>NW_027361776.1:7830000-8182500 GCF_039654945.1 Dendrobates tinctorius | reverse complement strand
ACACTGTGGGCAACGCGATGACATAGGCACCGGTCATCACCGTCTTTGAGAAGGGCATGCAAGTGATTGGCTTGCTTTGTGTGGCGTCACAGGGGCTATAAAAGGGCGTGCACGCCGACCGCCATCTTACTTCTGCTGATCTCAGAATAGGGAGAGCTGCTGCTGCTGATTCTGTAGGGAGAGCGTTAGGCAGGGAAGAAGATACAAAAAACTGCTTCTGCTGGTAGCGATTTTCCCGTGTACAACACACCAGTTAGTGTGCAGTGACAGGGGAGGCTATATTTTGGTGCATCAGCTCTGTTGGTTATTAGGCTGCCTTTTAAGGCTCCCTGATAGCTGCATTGCTGTTTTCACACTGCTGTGCAAACTGCTTTTTTAAAAGAAAAAATACTTTTCATCCTCTTTTTTGCCCAGTTACCAAGCATTCATTTTTCCACACTTTTGTGTGCAGCAGACCTGCTTATTAGGCTGCCTGCTGCCATACTTGGGACTGAGAGCATCATTGTCAGCTTGCTAAAATCTCTAGGGAGATTCAAATTCTACCCAATCCTATATAGACATTTTATACACCATCCAATTTCAGCCTGTTATATTGAGGTGTAATCTTCACTGGGCCCGAGATATTAGTTCAGTGTCCTCAAGTCTGTAGGGAGATTCAAATTCTCCCCAGTCCTATATAGCCATTTTATACACCATCCAATTTCAGCCTGTTATATTGAGGTGTAATCTACACTGGGCCTGAGATATTAGTTCAGTGTCCTCAAGTCTGTAGGGAGATTCAAATTCTCCCCAGTCCTATATAGCCATTTTATACACCATCCAATTTCAGCCTGTTATATTGAGGTGTAATCTACACTGGGCCTGAGATAATAGTTCAGTGTCTTCAAGTCTGTAGGGAGATTCAAATTGTCCCCAATACTATATACACCTTGTACCTTGTTTTACAGTTCCATATTGCTGGTGGTATTTTGGGTACATTTTCCCAAAAATGAGGAAGTGTGTTGGAAGAGGCCGTGGAAGTGGGCGGGGGTTGCCAGCTGGTAATGATGGTGTTGGTGGTGGATCTGCTGGTAGTTTCAAAAGCACAATAGCACCTAATGCAGGAGGTGCTGAGCCTGCGTCACCGTCTGGCTTCGCAAGGCCTTGAAGGCTCCCTTTTCTGGGAGTAGGTAGACCGCTTTTAAAGCCGGAGCTTCAGGAACAAGTTTTGGCTTACATTGCTGACACAGCCTCCAGCTCTATCGCCTCCTCTTCTGAACTTTCAAAAAATAAAAGCACCGAGTCGTCATTGGAGGCTCATGGTCAGGAACCACACCTTTCCTTGGCCACACTACAGATTACTCCATGGAGTTCTTTTCACATACCATGCCTGGGTTATCAAGTCAAATCGTGAATTACCCAGTCCAAGAAGAATCTGACATGGAGTGCACTGATGCACAGCCACTGCTAGATTTATCTGCTGGTTTATTCACTCAGAGCACTACATTGTCCTTGCAGTGTACTGAGCCAGAATCTGACCCTGACAAAACTCAAGTGCCCCTTCCCGCATAATATACCACCTTACATGGTGACACAGAGGAAGGTGCACATGACATTGAAGAGGAGGTGATGGATGACCCAGTTGTTGACCCAGATTGGCATCCATTGGGGGAAGAGGGTGCCGCTGCCAATAGCTCAGAAGAGGAGGAGGAGCATCCGCAGCAGGCATCGACATCGCAACAGCTGTTATCTGGCAGGCCCGGAGCAGTCCAAAAACGGGTTACAAAAACCAAAAGAGTTGCAGGACAGCTAGACCAGACGGTCAAATTAGCACAGCGTGCAAGGCCTCAAAATGTCTTCCATAGTAGGAAGAGTGCAGTGTGGCACTTTTTTGAACAAAATCCTAATGATCAGGCAAAGGTTATCTGTAAGAAGTGCGCAAAGACCTTTAGCCAAGGGAAAAATCTGAGAAATTTGAATACCAGTTGCATGCTTAGACATTTAACCACCATGCACTTGCAAGCGTGGACGGACTACCAAACCTTACGTACCACATGTGCAACTGCTCCCAATGAAGGTAGTCAGCAACGCTACATCGTTTCCCCCACTTTAAGCCCACCGGTTAGCACACCACCAGCAGCAAATGTTGAGGTGTCGTCACAAGGCCAAAGCAGTCAGGGAATCACAATGTTATTGCTACGAAAGACTGAATCTAGGCCATCAGAAAGAACACCAACTCCATCACCATCATCAACCCTCTCTCAGTCCGCCATGTCCACCGCTAGTTCCACCATATGCAGCTCTCAAGTCCAGGTCACCCTACCAGAGACTATGAGTAGGACAAGAAAGTACTCATCCTCTCATCCGCGTACACTGGGTTTGAACTCCCAAATTGCCAAACTAATCTCGTTAGAGATGATGCCCTACCAGTTGGTTGAAAATGAAGCTTTCCGCGAACTCATGACCTACGCAGTACCATGCTATGACCTACCCAGTTGGAACTTCTTTTATCGCAAAGCCATCCCAGCCCTCCACCTTCATGTGAAAGACCGCATTGTCCATGCACTCAAGCAATCA
This sequence comes from Dendrobates tinctorius, assembly GCF_039654945.1. Classification (NCBI taxonomy): domain Eukaryota; kingdom Metazoa; phylum Chordata; class Amphibia; order Anura; family Dendrobatidae; genus Dendrobates; species Dendrobates tinctorius. The sequence goes on along the minus strand of NW_027361776.1, from coordinate 8,179,944 downwards.
GTGAATGGAAAGGTGCACCTCACAACAGATGCATGGTCCAGTAGGCATGGCCAGGGCAGTTACGTGTCCATCACTGCGAACTGGGTTAATGTGGTGGATGCAGGGTCCACAGGGGACAGCGGCGGTGGGACAGTGCTGCCTACCCCACGGTATAGGAAACAGTTGGGTGTAGGCGTTCGACCCTCCTCCTCCTCCTCCAGAAGCGAAAGCTCATCCACAGAGAGCAGTCTCACTCCATCCGCAGCTGCCAGTGTTGCACACTCAGTGTCCCACTATCGAACAGCTAGTGGTAAGCGTCAGCAGGCTGTGTTGAAGATGATGTGTTTGGGCGACAGACACACCGTGGAGGTACTGGCCGACTACTTGCAGCGACAAACTGAGTCATGGCTGGGCAGTCTACATCTTGAGGCAGGCAAGGTAATTAGTGATAATGGCCGGAATTTTGTGGCAGCCATAGCCCTTTCAAATCTCCGACACATACCTTGCCTGGCTCACACCTTGAACCTGGTGGTGCAGTGCTTCCTCAATAATTATCCGGAGTTAACAGGCCTGCTCTAGAAGGTCCGAAGACTGTGCTCGCACATCCGCCGGTCGCCTGTACACTCCGTCGTATGCAGAAGATGCAGCGATTGCGCCAACTTCCCAAGCACCGCCTAATTTTCAACGCTGCAACAAGGTGGAACTCCACCCTGCACATGGTTGAGAGGCTGTGCGAACAGAGGCAGGCTATAATGCATTTGTGGGAGAATACACGGCCAGGCACTTTGAGGGCAGACATGGAATTGTCGGGTGTGCAGTGGTCGAAGCTGAAAGACATCTGTAAAGTCCTTCAGTGTTTTGAGGAATGCACACGACTGGTAAGCGCAGACGATGCCATCATAAGCATGAGCATCCCACTTATGCATCTGCTCATGCAAAATTTGACACACATTAAGGAGTAGGCGTCTGCAGCAGAGGAGGATGAGAAAGAGAAGGAGGGAGTCCTTGATGACAGTCAGCCATTGTCTGCTATGGGATCTCTCCTGAACGAGGTGGAGGAAGAGGAGGATGATGATGATGGAGATGATTATTTAGGGGAGGAGGAGGCTTCTCGTGGGGCAAGAGAAAATGTTGACGTGGCAAGGTCTGGTACAGGGTTTGTGCGTGACTGGAGGGATGTGGATTTGCCAGAAAGTGCTCCTCCACCCAGCACTCGCAGTGCATCATTGACACCTGGAACATTGGCCCACATGTCAGATTATGCCTTGCAGATCCTAAAAAAGGACCCCCGCATTGCCAAAATGATGAACGATGATGACTATGTGTTGGCCAGCATCCTGGATCCATGCTATAAAGGCAAATTCCAAAACATCATGCCACAGGAGAACCTTGACCTAATATTGGCTAACAAACAAGCAACTCTGGTAAACCGTTTGTTTGAGGCATTCCCAGCACACAGCAGCGGTGATGGTTCTCCAACGAGCCGTAGGGGGAAACATGGAAGAGGTGTTCATGGTGCACACATCAGAAGTGGCATTGGAGACAGGGGTTTCATGACCATGTTGTCGACTGATTTTTCAAGTCCCGCTTACACGACTGGTAATACTGCAACGATTGAAAGTGACAGGAGACAGCAGTTGTCAACTATGGTTACAAACTACTTCTCGTCCCATTTCGATGTTCTCCCTCACAGGTCATTCCCCTTTGACTATTGGGCCTCTAAACTGGTTGCCTGGCCTGAATTGGCACAATATGCCTTACAGAAGCTCGCTTGCCCTGCTGCTAGTGTGCTATCGGAAAGAGTCTTCAGTGCTGCTGGCTCAATCCTGACAGAAAAAAGGACCCGTCTGTTGACCCAAAATGTTGATGATCTAACCTTCATTAAAATGAACCATGCATGGGTTTCAAAGGATTTTGCCCCACCTTCCCCTGATGACACATAGGTTGCCAGAAAAATGGCTCGCTTTTATCCTCCTCTTCCTCAGACTTCTCCAATTCCTCCATTTGCAGCTGCTGAATGACCAACATCAACATATGCCATTTTTTAAACCTCCCTAACTGTTCTGCCTCCCCCCCATGGTCTGGGTCACCACCTAGCGCACGCAACCGTGCGAGTGCCATTGCCCTGGACAGGTGGGTGGGCCGACTCTTAGGCGCCGACACTGGCACAGGGTCCCTCATAGTGCAATCAAGTGTCTCTGACGGTGGGGGTGGACACCCGCCGTCAGACACACCGGCGTACTATGAGGCGCCCAGTGCCAGTACCGATGCCCACGATTGGGCCCCCCTTGCTTGGGCAGGGCCCCAGCATTTGCAATATTTACCTCTCCATGCTCCTCTGCTGTGTAGTCCGGGCTGTCAAATCCTTCCCTGGGACTGCCACTACAAATTTGGTGAACTGATAGATGATGGTTAAGACGTAGCTATTCCCTGTCCTGCTGGCCAGGCTCTAGCTTCAGATGATCAATGGCTTCCATTTCTTATGGACGTCGACTCACAATGAGATGCAGTGGTGGTTTATCATCAGCTTTCACAGTTTTCCTACCCACAGACTTGTGACATTCCTGCCCACATTTTTAAATGTGCCAATCCAATTGAATCGCCTACAGCCTGTGGCTTCTATCTTTTGCACTCCAAAGTTACCTGACAGATCATGATAGGCAGTGAGGACCATGTCTACATCTCTCCCTGTGATCAAAATTTGATGGAGATGAGTAACGGTGATGGGATCAACGGTACTGCGATACAGCAACCCTTTCTTCACAAAGAACTGTTTTCGCTGTCTCCACACACAAAGTAATTGAGGGTTAGCATCGCCTCTGAGAATTCTCCCAGGAGTTTTTCCCCTGATTAGTAATTCCTAAATTTCTGCAATCACTCGACTTTATGTCTGTACTTTTATCCATCTCCTTTCCTCTTGCGGAGAGTCTGGACTGTCTTACTGAGACAGAAATATATATGAAGATTTAAAAATACCCTAACAGTGTATACTGGTGTACGCTTCACAAACATTTCCTTTTTTTCTACTTTTTAGATTGTTGTCTAATCCATACTGAGGCTGTGAGTGTCTTTGTCAGACTCCGGAAATAAACACGGAGATTTTAAATGTTTAAACTATGCTATATATCCATGTTATCCGGTGATACTGTACCCTTTCTCAACTTTCTGCAATCTTGTCGAATCCATACTGTGCTTGAGACCGTCTGAGTCTGCCTCCTGATTACAGATGAGTGGTGTTTGAGTGGAACTGTTGGCCAAGTTCAAATTCTAGCTGTTTTGGGCGGTGTTAGATCCGTTCGTCGAACTACAACACTTTGATTAAAATTCGGCTGTTCGAGTTTCCGTTCGATAACGTTTTGTTAAACAAAAGCGTATCTTTTTTTCACATTAATAATGGTTTTCAATGATAATAGACAGTTTTAGGGCATAGTAGCAGTGACTAGTAGCCAGCGGTGTAGTACACCTGTGAAGGAGCTGCACCGTGTGTGTTTCTAATAATTTTTTACCGCATATTGTCCTGAAAATCATTTTGGGCCTAGTAACTGTGTCTGCTACTCAGAAGAGGAGCCCACCCGTGAACCGAGCTATGCCGCCTGTTTATGAAAGAACCAGTTTTTGACTGCATTTACACCACTTAATACTTTGGGCCTAGTAACTGTGTATGCTACTCAGCAGAGTTGGACACCCGTGAACCAAGCTATGCCGCCTGTTTATGTAAGAACTGTGTGCTACTCAGCAGAGGAGCCCAGCTGTTAAGCAAGCTACAGCACCTGTGCTTTGGACACTTAATTTTTTCACATTCTTTCTGGAATGCCGTTTAGGCCTATTTACGGAATTATGGTTGACCTGCACTTACTGGGAAATGCTTGTTCGCGGGGAAGAATTGTAATCCCAGATCCCCATCACTAACGGGGTTCAGCGTGTTATCCACACCTGTAAGCGATACACGCTGGTCCTTTCATTGTAGCACGCGTGCAGCCCCGGACATGTAAGGGCATGACAGACCTGTTATTGGCCGATCTCGCATGCCAGAGCCTCGCGTGTCCCTCTAGTAAGCTGGACGCGGACCGCGGGGGCATGCCTGAGTCTCATTCGTTAACGGAATTAAGCTTGCAATCTGTGCAGCTTTTTTGTGGATGGCATGGTTGAGGTTGCCTGTGTTAAGTCCAATTAAGCCGCAGGGTCCACTCCTGATGGTGCCCTTCTGGACATTCCATTAAGGTTCAGCTTTGCAACCATACTGCCCCCGGAAACCAAACACTTTTCCTGACAGTGACATTCTGGTCAAAGACCGCAATGACATCACGTCTGTACGCCCTCTGTCTAAACAGTCCAAGTGCAGAGAGATGGAAGATGGGGATGATGAGGAGTCCAGAGTACAGGGATTCCCTAGTGAGGAGACTTATTTGTTTTAAAGGTTGGGAGCAATTTTTGGGGAGCACGATACTCTGGAGAATGATATCTGGGGCTCACCATACACTGGAGCAGTCCAAAGGTGGACATCAGATATTGGAGCAGCATTTACAGGGCCCATTATGCACTGGAGCATTAGAAATGGGGCCCATTATATATGGAGCATTATTTGGGCCCATAACACAGTGGAGCTTCATCCATGGTGAACAACATATACTGTAGCATTATGTGGAGCTCATCATATACTGTATGGAACATTATATGGGACCAATGATTCTGTATGGAGAAATATATGGGCCTCATTACTCTGTATGGCGCACTATGCGGTGGCCATAATACTGTATGGAGTTATATACTGTCCGTTTTTGGAGCTATTGGAGAGTTTAAAATGGATATCAGTCATGTGATGTAAGAATTGAAGTATTTTTCATTGTACTATACCGCTATTTCTCTGCTGTATCAGAGGATCATGAATTGTGTCATGTGTTAAAGGAGCCCAGTGACACTCTTTGGCCCTGGGCCCACGAAAATTTGGAGCCAGCCCTACCCCCCCACAACTTTAGCCAAATAACCCCCAGTTTTGAATGCCTAACTATTATTATAAAGTAAATTAAGGTTGACAAGCTTAAGTAATAAGAATTGATGTTTTTGGCATTAAAATGGGACTGTATGTGTGTTTAATGTCCTCCACTCCCTGCCAACTTTGCTTCCCCATTGACTTGCATTGGGTTTCATGTTTCAGTCGGCCTTCGACTTTTCACGATAATCGGCCGATTTCGTTTGACCAGATTTTTGCGAAAGTCGGGTTTCATGAAACCAGACTCGACCCGAAAAAAGGCAAAATCGCTCATCTCTAATTTTGACCATTTTTCTTTGTCAGAACAAAAATACAAAATTTTTCGTTTGGAAATTCAGATACATGTCAGAAGTTTGTAGAATAGAAGAGCAATTTACATTTTACTCAAAAATGTACCTATAAATAGAAAAATCAGACAAACTGAACATTTGGAAGTGGTCTCTTAATTTTTTGCCACAGCTGTATATGTGTCTATTCTATATCAATCTATGTACAGTATCATCTATTTATTCTGCATCTATCTATCTGTCTATTATCTATCTATCTATCTATCCCATATATCTATCAATCTATCCCATAGCTATCTATCTATTATCTATCTATCTACCGCATATCTATCTATCTATCTATCTATTTATCTATCTATCTGTCTATTACCTATCTATCCATCTATCCCATATCTATCTATCTATCTAGTATCTATCTATCTATCTGTCTGTCTATTATCTATCTATCTCATATCTATCTATCTATCTATCCCATATCTATCTGTCTGCCTGTCTATTATCTATCTATCTCATATCTATCTATCTATCTATCTATCTATCCCATATCTATCTGTCTGCCTGTCTATTATCTATCTATCTCATATCTATCTATCCCATATCTATCTATCTGTCTGCCTATTATCTATCTATCCCATATCTATCTTTCTATCTATCATCTATTTATCTGTCCCATATCTATCTATCTATCTATCTATCTATCTATTATCTATCTCATATCTATCTATTATCTATCTCATATCTATCTATCTATCTATCTATTATCTATCTCATATCTATCTATCTATCTATTATCTATCCCATATCTATCTATCTATCTATCTGTCCATCTTATCTAAATGGAAAAAAGAGAAACAGCACAGTACTTAGCTTCGGGTGCACGGCCCCCAGGCAAATTGTCCAATATTCACCACAATGTCCAATATTCAATCCAAATGAAGGCAGCACTCCATGGCATATCTTTCAATGATAGTGAATGTATTATACCCACATATAAGGGCAACGTTTCGGCTCTGAATGAGCCTTCCTCAAGCTGATAAAGACGGGTCACCGTCGAAACGTCGCCACCTGAGGATCAGTAAAGTATCCACTTTTTCACATTTAATTTGAAGTGCTGCCTATTTTTCTTGATTTATTAATTCGGTTGTTTGGACACTGTTGAATAGGTTCTGCACCAATTGTATAATTTTGGTAGTGCTGCCCTTTTTTTTGATTTATCTATCTGTCTATCTCATATCTATCTCTCTATCTATCTATCTCATATCTATCTATCTATCTAACTATCTCATATCTATCTATCTATCTATCTATCTATCTATCTATTTATCTATCCCATATCTATCTATCTATCTATGTATCTCTCTCCCTACATATCTATTTCTAGTAACCCACCGCTCTATAGATAGATATATGGAATTAGCTGCAGTCTCGGGGGACTCTCCGGCTTTTGGAGCTGACACCGTGGGCTCTGCTCCACCTGTACACGCGTGGAGGCTCCACGAGCTGGGAGCACAATGCCTGCCAGTCAGCAGTGCTGATAATGAGGTGGTAGTAGTGACGAGCTGGCATTAGAGGAGTGCGGGCGGAGAGAGCTCGGTGCCTCCCCCGTACTGTACCGGCTCTGCATTGCTTCCCATGTGCTGTCACATTCCGGTGACTCGTCCCTCTGTGCTCAGCCGGCGCGCTGTCATCATGTGTGAGGCTCCTCACTCGCAGTCACAGCTGCTCCCTCTCACTTGTGCACAGGACTGAGGCGCCGTCACATCGCTCCTCCGGCCACGGGATTTACTAACACGGGACCACGAGCAGCGAGAGCACCGGAGAGAGAGCCGGGGAGAGCGTCGGAGAGAGAGCCGGGGAGAGCGCCGGAGAGAGAGCCGGGAAGAGCCCCGGAGAGAGAGCCGGAGAGAGCACCGGAGAGAGCACCGGAGAGAACCCCGGAGACTGCACCAGAGAGAGACGGAGAGAGAGCCGGGGAGAGCACCGGAGAGAGCACCGGAGAGAACACCGGAGACTGCACCAGAGAGAGAGACGGAGAGAGAGCCGGGGAGAGCACCGGAGAGAGCACCGGAGAGAGCACCGGAGACTGCACCAGAAAGAGAGACGGAGAGAGAGCCGGGGAGAGCACCGGAGAGAGCACCGGAGAGAACACCGGAGACTGCACCAGAGAGAGAGACGGAGAGAGAGCCGGGGAGAGCACCGGAGAGAGCACCGGAGAGAGCACCGGAGACTGCACCAGAAAGAGAGACGGAGAGAGAGCCGGGGAGAGCACCGGAGAGAGCACCGGAGAGAACGTCACTTGCCGCCCGCAGCTCCAGGACCTATTACTGTGGCGGTGACTGGTCGGAGAGCGATGCTCCAGCCGGGTACCAAAGGGAGGAAGCCCGCGGCAGAGGCAGGTGAGTGCGGGCGGCAGCTTGTGTCTGCCGTGCAGAGTCCTCGCCTGCAGCAGGCACCGTGCGGGCTCTGACCAGTGCCATGCTTAGTGCCGGCTCTCCTGTGCCATGCTTAGTGCCGGCTCTCCTGTGCCATGCTTAGTGACAGATCTCCAGTGCTATGCTTAGTGCCGGCTCTCCTATGCCATGCTTAGTGCCGGCTCTCCTGTGCCATGCTTAGTGCCGGCTCTCCTATGCCATGCTTAGTGCCGGCTCTCCTGTGCCATGCTTAGTGCCGGCTCTCCTGTGCCATGCTTAGTGCCGGCTCTCCTGTGCCATACTTAGTGACATCTCCAGTGCCATACTTAGGGCCAGATCTTCTGTGCCATGCTTAGTGCCAGCTCTCCTGTGCCATGCTTAGTGCCAGATCTCCTGTGCCGTGCCTAGTGCCGGCTCTCTTGTGCCAGCTCTCCTGTGCCATGCTTAGTGCCAGATCGCCTGTGCCATGCTTAGTGCCGGCTCTCCTGTGCCATGCTTAGTGCCGGCTCTCCTGTGCCATGCTTAGTGCCGGCTCTCTTGTGCCATGCTTAGTGACATCTCCAGTGCCATGCTTAGGGCCAGATCTTCTGTGCCATGCTTAGTGCCAGCTCTCCTGTGCCATGCTTAGTGCCAGATCTCCTGTGCCGTGCCTAGTGCCGGCTCTCTTGTGCCAGCTCTCCTGTGCCATGCTTAGTGCCAGATCGCCTGTGCCATGCTTAGTGCCAGATCTCCTGTGCCATGCTTAATGCCAGTTCTCCTGTGCCATGCTTAGTGCCGGCTCTCCTGTGCCATGCTTAGTGCCAGATCTCCTGTGCCATGCTTAGTGCCAGATCTCCTGTGCCATGCTTAGTGCCAGATCTTCTGTGCCATGCTTAGTGCCGGCTCTCCTGTGCCATGCTTAGTGTCAGATCTCCTGTGCCGTGCCTAGTGCCAGCTCTCCTGTGCCAGCTCTCCTGTGCCGTGCTTAGTGCCAGATCTCCTGTGCCATGCTTAGTGCCAGCTCTCCTGTGCCATGCTTAGTGCCAGATCTCCTGTGCCATGCTTAGCGCCAGCTCTCCTGTGCCATGCTTAGTGCCAGATCTCCTATGCCATGCTTAGTGCCAGATCTCCAGTGCCATGCTTAGTGCCGGCTCTCCCGTGCCATGTTTAGTGCCAGATCTCCTGTGCCATGCCTAGTGCCAGCTCTCCTGTGCCAGCTCACCTGTGCCATGCTTAATGCCAGCTCTCCTGTGCCATGCTTTGCCTGCTCTCCTGTGCCATGCTTAGTGCCGGCTCTCCTGTGCCATGCTTAGTGCCGGCTTTCCTGTGCCATGCTTAGTGCCAGCTCTCCTGTGCCATGCTTAGTGCCGGCTCTCCTGTGCCATGCTTAGTGCCAGCTCTCCTGTGCCATGCTTAGTGCCAGATCTCCTGTGCCATGCTTAGTGCCTGCTCTCCTGTGCCAGCTCACCTGTGCCATGCTTAGTGCCGGCTCTCCTGTGCCATGCTTAGTGCCGGCTCTCCTGTGCCATGCTTAGTGCCAGCTCTCCTGTGCCATGCTTAGTGCTGGCTCTCCTGTGCAATGCTTAGTGCCGGCTCTCCTGTGCCATGCCTAGTGCCGGCTCTCCTGTGCCATGCTTAGTGCCGGCTCTCCTGTACCATCTCTCCTGTGCCATGCTTAGTACTGCCTGTGCCATGCTTAGTACTGGGACTACAGGTTGGTGACTTGGCATCCAGTTGCCTAGGAAGCATTGCATGATATTGCAGGACATCCCCCGTCTCTTCTGTTCCAGCACAGGCATTATTCTGGCAGGAGGCCGATTACATTGCTGCTGAGCAGATTGTTCCCTTTCCTATGGACAGTGGTGGTATTAGATGGCAGTGGTGGCATTAGATCGGCAGTGGTGGCATTAGATGGCAATGGTGGCATTACTGTAGATCGGCAGTGGTGGCATTAGATGGCAGTGGTAGCATTAGATGGGCAGTGGTGGCATTAGATGGCAGTGGTAGCATTAGATGGGCAGTGGTGGCACTAGACAGGCAGTGGTGGCATTAGATGGGCAGTGGTGGCATTTAGAAGGGCAGTGGTGGCATTAGATGGCAGTGGTGGCATTAGACGGGCAGTGGTGGCACTAGACGGGCAGTGGTGACCCTAGACGGGCAGTGGTGGCATTAGACTGGCAGTAGTGGCATTAGACAGGCAGTGGTGGCACTAGACGGGGAGTGGTGGCATTAGATGGCAGTGGTGGCGTTAGACGGGAAGTGGTGGCACTAGACAGGCTGTGGTAGCATTAGATGGGCAGTGGTGGCATTAGACGGGCAGTGGTGGCATTAGACGGGCAGTGGTGGCATTAGATGGCAGTGGTGGCATTAGACGGGCAGCGGTGGCATTAGATGGGCAGTGGTGGCTGTTGGGGCACTAGATTAATGCTGATGGAGAAGTGAAGTTTCCTTGAGAGTTGCCATTCAAGCAGACTGAAGTCTTTTCCATGATCCCTAATGATTGGGGCTAAGTTAGGAGGTGAATTGGGCGAGATGTCCGCTACACACCATTCCATTCTTACTCTTTTTTTGCACTGGTTTTGTATTCCTTGTGTCTTGAAGAAAGGATGCCAACGCTGAAATTTCCATCCCAAAAAAGTAGCAAAATGCAGGCTTTATTCTGTATGCAGTGGGCATTAGTGGCAGCTGGGTGTACATAGTGCACTTGGCATATGTGAGAATGCCATGATAAATGAGCTGACCCAGTGGAGCTCCGCTCACAAAAACTATCTTGATTGCCCGGCTTTCAAGGCACCCATTGATTTTTTTCTCCCTGAATATCCAGCGTTGTCCTCTAATCCTATCAGGCTTTCATTGCATGCAGGAACAAGAGCTGGAATTATCCTCCCTGATACGCTGCGCTTCTGTGCTTGGTGGGAGCCACTTACAGATGGCACGTTCCCGTATAGATCTAGATGTGACGGAGATTGGCCCCATGGCGCCCTACCTCCAGGTTACCGGACTGTCAGCGGGCCTGTGGTCTCAGCAGGACACTTCACCACTGAAGGAGTGCAGAGAAAGCCCTGCTCCCTACTGATTATTAGATCTCGTAGTAACGCTCGAGCCAAATGGCATCCCATATGCTCCGACACAAAGCTGTGCTTTCCATGAAATTCACAGAACAGGTAGAGAGGGGCACACCGGCTCTCTGACGCTGACTGAGGGTCGGCAGCGTGGATGGATTACGGAGGGCTGTAATATGCGACAAAAACGCAGTGTTATTGTAAGTTGTTTGATTTAAAGGAATAATAATAAATAATAATAATAATATGTACTGTAGATGTATAGATAGTAAATACATGCTATATATATATATATATATATATATATATATATATATGCATATAGACACGGTAATATTATATGTATACATATATACTGTATATAAATATATATACAGTATTTATAGACACACGGCGATATTATATATTTATACACTCACACAATATGGCTATTATATCTATTTATTAACCCATGCACAGCCATTCATACCCGCTTCGGCATCGTAGTTTCTATGTCGTACTTTTAGCTCTGATATTATTACTGGCACACTGTAATACACATATTGAGACTATACATACTTCTGGAGGTTCTTCATTGTGTCCATCTATAACATTTATTTCTCCCGTTTTGCTGGCCTATTATTATCACAGTTGTCTTATGGGATTAATTAGCAGGTAAAGGACTGCGCAGAGCGACTCCAATACGGTGCAGGTATCTGGCCATTGGTCCCATAGCAGCAGCCTGCACCTGCTTGGTGTCTGGGCGCTCACTGGTGGACGCTTTGCTGCACTTGTACCAGTAGATGTTGCTAGAGAGCAGAGAACGGCATTGCCTCAGTGCAGGGGCACAGAACAGGCACCAGAATAGGATAGTAGGTGCCAGCGCCATACCTGCTCTTACCCCTTACCTGAGTGGGTGATTACGCTGGAGAATAGAATATGTAAGGCTGACCAGCTCAGGGCGCTGCACTACCTCGCCTTAAATGTGCTGCTTGTTTTCTCCATTTTGAAGTGATAAGTCTGATAAAATTGCAGCCTTTTAGTTAATGCGGTTGCCTAAGTAGAGTAAGCCAAGTCCTTTTTAAAATTTGTGCAAATGGAATTGTCTATGCAAAGGGTTAATTGAAATGCAGAACACGTAACACCAATGAATTGTGAGCAAAGTGGAGCTGTGAACTCGGAGTGTGGAATGGCTATTATGGGGCTGGAGGCAGATGCCCACATTAATGGGATGATTAACACTGGAGACATATTGCACAAAGGCCTGCAGCACGATAGGAATAAGCCCTCTGCTTCAGGGAGATGAGCTCCAGGAAAACGTGTTACATACACAACTTTCCAAAGTCCAAAGGGAAGGATAAAAGTAGAGAAGGCGTAATGTGAATGGTGCTTGTAACCTGAAACCCAGAAGCCCTTCTTCCTATGAAGCAGTTATGATAGGCGTCTCTGTGGTAAAATGAGAAATTCATCCCCGAGGACGGGAATCGCACTGCATAGATGGATATTTTACTGATGCAATTCCAAGTAAGCACTGACCTCTATCTATACAAGTATTTCTTTGTAGACATATTCCATCTAGTGACAGGTGTGAAGACCACGGCGTGTGATCCAGGGTCTATACGTGTACATGTGAGCGGGTGACAATATATTACACAGAGGAAACAGTCGGCTCTGGCTACATTATGGGGACGGGGTTTCTTCTTACCATCAGCGATATCAATTCATTATTATTTTTAACATAGATAACACTGGACCAATGACCATAATAAAAAGAAACCAGACTTTTTTATTGAGTGTGTACTAAGTCATAAAATGGCGGCATATCATTTTACGCTCGATGGAAATCTTCCAGACAAACAACATTAGTAGCTCAGTAGTCCTATATATAGTGTTACTTATACTACCTGGTGCTGTGTTACACCACATCCTATACACATGAATCCTTATATTACACGTGACAGTGCTATATAATGCCCTGTATACAGCGATCCTTATATTACCCATTGCTGTGCTATATAATGACCTGTATAAAGCGATCCTTATATTACCCATTGCTGTGCTATATAATGACCTGTATAAAGCGATCCTTATATTACCCATTACTGTGCTATATAATGCCCTGTATACAGCGATCCTTATATTACCCATTACTGTGCTATATAATGCCCTGTATACAACGATCCTTATATTACCCATTACTGTGCTATATAATGCCCTGTATACAACGATCCTTATATTACCCATTACTGTGCTATATAATGCCCTGTATACAGCGATCCTTATATTACCCATTGCTGTGCTATATAATGACCTGTATAAAGCGATCCTTATATTACCCATTACTGTGCTATATAATGCCCTGTATACAGCGATCCTTATATTACCCATTACTGTGCTATATAATGCCCTGTATACAACAATCCTTATATTACCCATTACTGTGCTATATAATGCCCTGTATACAACGATCCTTATATTACCCATTACTGTGCTATATGATGCCCTGTATACAACGATCCTTTTATTACCCATTAATGTGCTATATAATGCCCTGTATACAGCGATCTTTATATTACCCATTACTGTGCTATATAATGCCCTGTATAGAGCTATCCTTATATTACCCATTACTGTGCTATATAATGCCCTGTATACAACGATTCTTTTATTACCCATTACTGTGCTATATAATGCCCTGTATACAACGATCCTTATATTGCCCATTGCTGTGCTATATAATGCCCTGTATACAACGATCCTTATATTACCCATTGCTGTGCTATATAATGCCCTGTATACAATGATCCTTATATTATCCATTACTGTGCTATATAATGCCCTGTATACAACGATCCTTATATTACCCATTGCTGTGCTATATAATGCCCTGTATACAATGATCCTTATATTACCCATTACTGTGCTATATAATGCCCTGTATACAATGATCCTTATATTACCCATTACTGTGCTATATAATGCCCTGTATACAATGATCCTTATATTACCCATTGCTGTGCTATATAATGCCCTGTATACAATGATCCTTATATTACCCATTGCTGTGCTATATAATGCCCTGTATACAATGATCCTTATATTACCCATTGCTGTGCTATATAATGCCCAGTATACAACGATCCTTATATTACCCATTGCTGTGCTATATAATGCCCTGTATACAATGATTCTTATATTATCCATTACTGTGCTATATAATGCCCTGTATACAACGATCCTTATATTACCCATTACTGTGCTATATAATGCCCTGTATACAATGATCCTTATATTACCCATTGCTGTGCTATATAATGCCCTGTATACAATGATCCTTATATTACCCATTGCTGTGCTATATAATGCCCTGTATACAACGATCCTTATATTACCCATTACTGTGCTATATAATGCCCTGTATACAATGATCCTTATATTACCCATTACTGTACTATATAATGCCCTGTATACAACAATCCTTATATTACCCATTACTGTGCTATATAATGCCCTGTATACAGCGATCCTTATATTACCCATTACTGTGCTATATAATGCCCTGTATACAGAGATTCTTATATTACCCATTATTGTGCTATATAATGTCCTGTATATAGTGATGGATATATTACCTGGTTCTGAGCCATAAGACATCCTGTATATAGGGATCCTTCTATTACCCAGTGCTGTGTTATTTAATGTCCTGTATATAGTGGTGCTTATATTATTCGGTGCTGTGTTATAAGACATCTTGTATATAGTGATCCTTATATTACCTGGTAGTGTGCTATATAATGTAATGTATATAGTGATCCTTATATTACCTGATCCTGTGCTATAAAACGTACTGTATATAGTGAACCTTATATTACCTGATCCTGTGCCATAAGACGTCCTGTATATAGTGATCCTTATATTAACCGTTGTTGTATTATCAGATATCTTGTATACAGTGATTCTTTTATTACCTAGTGCTTTGCTATATAATGTCCTGTATGTAGTGATCCATATATTACCTGGCGCTGTGCTATAAGATGTTCCGTATATAAGGATCCTTATATTACAGGTCCTGTTATAAGACGTGCTGTATACAGTGATTCTTATATGATTTGGTGCTGTTACAACACGTCCTCTTTATACTGTATAATGTCCTGTATATAGTAATCCTTATATTACCTGGTGCTGTGCTATATAATGTTCTGTATATAGTGATCCTTGTATTAACTGGTTCAGTGTTATAAGACGTCCTGTTTACAGTGATCCTTATATTGCACGGTGCTGTGTTATAAGATGTCCCTGATGTAGTGATCCATATATTACCTGGTATTGTGTTATAAAATGTCCTGTATATAGTTATCCTTATATTACCCGGGTCTGTGTTATATAATGCCCTATATATAGTGATCCTTGTATTACCTGTTGCTGTGTTTTATAATGTCCTGTATACAGCGATCCTTATATTACCTGGCGATGTTTTATATAATGTCCTGTATAGAGTGATCCTTATATTGCCCATTGCTGTGTTATATAATGTCCTGTATATAGTGATCCTTATATTACCTGGTGCTGTGTTATATAATGCCCTATATAAAATGATCCATGTATTATCTGGTGTTGTGTTTTATAATGTCCTGTATACAGCGATCCTTATATTACCTGGCGATGTGCTATATAATGTCCTGTATATAGTGATCCTTATATTACTCATTGCTGTGTTATATAATGTCCTGTATATAGTGATCCTTATATTACCCATTGCTGTGTTATATAATGTCCTGTATATAGTGATCCTTATATTACCCGACGATGTGCTATATAATGTCCTGTATATATGTGAAGCAGAGTGGCTCAGTGGATAGCACTGCAGACTTGCAGCGCTGGAGTCCTTGGTTCGAATCCCACCAAGGACAACATCTGCGAAGAGTTTGTATGTTCTCCCTGTGATTGCATGGGTTTCCTCTGGCTACTCCAGTTTCCTCCCACATTCCAAAGACATACTGAAAGGGAATTTAGATTGTGAGCCCCATCTGGGACAGTGATGATAATGTGTGCAAACTGTAAAGCCCCCGTTACACACTGCAATTTTGTGACGTTACAGCGATATTGCTAGCGATATCGCTGCATGTGATACTTACCTCCGACTGGCTCCCCCGCTGGTTATCGCTGATCGCGCGAGAAGCTGCTGGATCATTTCTCGTCGCTCACTTCCTGCTGTGGAGACGAGCGACACGTGGAGCCGGGGGGGAGGACGCAGGATCGCCGCGTCTGACAGGTAAGTAGCGATCCCCGTCCCCAGTGATGTCGCTGGTGAGATCTGCCTGAGTGGCAGCTCACTAGCGACCACCTAGCGATGCACCAGCGATCCTGACCGCGTCATATCGCTGGTGCATCGCTAGGTGTAACGGTACCCATAAGGTACTGTCACACTTAGCGATGTGCCAGCGATATGACGCAGTCAGGATCGCTGGTACGTCGCTAGTGAGCTGCCATACAGGCAGATCTCACCAGCGACATCGCTGGGGACGGGGGTCGCTACTTACCTGTCACACTAGGTGATCCTCACGCTCATCGCTCGTCTCTCCACAGGAAGCGCCGCAGGAAGCTGACGACGAGAAACAGTCCTGGACGTTCTCGCGCGATCAGTGATAACCAGCGGGGGAGCGGGTCGTAGGTAAGTAAGGTAAGTAACACAGCAATATCGCTATAACGTCACAAGTTATAGCGATATTGCTAGCGATATCGCTTAGTGTGACAGTACCTTAAAGCGCAGCGGAATATGTTAGCGCTATATAAAGATTATTATTATAGTGATCCTTATATTACCTACTGATGTGTTATATAATGTCCTGTATATAGTGATCCTTATATTACCCAGTTCTGTGCTATATAATGCCCTGTATATAGTGATCCTTGTATTACCCAGTGCTGTTTTATATAATGTCCTGTATATAGTGAGACTTATATTATTCGGTGCTGTGTTATAAGACATCTTGTATATAGTGATCCTTATATTACCTGGTAGTGTGCTATATAATGTAATGTATTTAGTGATCCTTATATTACCTGATCCTGTGCTATAAGACGTACTGTATATAGTGATCCTTATATTACCTGATCCTGTGCCATAAGACGTCCTGTATATAGTGATCCTTATATTAACCGTTGTTGTATTATCAGATATCTTGTTTACAGTGATTCTTATATTACCTAGTGCTTTGCTATATAATGTCCTGTATGTAGTGATCCATATATTACCTGGCGCTGTGCTATAAGACGTTCCGTATATAAGGATCCTTATATTACAGGTCCTGTGTTATAAAACGTGCTGTATACAGTGATTCTTATATTATTTGGTGCTGTTACAACACGTCCTCTTTATAGTGATCCTTATATTACCTGGTGCTGTGCTATATAATGTCCTGTATATAGTGATCCTTGTATTAACTGGTTCTGTGTTATAAGACGTCCTGGCTGTAGTGATCCATTTAATACCTGGTATTGTGTTATAAAATGTTCTGTATATAGTGATCCTTATATTACCTGGTGCTGTGCTGTATAATGTCCTGTATATAGTGATCCTTGCCAGAACAGTTTAACAGATAATACAGATGACAATTATTATCTTATTACTCTATTATTCAACTCTCATACAGACATACTCACCACTCACTGGTGATGTGGGTTCTTTTGAACCGTGCTGTTACAGTCTTACCCAGAGATATGTAGACATCCTTAGAAAGGTTGCAGATGCAGAATCAATGTAAGGATAAATGTTCTCACCTGCTGCAGCCTGGATTCTGCATTTTCAACCTTCCAGGAAGCTCCCACATACGGATTCCGAATAGACTGGTTTCCACGGTCCCCGTCGGGCGCCAAAACTGTCAGACGTTATGTATATAGTGATCTTTCTATAACTCAGTGCTGTGTTATAAGACATCTTGTATACAGTGATCCTTATATTACCCGGTGTTGTGCTATATAATGTAATATAAACAGTGATCCCTATTGATCCTTATATTACCTGGTTTTGAGCTATAAGATGTATTGTATATAGTGATCCTTATATTACTCAGTTCTTTGTTATAAGACGTATTGTATACAATGATCCTTATATTACCTGGTAGTGTGCTATATAATGTAATGTATATAGTGATCCTTATATTACCTGATCCTGTGCCGTAAGACGTACTGTATATAGTGATCCTTATATTACCCGTTGTTGTATTATCAGATGTCTTGTATACAGTGATCCTTATATTACCTGGTGCTATGCTATATAATGCCTTGTATATAGTGATCCTTAGAATACCTACTGTTGTGCTGTATAATGTCCTGTATATAGTGATCCTTATATTACCTGGTTCTGTGCCATAAGACGTTCTGTATATAGGGATCCTTATATTACAGGTCTTGTGTTATAAGACGTCCTCTATACAATGATTCTTATATTATTTAGTGCTGTTACAACACATCTTCTTTATATTGATCCTTATATTGTAAGATGTCCCAGATGTAGTGATCCATATATTACGTGGTGCTGTGTTAATACAATGTCCTGTATATAGTGACCCTTGTATTACCTAATGCAATGTTATGTAATGTTCTGTATGTAGTGATCCTTATTTTACCTTGTACTGTGTTATATAATGTCCTGTATATAGTGATCCTTATATTACCCGGTGCTGTGTTATATAATGTCCTGTATAAAGTGATCCTTATATTACCTAGTGCTGTGCTGTATAATGTCCTGTATATAGTGATCCTTATATTACCCAGAGTTGTGTTATAAAATGTCCTGTATATAGTGATCCTTATATTACCTTGTGCTGTGCTATATAATGTCCTGTAAATAGTGATCCTTATATTACCCAGAGTTGTGTTATATAATGTCCTGTATATAGTGATCCTTGTATTACCCGATGCTGTTATATAATACCCTGTATATAATGATTCCTATATTATCTAGTGCTGTGCTATATAATGTCCTGTAAATTGTGATCCTTATATTACCTTTCTAGAAAACACCGGCAATTGTCTAAACGCTGTGTCTAACATCATGTCCTCACTATATCTAAAACTGAACCTGTCAAAGACTGAACTCCTTGTGTTTCCTCCCGCTACTAATGTACCTATATCCGACATTGCCATTTCCATGTGTGGTTCCACTATTACTCCCCAGCAACATGCCCGCTGTCTTGGGGTCATACTTGACTCCGAGCTTCCCTTTGTCCCCCACATACGATCACTGGCTCGCTCTTGTTATCTGCACCTAAAAACATTTCTAGAATTCGACCTTTTCTTACTTTTGACTCCGCAAAAACTCTGACTGTTTCTCTTATTCATTCTCGTCTCGACTCTTGTATCTCCCTTCTAATCGGTCTCCCTCTTACCAAACTCTCCCCCCTCCAATCTGTCTTGAATGCTGCTGCCAGGATCATATTCCTCGCCAATCGTTACACCGATGCCTCTACCTTGTGCCAGTCATTACACTGGCTACCCATCCACTCCAGAATCCAGTACAAACTTATTACCCTCACCCGCAAAGCTCTTCATGGCTCAGCACCACCCTACATCTCCTCCCTTGTTTCAGTATACTATCCTTCCCACACCCTCCGTTCTGCTGATGACCTGAGGTTAGCATCCTCAATAATCAGAACCTCCCACTCCCATCTCCAAGACTATACACGTGCTGCGCCAATTCTTTGGAATGCACTTCCTGTCATGCCGCACTCAACAGGAGGTTGGGCTTCGGTCCCGACTTCACTCCCTCCGGTACGGCAGTCCCTCTGGGGCCTCTGTTGGGTGCGCACGCGCAGCTCTCGTCCCCGGGGCTCCTCCTCCATGTCTCGTTTGCGCTTGCGCGCTCCTGTCAGTGCTGTCTCCTGGTCAATCTCCTCTATGGTAATGGAGGACCTGACCTGGAAGCTGTAGTGGTCATGTGCTTTCTGGTTAGGATCTGACCCGGAACCTGTCATGGTCATGTGCTATATCAGGCTACCTTCCCCTATGGGAGGTGCCTGATTATTGTTGTGCTTCCTGGCTGGGTCTGCTTAGTCCCAGCCGGGCCGTGCGCTGTTCTCAGGTCCTCTGCTCTGTCTGGTATTCTATTGTGCTCCTAACACTCGCTCTGAACTTTCACGTTACTTCATCCTCAGTAGTGCCTCTTGGCACACTCTAGTATCCTGTCCTCTGTCCTTTGCTCTGTCGTACCTCCTGGTACTCTCTGTCTCTGTGCTCTGTAACACCTCCTGGCACGACTGCTGCTCCATCCAGTACTTTGTCGTGCTCCTGGCACGCGTCCTGCTTTGTATACCTCCGGACGTACTACTCGCTATACGCCATACATGCTCACGGCTACCTGTCTCGCACTATCTGTAGTTTGCTCACTTCCGTGTACACTCTTTGTGTTCCTGGTACCCAGTTCCGATACACTCATCCGTGTTTCCTGTGAGCCGCCCCTCTTGGTACCGGCTGTTGCGGTTCTGACCTCTGCGGTCCTGCCCCTAACGATCCCTGTATAGGGGTCGGTCATCACCTGGCGTGCTCGGCCCAGGGGCTCCAGATCCGCGACCCAGAGGGTCCACTCTTGGACGTTGTCTGCTCTGGAACGTCACACTTCCCAGGTCAATACGATTAGTCCCCAATCCCCACAATTTTAAGCGTGCCCTGAAAACGCATTTATTCAGACTGGCCTACCGCCTCAACACATTAACCTAATATATCCCTATGTGGCACAGCCAAAAGTTTTTACCATAACCAGGTTCCCCGCATTATGTTCCCACATGCTTTATGCATCCATTAGCCCTCTGCATCTTTACTGTTACACACTTAACATTATGGCTGGTCTATACAATCAGGGCAACTGTTACCACCCACCTTTCGTGTCTCCCCTTTTTTCCTCATAGATTATAAGCTTGCGAGCAGGGCCCTCATTCCTCTTGGTATTTGTTATAATCTATGTGATTATTGTTATGCTGTAATGTCTATTGTCTGTAAAAGTCCCCTCTGAAATGTAAAGTGCTGTGGAATATGTCGGCGCTATAGAAATAAAATGTATTATTATTATTATTATTATTATTATTACCTAGTGCTGTGCTATATAATGTCCTGTATGTAGTGTATAGTGATCCTTATATTACCCGGCGCTGTGCTAGATAATGTCCTGTATATAGGGATCCTTATATTACCTGGTGCTGTGTTATATAATGTCCTGTATATAGTGATCTTTATATGACCCGGTGCTGTGTTATATAATGTCCTGTATATAGTGATCCTTATATTACCTGGTGTTGTGTTGTATAATGTCCTGTATATAGTTATTCTTATACTACCCAGTGCTGTGTTATATAATGACCTGTATCCAGGGTGGGCCATTTATATGGATACACCTAAATAAAATGGCAATAGTTGGTGATATCAACTTCCTGTTTGTGGCACATTAGTATATGGGAGGGGGGAAACTTTTCAAGTTGGGTGGTGACCATGACGGCCATTTTGAAGTCATCCATTTTGGATCCAGCTTGATTTTTTTCAATGGGAAGAGGGTCATATAACACGTCAAACTTTTTGAGAATTTCACAAGAAAAAGAATGATGTCCCTGTTTTTTAAGTAACTTTATTATTTCATGAGATTATTTACAAGTTCATGACCACTTATAAAATGTGTTCAAAGTGCTGCCCATTTTGTTGGATTGTCAATTAAACCCTCTTCTCCCACTCTTGACACACTGATAGCAACACTCCAGAAGAAATGCTAGCACAGGCTCCCAGTATCCGTTGTTTCAGATGCTGCTCATCCTGTATCTTCACGGTATAGACAATTGCCTTCAGATGACCCCAAAGATAAAAGTTTGAGGTCAGATCGGGAGACCTTGGTAGTCATTCAACTGGCCCACGCTGACCAATCCACTTTCCAGGAAACTGTTCATGTAGGAATGCTCAGACCTGACACCCATAATTGATGGTATGGTGTGGTATATGGGGTACAAAAATAGTGAGGCCTTTCTTCATCAATGGAAACCTCAATGCCACTGGATATCTGAAATTGCTACATGATGGTGTGTTGCCCTCTTTATGCACTGAAGATGGCACATTCCCTGAGTTTTTCCAGCACGAAGGAGCACCACCACATTATGGGTGTCAGGTCTGAGCATTCCTACAAGGAATCTGACCCCCATATACTAGCATTTCTTCTGCGGTGTTGCTATCAGTGTGTCAAGAGTGGGAAAAGAGGGTTGCATTGACCATTCAAGACAATGGGCAGCACTTTGAACACATTTTATAAGTGGTCATAAACTTGTAAATAACTCATGAAAGAATAGAGTTATGTTAAAACCAAGCACACCATTGTTTTTCTTGTGACATCCTCAATAAGTTTGATGTGTCAAATGACCCTCTTCCCATTGAAAAAATAAAGTTGGATCCAAAATGGCCGACTTCAAAATGGCCACCATCTTGAAAAGTTTCCCCCCTCCCATATACTAATGTGCCACAAACAGGAAGTTGATATCACCAACCATTCCCATTTTATTTAGATGTATCCATATAAATGGCCTACCCTTGTATAGTGATCCTTATATTACCCGGTGCTGAGTAATATAATGTCCTATATATAGTGATGCTTATATTACCCGCTGCTGTGTTATATAATGCCATTTATATAGTGATCCTTGTATTACCTGGTGGTGTGTTATATAATACCCTGTATATAGTGATCCTTATATTACCCGGTGCTGTATTATATAATGTCCTGTATATAGTGACCCTTATATTACCTGGCGATGTGCTATATAATGTCCTGTATATAGTGATCCTTATATTACCCGGTGCTGTGTTATATAATGTCCTGTATATAGTGATCCTTATATTACCTGGTGCTGTGTTATATAATGTCCTGTATATAGTAATCCTTATATTACCCGGGTCTGTGTTATATAAAGCCCTATATATAGTGATCCTTGTATTACCCATTGCTGTGTTATATAATGTCCTGTATAGAGTGATCCTTATATTACCTAGCAATGTGCTATATCATGTCCTGTATAGTGATCCTTATATTACCTGACAATGTGCTATATAATGTGCTGTATAGAGTGATCCTTATATTACCCGGTGCTGTGTTATATAATGCCCTATATAATGATCCATGTATTATCAGGTGTTGTGTTATATCATACCCTGTATATAGTGATCCTTATATTACCTGGCAATGTGCTATATAATGTCCTGTATATAGTGATCCTTATATTACCCGGTGCTGTGCTATATAATGCCCTGTATATATGTGCAGCATAGTGGCTCAGTGGATAGCACTGCAGACTTGCAGCGCTGGAGTCCTTGGTTCAAACCCCACCAAGGACAACATCTGCAAAGAGTTTGCATGGGTTTCCTCTGGGTACTCCAGTTTCCTCCCACATTCCAAAGACATACTGATAGGGAATTTAAATTGTGAGCCCCATCTGGGACAGTGATGATAATGTGTGCAAACTGTAAAGCGCTGCAGAATATGTTAGAGCTATATATAAAGATGATTATTATTATAGTGATCCTTATATTACCTACTGTTGTGTTATATAAAGTCCTGTATATAGTGATCCTTATATTACCCAGCACTGTGCTATATAATGCCCTGTATATAGTGATCTTTATATTATCCGGTGCTGTTCTATATAATGCCCTGTATATAGGGATCCTTGTATTACCCAGTGCTGTGCTATATAATGTCCTGTATATAGTGATTCTTGTCTTACCCAGTGCTGTGCTATATGATGTCCTGTATATAGGGATCCTTGTCTTACCCAGTGCTGTGTTATATAATGTCCTGTATATAGGGATCTTGTATTACCCAGTGCTGTGCTATATAATGCCCTGTATCTAGTGATCCTTATATTACCTGGTTCTGTGCTATATAGTGCCCTGTATATAGTGATCCTTATATTACCTGGTGATGTGCTATATAATGTCTTGTATATAGTGATCCTTGTATTACCCAGTGCTGTGTTATATAATGTCCTGTATATAGGGATCCTTGTATTACCCAGTGCTGTGCTATATAATGCCCTGTATATAGTGATCCTTGTCTTACCCAGTGCTGTGTTATATAATGTCCTGTATATAGGGATCCTTGTCTTACCCAGTGCTGTGTTATATAATGTCCTGTATATAGAGATCCTTGTATTACCCAGTGCTGTGCTATATAATGCCTTGTATATAGTTATCCTTATATTACCTGGTGATGTGCTATATAATGTAGTGATCCTTGTATTACCCAGTGCTGTGTTATATAATGTCCTGTATATAGTGATCCTTATATTACCTACTGTTGTGTTATATAATGTCCTGTATGTAGTGATCCTTATATTACCCAGTGCTGTGTTATATAATGTCCTGTATATAGTGATCCTTATATTACCTACTGTTGTGTTATATAATGTCCTGTATGTAGTGATCCTTATATTAACCGGTGCTGTGTTATATAATGTCCTGTATATAGGGATCCTTGTATTGCCCCGTGCTGTGTTTTATAATGTCCTGTATATAGTGATCCTTATATTACCCGGTGCTGTGCTATATAATGCCCTGTATATAGTGATCCTTATATTACCTGTTGCTGTTCTATTTGATCTGTGTTTAATGATCCTAAGGCAATGATCACGTTCCAAGGAAAGTCAATGTGATTTTATGAAAACTCCTCCCCACTGTGCTTTTGAAGATGCTGTGGAACTGTGCATTTTCGGTGCATTTTTCTCCATAGCCTTCTATAGTGAGCCTGGAAAAAATGCTTGTTGAAAAATGCAATTGCAGTTTTAAGTGCAGAATCAAAGCTTTTCTATCCTAAAAAAAACTCCATAAAAAGGCTGAATCAAATTTGCTCTAAAATGCATTAAAGGGAATCCGTCACCCTTTTTTTGGCCTTTCACCTGCCGGCATAGACATCGGGGGCTTATCTACAGCATTCTGTAATGCTGTAGATAAGCCTCCGATGTAACCTGAAAGAGAAGAAAAACACGTTATATTATATTACGGAGGTGGGCGGTCCGGTCTGATGGGTGTCACCGTCCTGTCCGGCGCCTCCCTTCTTCATGCGATGACGTCCTCTTCTCCCATCCTGTAATGGCTCCGGCGCAGGCGCACTGCTCTGCCCTGTTGAGGGCAGAGCAGAGTCCTGCAGTGCGCAGGCGTCGGGAGAGGTCTGGCACCTGCGCACTGCAGAATTCTGCTCTGCCCTCAACAGGGCAGAGCAATGCGCCTGCGCCGGAGCCATTTCAGGATGGGAGAAGAGGACGTCATCGCATGAAGATGGGAGGCGCCGGACCGGACCGCAACACCCAGCGGACCGGACCGCCCACCTCCGTGAGTATAATATAACGTGTTTTTCTTCTCTTTCAGATTACATCAGAGGCTTATCTACAGCATTACAGAATGCTGTAGATAAGCCCCCGATGTCTATGCCGGCAGCTAATAGGGGAAAAAAAGGGTGACAGATTCCCTTTAAATAAAAGGGAAACATAGAAAAAAAATGCAGTGATCAAAGTAGATAGTTATTGCTCCTGTTGATCCGGATACCTGCAGAAATCATGAGGATACAAAAGAGCAGCACAAAAAACAGCATTATAGCTACATGTGAACACAGCCTAATGACATAGTGGCCAAAAGTATTGAGACTGACACAAATTTAGGTTTCACAAATTTTTGGGCATCAGTGTTTTTAGATCTTAGTCAGATGTTTCTTTAGTTCCAATTATCAGCATTTCATATGTTTTTTTTTACAATTTTATTGACGATTACCTCAAGTTTATGCGAAGGCTCATTATTTACAGTGTTGATTCTTCACAACGTTTGTATTTCGCCCTGGCTGATGACAACCCATTTTTTTCTTGTAATTGATCACCATTTCTGGGTTTTTCTTTGTGCACCTGCATTCTGAGGATTGACTATAGGTTCACAATGGGATTGAGGATGTGAAAACCACAATTTGTGTCAGTCTTAAAGCTTCTGGCCTTGACTGTATACCTGGTGCTTTGTTACAACACATCCTGTCTGCAGTGGTTCTTTTATGTGCTACTTTAAAATTAGATATTCTGTATATTGCATGTCTTAGGATAAGTGTTTCAGACCTGAGAAATTTGTGGTTGAAGCACAACTTTCCGGATCCTAAATTCCTGCTATTATTTGCTGTACCCCATACCTCAGTCCTTTTTATTCTGAAATGCCTGAGAGTTTTACCTGGCCACCAGAGACATATGATTATTTTCCCGGCTAGAGAATGCTATTGCAGCAGAGACATTAAACATTGTGTGTGCAGCTGATACATAGTAACACAACTCTGTGATATTTTAGAGACGCGGCGAAAGACGCTTGTTAGCAGAGGTGTTAGAGATGAACGTGTATCTCCGTAGAAGTGCAGCTCCTGTCATCACAACTCGTACACTTGTTACTGCCGCAGTCATGGTGGACTCACATCTAGGGGGACTCATTGCCACATCCTGGACCTACAATGCTTACACAATGAAAAGTGAAAATAATGTTATTTAGGGTCGTGCTGCCCATTCAATCCAATGGCTGAAATTGGGCGCAGACTTTTCCTACACTTTTGCTTTCATTTGGCCTACATTTATGTACAATGAGCCATAATTATGGTCACAGTAATTCTACAGATATTGCTGCTTCATAATTGTATCACACAAATAGCTGGGATTTGTTCCTTTATCATGTAGTAGGATAAGAAAAAAAGGGTCTGCACTCAATGTAAAAACATATTGGTGAAACGGTCTCTTGGATAAAAGACATTCAGATTTGTGAGGAATATGCTGTACAAAAAGAATCATGTGTTTTACTACTTTTGTTCTTGCAATAATTTGGGAAATAAAATACTGTAAATTGATTGAAATATTCAGTTTATTTAGGTTTTGTAGTAAATCCACACTAAATTGTCAGTCCACAGTTCGTACCTAATCCTGATGATGGCGCACAGTATTGTACAATCTTCCTTCTCGGGTTTGCCACTTAAACACTTTAGCAGTTTTATTTAAAAGTATATTGGTTATAGTCGTTCAAGAAATAAAAGATTAAATGTGCCTTAATTAGCCTCATTTTATGTAGTTTCAATCCATTTAGCGAGAATTTCAAGAGCTTATGCAAATGAAAGTTAATTGTCATAAGTCTTGGTTCGTGAATGAATAATGTTTTTTGAGACTTGATGCGAGATGACTGAAAGAAGAGAGCAATAGCTTAATCACTCCTAACCCGCCACTGTGCACATGGAATGGGCAGAATGCCGCATGTTACTGCTAAATTCCCTGTATTGTTCTGTAACATCACAGTCTTCCCTGAGCTGCCTGGGAGTTCATTATCACCTGACCGAGGGTAACACGGGCGATGTGTCCTTATCCCATACCTGACTGTATTGCCATATAGCTAGTGCTTGGGCCCAGAAATTAGTTATGTCTGTGGATGGGCAAGTTCCTTTTCAGATGTGTAATTCATGGATAAGAGACCGGTTGACATCTGATGCCTTTTTCGGTTTGTGGATTAATAACAGAATTTCTTACCTATCATAGTGGTTCCTTGTCTGACTAACAATGTGATTGATTACCAGAGTTTACTAATCGTGCGTAGAGATAGCGAAATGCATGGGCTGGCATCAGGCTGGTATAACGCATTGGCGGAGAACTGCACAGCTATAATACAAAGGAGACAGTGCTCTCCGGATGTGTCTATTTTAGTCAATACCTGGGTTATTTATGAAACAATTCTGGAGCAGAAATCCATGTTGTGCTTATACTTGTGTATTCCTCCTACACACTTCGGAGTAATTGACAAGTAGTAGATACTAGGTGCAGGCTGCGCGCTCCAACGGTGATAGTGCCAGTCTATACATAGACATACCTGACAAACAAGGGCAATATTCATGCCCAGCGGTCAATAAAATTAAGGATATATAGCATGACAAGGAATTTTGAGAAAATAATTATACTTGTATTTACTAAAACATGTCAGGAGACTTAACAAATCCTTTTTATCTCTAAAAAATCCTGGTGGGAGTGCACCATAATGTGACAATCCTAGGGTCTTTCAGTGGTTTTTGTTGGCTATGTGCCGACATAAAGTACAAGTGTAGATTGTTTCATGATAAAATCAAAGGTGATCTTTCTTTGTTTTTTTCTTCTTATATGCCTCTATCAGCTTTCATCACACCATATAAAGGGTTAAACCATGGATATCAGCGGTTTCTCACGTCATCAGAATAGCAGAATGATGCTATTTATTGCCATGTAAGTGCCCATGTAATCCAAGTGCAATAATAGTGTGCGGCACGTCTATGCTGTGCTATAAACACACCAGTTGTTAAAGGGTTAAAGAGTCGATAACGTTCTGTTGGAATAATTTATTTTCCTTGAATGTTTGAGCTTTTCACGCTTTAATCATTCACGTGAATGGGAGATAAAATGCAGTATTTGGCAGCTGCCTGGAAACAATGTACGAAGCTGTGGGGTTCCGTTCCATACATTGTTTCTATCCACATATCAGGAATTTGGGTAGGGTCCTGGGGATAGGCCATCATTATGTAAGTCCCGGACAGAAGTTCACCCAAGAACTCCCTTGCTCACTAGTACATTATCTGCATTTTGTGTCACAAGTGAAAAGCTGGCCAACGAGGCCTCAATTAGGCACTTTGATAAAAACATTCAAGCGCACTAACTACCGATTTGACAGAAAGTATATGAAAGCCTGTGTAAATAAAGAAAATAACCTTCTTAATGGAAATGTATTTTCCATTTTGCTTTACAAGTCCTTATTTTAAGTAGAAATAATCACTCCATTACATGTTCTGTTTTGTTTGGGAGAAATGTGCCATTGCTATTATTTGGCCTTCACAAAGAGAATATTACAAGCCCTAGTATAAATAAGAGACAATAATGGTAAGAAATAGATTTGTCTTAGACGTTACTTTCAAATGCACTTCTCATTTTTACATTTGGATTTATTTAATCTGTTACACAAATTTGTCATCTCTGGCTACTTTAAATAGGATCAACCCTCCTTTATGGGCATGTAGGCCATGGGAAGCTGAATAAAATAATACCTTGATATCTGTAATCTGATGTTTTATTGTAGAGATAGCCATGTTTTTGTTATATGTAAATGACCTCTTCCAGGCTATGGGGGGGGGGACACTGATTTCCGTGAGAATCTACCTCCAGAGCTTAGTTTTAATAAAAGGGCGGTTTTACCAGTGTAAGACCTGTAACTAACGCAGAACAGTAGAACTGAACTGAATCTCCCTACACATACATTTTTATTAAGCTCTTACAGCTCTGCTGTATTGCAATAATATGGCAGCCCTCTCTGCCTGAGAAATGGAAGCTGAAGTTGCAGATGTGTCAGGTATAATGACACACAGCTCGGCAGTGAGATCAGGAGAGCAGAGAGCGGCCGTTACACTTCACACTGGTATCTCCCTCTCTCATTTACAGTAGGCTCTGGAGGCAGATTCTCATGCAGATCAGAGTCCGGCCTGTGGTCCTGAACAGCTCATTTACATATAAGAAAAATATGGATTTCTCTGGAATTAGAAATCAGATCACAGATAACAAGGTATCATTTTATGTATCACTTTATTCAGCTTCTTATGACGGGTTAGTAGTAGTGACAGATTCCCTTTGCATCTGATTCAGAATCTGGTGTTCAAAACGTTTTTGTCAGATAAATGATAAAACATTTGGCTGTAGCTTTTCTCCCTTTAGAACCAAGGATCTGGTATGTTGACGTTAAAGATGTCTACTCTTTCTTTCTCTTGGCATCTGCCATAAGGAGAGAGTCAGGACAACCCCATACATACGATTGCAAAATTCAGCCAACAATGATCTTGTATTGGCAACATGAGCACTTGAACTAAAAAGACATGCTATTGAGATTTCAATAGCATAGTAGACAGGAAATGTGATTGACTTTGTACTCATTAAGGCTTCCTAACCATTGGTTTCATACTCCTAATACAACCAACTCCTAGGGTAAGGTATACTCAGTCATGTCTAGGGGTCCAACTACTGGGACCCCCAGTGATCTCAAAAACAGGGCTCTGCAGACCTGCCTCTATATGTAGCCCAGGTTGACACTTTGCATACATCCACTCCATTTATTGTTTATGGGACTGCTGGAGATTGCTGAGTACAGTGTTCTGCTATTTCTGACTGTTCCATAGCCAGTGAGTGAGACAATGCTCAGACTCCCAACAATCAATAACTTATCCTTTTAACCAAAATAATCATCCCCAGTGGCACCACTCCACCTCTAGTTATAGGAACTTTACGTCCTTAAAGGGAATCTGTCACCCCTTTTTTGAGATATCATATAATGATATCATTCAATTGTGTGTCACATAAGGATTCTCTTAGTACTTTTGCTTCTCCCTGACCCCGCACCTTTCATGCATAAATACCTATTTATATCGGTTCAGATGTATTTATATACATCTGAACCGATATAAAAAAGGTATTTATGCATGAAAGGTGCGGGGCGCTGTCCAGTCCGCTGGGCGGGGCTTATCCAACTGCTCCCCCCTCCCTGTCTTGCTCTACACAAGAAGAAATGCATAGAGCATGACAGGGAGGGGGGAGCAGTTGAATAAGCCCCGCCCAGCAGACCGGACAGCGGCAGTTTACATACATCTGAACCGATATAAAAAAGGTATTTATGCATGAAAGGTGCGGGGTCAGGGGGAAGCAAAAGTACTAAGAGAATCCTTATGTGACACACAATTGAATGATATCATTATATGATATCTCAAAAAAGGGGTGACAGATTCCCTTAAAGTCAGTTTGCGTCTCACTACATAGCAAACTGTCACTTGACATTTTCAGCAGCATGTGACGGTAAATATCAGGTTAAGGTTTGCTACATGACCATTGACGTGTTCTGCCACAATTGTACGCTTGTCCTTGTAAACAATCTGTATAGTGGATTTATTTTAAAGCAGCCATTGATCATTCAGAATCTCTCTTGATGTTGCCATCGATATGTATGTATGTATATATAGGAGACACCTCTCTATGACTGATTTCATATGCACTTTAGGCATATAAAGGTTTTTTTTTCAAGCAGATTGTATAAGAAAAAAAGATTGCGTAAGGGAAAAACTCATGGTGGCAGGCTCCATTACTTGTGTCTCTTTTGACTAATAAGGATTTATAAACAGATATGTATTAATATTTATTCATACATTTTAATATACTGCATACATTCGTATACATGGGATATCGTTTAATTAGTTCTACCCCCTACTTTTCAGCCTAAGCAGCATTCAGTACCATCGTGGTTACCGTGGATCCATATACAGTCATATGTTAAAGTTTGAGCAGCCCTATTAATGTTAACCTTTTTTCTTTTTAACAATTTTGTTTTTTGCAACAGCTATTTCAGTTTCATATATCTAATAACTGATGGACTCAGTTATATTTCTGGATTCAAATGAGGTTTGTTGTACTAACAGAAAATGTGCAATCTGCATTTTAACAAAATTTGACCGGTGCAAAAGTATGGGCACCTCAACATTAATATTTCGTAGATCCTCCTTTTGCAAAAATAACAGCCTCTAGTCGCTTCCTGTAGCTATTAATGAGTTCCTGGATCCTGGATGAAGGTATTTGTGACCATTCCTGTTTACAAAACAATTCCAGTTCAGTTAAGTTTGATGGTCGCCGAGCATGGACAGCCCGCTTCAAATCATCCCACAGATGTTCAATGATATTCAGGTCTGGGGACTGGGATGGCCATTCCAGAACATTGTAATTGTTCCTCTGCATGAATGCCTGAGTAGATTTGGAGCGGTGTTTTGGATCATTGTCTTGCTGAAATATCCATCCCCTGCGTAACTTCAACTTCGTCACTGATTCTTGTACATTATTGTCAAGAATCTGCTGATACTGAGTTGAATCCATGCGACCCTCAACTTTAACAAGATTCCCGGTGCCGGCATTGGCCACACAGCCCCAAAGCATGAAGGAACCTCCACCAAATTTTACTGTGGGTAGCAAGTGTTTTTCTTGGAATGCTGTGTTTTTTAGCCTCCATGCATAACGCCTTTTTGTATGACCAAACAACTCAATCTTTGTTTCATCAGTCCACAGGACCTTCTTCCAAAATGTAACTGGCTTGTCCAAATGTGCTTTTGCATACCTCAGGCGACTTGGCTTCTTTCGCATCACTCTCCCATACAGCTTCTCCTTGTGCAAAGTGCGCTGTATTGTTGACCGATGCACAGTGACACCATCTGCAGCAAGATGATGCTGCAGGTCTTTGGAGGTGGTCTGTGGATTGTCCTTGACTGTTCTCACCATTCTTCTTCTCTGCATTTCTGATATTTTTCTTGGCCTGCCACTTCTGGGCTTAACAAGAACTGTACCTGTGTTCTTCCATTTCCTTACTATGTTCCTCACAGTGGAAACTGACAGGTTAAATCTCTGAGACAACTTTTTGTATCCTTCCCCTGAAAAGCTATGTTGAATAATCTTTGTTTTCAGATCATTTGAGAGTTGTTTTGAGGAGCCCATGATGCCACTCTTCATAGGAGAATCAAATAGGAGAACTACTTGCAAGTGGCCACATTAAATACCTTTTCTTATGATTTGATACACCTGGCTATGAAGTTCAAAGCTCAATGAGGTTACAAAACCACTTTAGTGCTTCAGGAAGTCAGTAAAAAGTAGTTAGGAGTGTTCAAATCAAGAAAATGATAAGGTGCCCATACTTTTGCACCGGTCAAATTTTGTTAAAATGCAGATTGCACATTTTCTGTTAGTACAATAGACCTCATTTGAATCCAGAAATATAACTGAGTCCATCAGTTATTAGATATATGAAACTGAAATAGCTGTTGCAAAAACCAAAATTGTTATAAAGAAAAAAGGTTAACATTAATAGGGGTGCCCAAACTTTAACATATGACTGTAATCTAATCTGTGCTTCCTTACTGGAGATATGTTCAGAAAGATAGCAGATGAGTATTTATATAATGCCAGAATTATCAAATGAGCGCAAATCTATATTCAATCAGAATAAATTCAGATAAAGTCTTAAAGATAAATTGGTTTCAGTGTTTTATTGACCATGATTTCTAGATTAGCTGAACATATTGCTGCTTCATTCATTTATTGGTTCGCTTGTTGATGCCTTTGTTATGGTAGAAAACGCAGCAAATATGTTATTGCATGTCTGGTTCCGATGATCTTTGCTGATGTTCAAAATCATTACCCACCTTAGCATTGCTCAGTCGTAAACTGCCATGCCAAGAAAATAAGCAAAACCTTGCAACCTACATGTGATTGACATACTGATTGTGGTAATAATATTCATTCTTAGGTCCCTTTCACATTACTTACATTTTCTTTAGATGAAGAAATTGAGCAGATATATAGGTATTTCCTTTATATATCATTCCGTTTTAGATCTGTTTTTTTTCAGATAAATGACTGTATTTGTGTCTTCTTTGCGTTAAGCCTAATCCACACTTCTATACTTCTTTGTCCTTTTATGTCCGTAAATAAAACTGACTTCTTTTCATCTATTTGCGTTCCATGTATCCAATTTTACTACCTTTATGTCAATTGTTTGCAAAAAAAATCAGATGGAGCTTTCTTAAGCTTTCCCTAGCAAACAGTAAGTGAAAAGCAGACATCAAATGGATGCCATGCCTATGCTGTCCCATTTTTCCACTGACCTATTCACTACCAGAGTAGAACATGTATCTATCTCCCTTCCTTCTTGCAAAGATAAAACTTGTTGTGTGAACAGCCCTATAAAATTGAATGTGTCCATGGAAAAACTGACAGCGCGCTGACTTCAATCACAAACTTCTGAATCGGTTTCTAGGCTGCTTTTACACACAACGCTTTTCAGACAAGTGACACATTTTTGTGCCGTTTTCAGTGTGTGTTCATGAGCATTATTTTATTGGCCAAAAATTATTCAGAGAGAATAATATTAAATACAATGTGTACTTTTTCTGCACTTTCTTGGCTTTTTTACAGTAAGGGCTCCCGCACATGTCAGTACCTCCAGTGGTGGTAGTATTCACACATAGCAGAGACACTTACACACATAGACTCATTCAAATGAAAGGGTTTTTGCACATTATTGTTATTATTATTATAGCGCCATTTATTCCATGTCAATTTACATGTGAAAAGGGGCACTATAATAAAACACAAGTATAATAATCTTGAACAAATTGAGTCTCCGACTGGTACAAAAGAGGAGAGGACCCTGCCCATGAGGGTTCGCAGTCAAAGGATGGGTGAGGATACGGTAGGTGAGGGTAGAGCTGTTTGTGCAGCAGTATGATGGAACAAGGGTTACTTCAGGGTGTATCCTTGTCGGAAGAGGTAGGCCTTCAGGTTCCTTTTGAAGGTCTCCACAGTAGGCGAGAGTCTGATATGTTGGGGTAGAGAATTCCAGAGTAGGGGGGATACACAGGAGAAATTTTGCATGCTATTGTGGGAAGTGCAGAGGATAGAAGGAGATCTTGTGAGGATCAGAGATTGCATGCAGGTAAATACCATGAGATTAGGTCACAAATGTATGGAGGAGACAGGTTGTGGATGGCTTGGTATGCTATGGTTAGTGTTTTGAACTGGAGTCTCCGCGCAGTGTGGAGTCAGTGAATGGATTGACAGAGAGGAGAGAAATGGGGGGGCAGGTGGATTAGTCAGGCAGCAGAGTTTAGGATAGATTGGAGTGGTGCGAGAGTGTTAGAGGGGAGGCCACAAAGCAGGAAGTCACAAAAGTCTAGGCGGGAGTTGGTGAGGGCATGCACTTGTGTTTTTGAAAATTCTTGGTTAAGGAATGTGCGGATAAGAGAAACATTCTTGAGTTGGAGTCGTCAGGAAGTGGAAAGGGTTTGGTTATGTGGTTTGAAAATGAGATCAAAGTCAAGGCTTACCCCAAGGCAGTGAGCTTGCAGGACTGAGGAGAGTGAGCAGCCATTGCCTTTGATGGATAGGTCTGTTGGGAGGTTGCTTGAGATGGGAGAAAGATGATGAATTCTGTTTTATCCATGTTAAGTTTTAGAAATCTAGTGGAGAAGAAAGATGAAATAGCTGACAGACATTGTAGGATTCTGGTTAGCAAGGAGGTGATATAGGGTCCAGAGAGGTAGATCTGTGTGTCATCAGCATAGAGGTGATACTGAAAGCCGTGGAACTCTATATGTCCCAGGCCAAAAGTGTAGATGGAGAAGAGCAGGGGTATTAGAACTGGACATTGGGGTACACACACCGACAGATAGGGAGCAATATAAGGAGGTGGTGTGTTAGTGGGAGACACTGAAAGGTCTGGTCTGTTAGGTATGAATAGATTCAATATAGGGCCAGGTCTGTGATGCCAAGAGATGAGAGAATCTGTAGTAATAGGGAATGGTTCACTGTGTCAAAAGCAGAGGACAAGTCCAGGAGTAGGAGGACAGAGTAGTGTTGCATGGATTTGCCAGTTAGCAGCTCATTGGTGACTTTAGTCAGGACAGTTTCTGTGGAAAGATGTAGTCGGAAGCCAGATTGCAAGCTGTTGAAGAGGGAATGGTAGGACGTGGGAGGACAGTTCAAAATGGACATGTTGTTGCAGAAGTTTTGAGGCATTGGGGAGAAGTGATATGAGGGCATAAGCTAGACAGGATGGATCAATGGAGGGCTTGTTGAGGATGGGTGTGATCTAGAAATGTTTGAAGCATGAGGCAAAGATACCAGTTGATAGTGACAGGTTGAAGAGATGGGTTGGGATGAAGAGGGCTATGAGGGACTTTGGGCCAAAGTTTTGTCTGATGTTATCAATTTTTTGCTTGAAGAATGAGGGAAAGTCTTCAACTGAGAAGAGAGGAGAGGGAAGAGATGCTGGGAGACGGAGGAAAGAATTGAAATAGTTGAATAGCTGTTTAGGGTTGTGAGACGGAGGATATGAGAGATGAGAAGTATGTTTGTTTTGCTGCAGTGAGTGTGGACTTGAACGTAGTGAGGGAGTGTTTGAATGTGATGAAGTGCTTGTTGGAATGGGATTTTTTCCATCTCTGCTCAGAAACCCAGGAAGCCCGCAGCAGTCCGTGGGCAAAACACGCTGTCCTTTTTTTTTTATCAGCAACACGGTAGCAAAACGTCCCACACACGGTGCACACTGATGACACACAGATGACATCCGTTTGCACTGTATCCAGGTGCCGGGTGCTGAAGGCAGCTCTCATCATTGTTGCCTGGTCTCCCTGCTGTGTACATTGTATATAAAATAAATAATTTAAAAAGAAATAGCGTGGGCTCCCATGTAATTTTCATAACTAGCAGAGGGAAAGCTGACCACTATGGGGATGATGTTAATAAACTGAGGAAAACGGTACAGTTAGCGCTGTTCCTAGACATCGGGTACTGAAGGCAGGGTGTAGGTCTGAGCGCGACATACGTGTTTTGTCAGTTTTTTTTTCATTGTGGGGGGGAAAAAAGAGATCCTTACTTTGTCTGAATTGAGGATCAAGCTTACCCAATCAAGTTAATGTGTCAGTGAGAAAACGGATAGCCCATGGATGTCACCTGATTTGCATCATAGGCTATATAATTTTCACTGACTAATGCCACAAGAAGCATAGGAAAACCTCCATCAGTTTTATTTTTCAAGCGTGATACACTAGTATTCAGTATGTGGTCTGTATTTTGCAACAGTATTTGTACGCCAAAGTCAGGAGTGGAACAATCAGATGAAAAGTGAAATAGAAACATGTCACTACTTCTGCATTTTTGACTCACTTTTTTTTTTAATATTGTTTGAACTTATTTTTTGAATGTGTGAATGTGACCTAAAATTGGACTTGTTATATAAGTGGCGTATAAATCAGACAAGTACAAGGCGAGAAAAAAAGGTTTTGCGCTAGGCCCATTGTTAGGCCGGCGTCAAACTAGCGAACAATATGGATTAATGCTATGCGAGAAAACATCGCATAGCACTCGGGCCAGTGGTAATCTATGGGGCAGCTCCCATCAGTGTTTATTTTCTTGAGCGTATTCAGCATGCACATAAAATCACAGCATGCTGCGATTGTCACCGAGACTCGCCATGGCAAGCCTATGGTTGTGAGAAAAAAAAGTACTTGGACCATGCTAATGCAGTCTGATTTTTACTCACCATTGTCCTTTGAAAAGCCGGCAATTCATGTGCCGCATACAGTAAAATCACAGTGACAGGTTAGAATAGATTAGATAGAACAGATATATACATATAAAATACATAATGTGATAAAACACTCCGGGATCGCCTTTGCTGGGGTCAAAGGTCACATGCGTTCAGCATGAAACTCAGGCGCAGAGCTGGGATTCGGGTATAACTGACACTGGGTCAGGTTTATTAATGGTGAAAGCAATGCATAAAGAAATAAAACATAAAACAAATCCTTGCCTGTCCGGCACTAACTAAACAAAGTACAACCTAACTACCAACTGGCGGGCTTCTCCCGTCCAGCCAAACCACAGTTGCAGTGGGCACTGCTCTCACTCACGTGTGTCTCTCACACAGACAGGCTCTCTGTGTTCCCAGGCTGAGACACTCACACAACCACCTTGCATCCTTTTATATCCACCTCCCATTATTCATTAGCAAGCAGGTGCGATACTGACCAGACTAGGCCACATAGGAAAGGAATCTGGGCGAGATATACCTGCCCTCATCCACTTTTCCCACATGATTCTCACAATAGATATATAGATGTCAGTGACACACTCATGTATATGTATTTATATTTCATAAACACTTAGAAGAAAAGCCGGCAATTCATTTGCCGTGTTCTGTAAAATCACTGCAGGAGATGACAGGATAGAAGAGATAGATTGCATGCAGTAAATACAGATAAAATAGGTAAATATATAGATGTCAGGTACAAATACAATTAGTACAGTGTGTGTGCAAATTACTGTACATGGATTTAATTAATAAAAGATTATTTTTCGGCAAAAAAACTTGTGGGACCCCACAGCATACCTGTATAGACAGGCCTCAATACAAATGCACTAATTTTCATAAGCAGCAGAGGGAAATTTCTAAGATGAGCCAATTCTGGCACTCTGTCTCGCTCTTCCCAATTACCCTGTAGCGGTGGCAAGTGGGGTAATAGTTGGGGGGGGTTGATGTCACCTTTGTATTGTCAGGTGACATCAAGCCCCGAGGTTAGTAATGGAGAGGCGTCAATAAGACGCCCCCATTACTAACCCCATAGTCACATTACAAAAAAACACAGACACCCAGAAAAAAGTCCCTTATTTGAAAGAAAGACACAGACTCCTTTAACATTCTTAATTAAACCATACTTACGACCTCGCCCATTCCCTCAGTGCCCTGGTCATCTGCAAAAGAGGTAAAAAAAACAACAAAATTCCTCACCTTTACGCAGAGATGCTTTTAATCCATTAGTCCCACAACGAGTTTAGCTCTGCTACATCTAGATGGCAGGCTGCGAGTGTGGAAATGTTCTCCTGCTCGCGGTGCCGTCTGACAGACAGGTCCTGTGAGTTCACGGCCAATGAATTCACTTCACCTATGTGATGTCTGCGCGAGAGCTATGGGAAATTTTAAATAAGTTTTCCCACGGTGCTCGCGCCGACATCATATAGGTGAAGTGAGTTCATTGGCTGTGATCTTGCAGGACCTGTCAGATGGCACCGCGAGCAGGAGAACTTTCTTACGCTTGCGGTGCCGAGAATGAGGAAGGACAAAAAAGACCACCCCCATTGGGGGTGAGAAGGAATAGATAGATAGATAGATAGATAGATAGATACATAGATAGCAATTGCACTGCATTCGAATTTCAGCGGATGTTAGGTGTGAGAAATCGGATTGTACTCGCATGAAACCCTTGTAACTCCCGGCAGGGAGACTCTGACCGACTTTTCATGCGTTAAGTGTTACCCCAGCCTTAGGCCGGGGTCACACTTGCAACTGCAATGCGGGAAACTTGCGTGAGTATCTCGCATCAATACCCACCACTGCCGCACTCGGGACCGGAGTGGGCTGCTGCATGTATTTCTATCCAGCTGAGCACTCCGGTCCTGAGTTCCGGCAGCAGTGCTGGGTATTGATGTGAGAGACACGCGCGAGTTTCTCGCATTGCAGTTGCAAGTGTGACCCCGGTCTAAGGCTACTTTCACACATCCGGTGTGCGGGGTCCGGCGGCGAAAAGCCGGGCCGCTGGATCCGGCCTGCAGCCGTGACACCGGATGTGTATGCGGCGAGAGATACGGCTCAGACATAATTTAAAGGAGCCGCAGAACGAGGTGGACAGAGGCAGCCGATGAGAGACAGCTGCTGAAAGGGAGGTGAGGGGAGGGGAGGGGAGAGGGGGGTGGAGAGAGAGAGACATGGGGGGTTAACACTTAGTGTCCAGGCGAGAGAATCTCTCTCTCTTGCCGGGCACTTGTGGGGTTAACCCCACAGAGAGATCTCTCTCTCTCACCCAGACACTGTGAGTGTTAACCCCACAAGTACCCGGCGAGAGAGATCTCTCACAAGTGTCCGGGTGACAGAGAGAGATCTCTCTCTCTCTCGCCGGGCACTTGTGGGGTTAACATTCAGAGTCCGGGCATGCGCTGTGGAAAAAGCCGGTCCGGCGCTGACAAAAAACGTTGCAGGGAACGTTTTTTGCAGATGCCGGACGGCTAATTTATGCCGTGTCCGGCAACAACCGGACACGACGCATAACCAACCGGCACGATGCGGCGACCATGAAAGCTTATGGGACAAAACTGGATCCGGTGCTGGATCCGGTTATTAAAAATTTCCCGGCACCGTGCCGGATTACAAAAACCGGATGTGTGAAAGAGGCCTTAGTCAATAAAGCAGTGCAGATCTGCTTATTTTTTCTCATCTGTATTCGGCAAGAGAAAAAAATTGCTCCATGCCATGATTTAACTCCGAAATCTGATGATATCCTATTTTTATGAATACAGTGGGTATGGAAAATATTCCAACCCCTTTAAATTTTTCACCCTTTGTTTCATTGCAGCGATTTGGTAAATTCAAAAAACTTGTTGCATCATTCCCAAGAAGACTCATAGCTGTACTAGCTCAAAAGGGTGCTTCTACTCAATACTGAGCAAAGGGTCCAGGCCCGGATTGGCAATATAACCAACCGGGCATTTTCCCGCTGGGCCGCTGTCATGTGGGCCGCGGGCGGCAGCTCCCGATCATCTGGCCGCTTGCCAGCTGCTGCGGCCACTGTTGCTCCTGCCGCCGGCCCTCTGCAGCACGGCGGTGATAGTTTAAAGTTCCTCCCGCACTGCAGGGAGATAAGCCGCCACGCCCCCCCACGCACCCCATCCTGGCCTTAGCGTGAGACCCGCCACAGCCACAGCCACTCACAGCGTCGCACTCGCTTGCCTGCTCGCTCTGTTCGCAGGACCTGTGATGAGGTCACAGGAGGGGAGGAGTCAGGGGGTCACATGATCAGGAGCCTTTGTCCAGACCCCCGTTCATGTCACCCCTGACTCCGCCCCTCCTGTGACCTCATCACAGGTCCTGTGCGCACAGCCTTGCCTCTACCATCTGCAAGACTCTGCTTTGCTGTTGTCATGGTACTGGTTGAGGTAAGTATGTGTGGGGTCAGGATTTACAGTGTGGATGTAGCAGAGCCGTGTGTGTACGAGGTGTACGGAGCGGAGCCGTGTGTGTACGAGGTGTACAAAGCGGAGCCGTGTGTGTACGAGGTGTACGGAGCGGAGCCGTGGGTGTACGAGGTGTACGGAGCGGAGCCGCGTGGACGAGGTGTACGGAGCGGAGCCG
This sequence comes from Dendrobates tinctorius, assembly GCF_039654945.1. Classification (NCBI taxonomy): domain Eukaryota; kingdom Metazoa; phylum Chordata; class Amphibia; order Anura; family Dendrobatidae; genus Dendrobates; species Dendrobates tinctorius. The sequence goes on along the minus strand of NW_027361776.1, from coordinate 8,139,461 downwards.
CGTGTACGAGGTGTACGGAGCGGAGCCGCGTGTATGAGGTGTACGGAGCGGAGCCATGTGTATGAGGTGTACGGAGCGGAGCCACGCGTGTACGGCGCAAAGCCGCGTGCACGAGGTGTACAGAGCGGAGCCGCGTGTACGAGGTGTACGGAGAGGAGCCGCGTGTACGAGGTGTACGGAGCGGAGCCGTGTGTATGAGGTGTACGGAGCGGAGCCGTGTGTACGAGGTGTACGGAGAGGAGCCGCGTGTACGAGGTGTACGGAACAAAGCCGCGTGCACGAGGTGTACAGAGCGGAGCCGCGTGTACGAGGTGTACGGAGAGGAGCCGCGTGTACGAGATGTACGGAGCGGAGCCGCGTGTACGAGGTGTACGGAGCGGAGCCGTGTGTATGAGGTGTACGGAGCGGAGCCGCGTGTACGAGGTGTACGGAGAGGAGCCGCGTGTACGAGGTGTACGGAGCGGAGCCGCGTGTACGAGGTGTACGGAGCGGAGCCGTGTGTATGAGGTGTACGGAGCGGAGCCGTGTGTACGAGGTGTACGGAGCGGAGCCGCGTGTACGAGGTGTACAGAGCGGAGCCGCGTGTACGAGGTGTACAGAGCGGAGCCGCGTGTACGAGGTGTACAGAGCGGAGCCGTGTGTACGAGGTGTACGGAGCGGAGCCGCGTGTACGAGGTGTACGGAGCGGAGCCCCGTGTACGAGGTGTACGGAGCGGAGCCGCGTGTACGAGATGTACGGAGAGGAGCCGCGTGTACGAGATGTACGGAGCGGAGCCGTGTGTACGAGGTGTACGGAGCGGAGCCGTGTGTATGAGGTGTACGGAGCGGAGCCGCGTGTACGAGGTGTACGGAGCGGAGCCGCGTGTACGAGGTGTACGGAGCGGAGCCGTGTGCATGAGGTGTACGGAGCGGAGCCACACGTGTACGGAGCGGAGCCGCGTGTACGAGGTGTACGGAGCGGAGCCGCGTGTACGAGGTGTACGGAGCGGAGCCGCGTGTACGAGGTGTACGGAGCGGAGCCGCGTGTATGAGGTGTACGGAGCGGAGCCGCGTGTACGAGGTGTACGGAGCGGAGCCGTGTGTATGAGGTGTACGAAGCGGAGCCACGCGTGTACGGAGCGGAGCCGTGTGTACGAGGTGTACGGAGAGGAGCCACGCGTGTACGAGGTGTACGGAGAGGAGCCGTGTGTACGAGGTATACGGAGAGGAGCCGCGCGTGTACGAGGTGTACGGAGAGGAGCCGTGTGTACGAGGTGTACAGAGAGGAGCCGTGTGTACGACATGTACGGAGCGGAGCCGTGTGTGTGTACGAGGTGGAGCCGTGTGTGTATGAGGTGTACGGAGAGGAGCCGTGTGTACGAGGTGGATGGAGCGGAGCCGCGCGTGTACGAGGTGTATGGAGCGGAGCCGTGTGTGTACGGAGTGGAGCCATATGTGTACGGGATGTACGGAGCGGAGCCAAGTGTGTACGAAGCATACAAAGCGGGCTTTTCCCACGGACACAGGAGTACACGGCGGAGCCCCGAGGAGCATTTTAAAACACACACATGACGTTCCACCTGAAGTGATATGCTGGAAGCTGACCGGAAATGAGATAATTTCTTGAGGAGATTGTGACGGAACCAGGAATGCTTCAGATCCATCACCGTGTCCTCCTCCGACAGCGCAGACAGCAGGATGTCATGTGAGCGGATCATGATAGGTCCTGCACCGGGAGGCTCAGGTGGGCACTACAATGGGAGCCGGGCTGCTATAGTATCTTTGTAGAATCTTTCTTTATTTCTTTCTCTCTTTTTCTTTCTTTCTCTGTTCTTTCATTCTCTGTTCTGTCTTTCCCTCATTTTCTTTCTCTCTCTGTTCTTTTTTTCTCTCTGTTCTTTCTTTCTCTCTCTAATCTTTCTTTTTTCTCTCTCTGTTCTTTCTTCCCCTCTTTCTTTCTTTTTCTTTCCTCTCTTTCTCTCTGTTCTTTCTTTCTTTCTTTCTTTCTTTTCTTCACTTCTTTCTTTCTTTCTCTCTCTGTTCTTTCTGTCTCTGTTCTTTCTTTCTTTCCCCTCTTTCTTTCTCTCTGTTCTTTCTCTGTCTCTCACTGTTCTTTCTTTGTCTCTCACTGTTCTTTCTTTCTTTCCCCTATCTTTCTCGCTCTCTCTGCTTTCTTTTTTCTCTCTCTCTGTTTTCTCTCTTCCTTAGTGCCAGTCAGTGTGCCCATAATGCCAGCCACTGTGCCCTCAGTACCAGTCAGTGTAATCAGCAGTGCTAAATGGGTGCGATTAGGTGTGGACATGGGTGTGACTAGTTGTGAAATGGGTGTGGCTGGGCGTGGCCAAAATTTGCAGCGGCGCGCTGTGCGCGCCGCAGTCTTTGTCCATCTTTCCCTTCTTCAAAAGTTGGGAGGTATGATAGGGGCAGCTATGACCAGGGGGTCTGGTTGCCCAATAGAGAGCAGTTCTGCCAGGAATTCTGTAATCATACATACAAAAGGGGACAGAGATTTGGGAGGAGTACTATACCTAAAAGCAATAAATAGGACTGAGCTGAAATACTGGGCACAGCTGTGACTACATGTTATATAGTTGTGTTAATCTCCTCTCACTTCTTGTAAACTACAAGTGTACAAAGATATTATATAGTCACCATGTGACTAGTGGGCCTGTGTAACTTCAAATGCCAGGGCTGAATTTTAGTCCCAGTCCGGCCCTGAAAGGGTCTGAATACTTATGACCATGTGATATTTCTTTTTTAATAAATTTGCAAACATTTCTACATTTCTGTTTTTTTTCAGCCAAGATTGGGTGCAGAGTGTACATTAATGAGAAAAAAATGAACTTTTTTGAATTTACCAAATGGCTTCAATGAAACAAAGAGTCAAAAATTTAAAGGGGTCTGTACCCACTGTACATTAGAATTCTCTATTATAGGAAGCTGTAAATTGTCCTGTAAAAGATTTATAGCTGCTGAGTTAAAAAAACAGACTGTAGACTGACAAAGCACGGACAGCTCACAGATGACAAGGGAGAAAAAAAATCACACCACTTTTCTGGATGAGAATGGCACTGATTATTTATACGCTAGTTTGAACAAACCCTAACACACAGACCAAGATGGTGGAAAATCACACTTATGGAAATCGGCTAAAAAGCCAGGAATGAAACAAAAACAGGAATAATGGAACTACTCAAACTTTTGCATTTTGATCCCCTCCTGATTTTTTAGCTTACAGAAAGTGATAGAAAATACTGATTTAAACGTTACTGTGTGTCAGTATGGCAGCTCTCTAGAGGAAATCATCATTAACCACTCATCCAGTGTGGCTTGTAGGTCTGTACAGTTTTTCTACAAAGTCTCACCAGGTAATAATACATGTTAGAATATGTAGACACACTGGTGTTAACCCTGCTCCATAACATCGGCCATAAACGATGTATATCCTCTTGGACTTGATGGTTTTGCTGTCATGAACGCCATCCCCAGTTTTCTGGTTTATTTAAGGGATTTAATATTTCAGTTAGTTCCTAGCGGCAGGAGCAAATAATGTCAGAAGCTGAATGTATGTAGCATTTGGTATCTGTGACCACGATACTTGTTTACTCGTGATGTGCAGTGTACGGAGAAGAAGTGATAAGCCTGAAATCTGTATCACCAAATCGCCAAGGAACACGGTTAGCGCTTACTCTTTCTCTCACAATACTGATGCCGAATCCCTGTGTTGAGCAAGGAGGAAAGCAGGCCATGAGCGACTAAGCTGTTCTGCCCTGTAGAGCTTGCAATCTCATTCTCATTTCAAAAAGGCAGATGTCTTCACATGAGATGTAATGTATGCAAACGTGTGCAAAGCTCGGGAGTGTTTCTTCGAGCGACCACCATGTGAAATGTGACTACAATTCTGATGCTCCTAATGTGCTGAATCCATTGCCCCACCATCAGAGCACATTCAGAGGAGGTCTGCTTCACACTCCCTGTGTCTCTGCAGAGTCCATTTTGGAGATGAATATGGAAGCACATTAGGTCATATGTAATATGTAGGGTGGAGGGTTGCTTTAAAGAAGACTTAAACATTGTTACCTTGGTACGTTATATTTCTTTTTGTATTGTGCCCTTAATTAGCCCCATGTTGACTATATAGCACTAGTCTTCCACTCTCCATAAATGCGAGAGATAACTTTATTGCCACTTTAGTCCTAATGTTAGGGGTTGTTTCTTGAAGACAACTCTTTTTTAAATAAATGTACCTGGCGCCAGAGCTATAAGTGTCTGGCAAACGTCCCAGTGATCACAGCCAATTCAAGTGAATGGGGCTGAGTTGCAGTACCTGCCCCTCTCCTGGACAGTCTAGTTATTGGGCTGTGCCTGTAAGCTAATGACAGATTATATGATATTTTTTGCTTCTGTTTGAAAACGATTCATGTAAAAAAGGCTGAATTTGCATGTGTTACGGTATTTTCTTGCAATATGAAAAAAATGAAAACAAAATATTTGACTATAATTTTTCCCCCAAAATATTTTTGAATCCCTGAGAAAATGGAAATGTTTCTTAAACCAAATTCACTAAAGCAGACTAGGGATGCAAGCCCTGGCCAGACTGTGCGCTGTCCTAAACTAACCTGTGGTGCATCCCCTAATATATATTCCAATGCTGGCTTGTCATGGACAGGGCTTGTGCTGTTGTTTTTTAATCTCAGTGTCGTTTCCCAACGAGTAATTTCTAGGTGGTTATTTTTTTTTATCCTACCTCAATTAACAAAAGCCAAGGGCGGCCTGTAAATCAAATTACAGCGCCTTACCACTTCCACGTCCTGATATAAAATCAGCCATCCTTTCTTATTTTCCTTCATTTACAATCTGGATTACAAAGCACTCCCACATGCATACAGAGGTAGTTTTAAGGCTTCCCACAAATGCAATATGTATTTTACGACTGGTTTTATGGTCTCTAATTTATTCTGGATGTTACAGCTGAAAATGCACTTTTCCATTACACATTGTTGGCATCCATGAACTCCAATCATTCCCTAAGTGAGCTGCACACTCTCCCTACGATGTCTGACACGTATGTATGCTCACACCGGGGCTTAATTAAAGATTGCCGCATGGTTGCAGAGCAGAAAAAAAATTCTCCTGGCTGTAAATAAAATTGCTTCTCTTGCACATTCAGTTCCAAGTGTAGACAAGACACAAAGTGCTCTTAAATAATTCCTGTCTTCTCACAAAAAGCAGAGAAACCTATTGTGGCACCACATGCCGTGTTCAGCCAGCGCTGACGTATGTGTGTGCTTTTTGTGTGGGGAGACTCGGGCCTTAGAGAAAACCTGGTCACATGGATGATATAAGGGCTGTCACATTGCTGTACTATGCGGGAGCTTGCATCATGTCACTATCACATCACATACTGTAACCTGATGAAATCATATGTAAGAGTGGCCGGTGTGTCCTGGCGTACTGCACACGTGTGCCTTATTATTAACACTTGAATAGCTGTAGCATTTTCTGCCTTATTGAGGGTTTAGCCATATTGGAAACAATCCATTATTTATTGCTTGCTGTAAAGTCTGTTCATATTTCCTCTGTGTCCATTGTGCTGCCAATGTATAGGCCTGAGCTGCTCTGCTGCATAGTCGCTGGGCTGCTGGTAATGTGTGTGATGGCCGTCTCTGAAGAGCTTATAGGAGCGCAGGCTTTTGCAGTGATCTCAGTGTTTAGCGGCACCAAAGGCTCAGTAGTAGTATCTGTGTGTAAGGGGTCCAGAAGAATGAATGAAACCTTTCCCTCCCCTAGTGGACAGCCATAGACATTTCCCTTGAGTATCAGATATAAACAATAAGGGTTTCTGAAGCAGCTTTGAACTCAGGCACAGTAGGGGATATACGTCAGTAGTGTCATTGATTGCATGAACTTACAAGTCAGACTGCAGAGTTTAGCCATGTATTCTCTGTAAAAACTGCTTGTGTAAGGGTACCGTTACACCTAGCGACTCACCAGCGATCCCGACCAGCGATATGACGCGGTCAGGATCGCTGGTGAATCGCTGGGTGGTCGCTAGTGAGCTGCCACACAGGCAGATCTCACCAGCGACATAGCAGGGGTCGGGGTCGCTACTTACCTGTCAGACGAGGCGATCTTGCGTCCTCCCGCCCGCGTCCACGCGTCGCTCGTCGTCACAGCAGGAAGCGCCGCAGGAAGTGGACGACGAGAAATGATCCAGCAGCTTCTCGCGCGATCAGCGATTACCAGCGGGGGAGCCGGTCAGAGGTAAGTATCACATGCAGCGATATCGCTAGCAATATCGCTGTAACGTCACAAAATCGGTGACTTTACAGCGATATTGCTAGCGATATCGCAGTGTGTAACGGGGGTTTAACACAACGATTTTTCCATAGACATCACACTTTGCATTGCATACAGAATTCACTGCAAATGGAAAAGACGTCTTCTACCCCACTGTTTTTTTACCCAATTCCTATACATTGTACTGCCACATCTGAAATCTGTGACAAATTCCAACTATGTTACATAGTCATCTGTCTGTAATAGCAGCGAATGGAGCTGAACTATAATTGCTGCTGTTAACCATTTAGATATCCCTGTCATCATTTTTTTTCCTTTATGACTCCTTTTTCCAAGAACTGTAACGTTTTTGTTTGTTGATGGGACTGAGTGAAGTGCTTGTGTTTTGCTTATTAGGGTATTATTTTTTTTAGGAAAGTGCTGTGACTAAAAAAACACAGTTATGATGATTTAATTTATTTTTTTCTCTTTACTACATTTACCAATACAGTTGATTTATTACATGTTTTAATAAATCAGATTTTTATAGACATGGTGATACTAAATATGTGTGTGTGGGGGGCAGTTCTTCCTTTCTTTCTTTTTGATAAGATCAAGAAGGATGATTTGAGCTTTTATATTTTTAAATATTTTTTGTATTTTTAAAGATTTTTTTAAATTTGTTTACTTTAATTTTGAATCCCCTTAAGTGACTGGATCTGATCTCTTATTCATTATATTGCAATACGTATTACAGGATATCATAAAAATCTCAGTCTGATCAATCTGAGCTTCACAGGAGGACCGATTCCCTGCTGTCACTGTAACCCTTCAGTTGCGAGGGACCTATGGGAGCTGGTGTGAGCGGTTACCGGAACTTTTTCCATTGAAATGCCTCTGTCAGAGATTGACAGCAGCATTAAAATGGTTAACAGCTGCAGCCAGATCTTGGCACCAGCTGCTGCTGTTAGAGACAGATGCTGGTTATATAATATAACCAGTATCTGTCATCTGTGGTTGGAGCTCAGCTCCTGAGAGCCCTCCATACATGAGACGCCCTTCACCATGTCTGTTTTGTAGTAAGGCCTTAAAACCATTAGCTCACTATGCAAAAAATAAGCCTTTACACAGCTCCATCTATAGAAAAATAAAAAATTACGAGTCTGATGAAATGGCGACACAAATCAGTTTTGTTTTTACAAACTTCTGAAGTTTTATGTGCGACTTAATTAGAAAAAAAAATCTATGCAAGTTTGGTATTGCCATAAACATAGTGACCTGGAGAACCATGTTGTCAGGTGATTTTACCAGAAAATAAGTAACTTAAAAAAAGACCTAAAAACAGTCAGAATTGCATTTTTCCAAGATTTTAACCCATATTAAAGGTTTTTCCCATTACTGAGTGCGTTGTATGGTGAAAGGATTAGTGTCATTAAATAAAGCCCTCATAAGGCTATGTTGATTATGGTTTAAACTTAGATTAGATAGTTTTAGGGTCCCATTTCACTTAGCGATGCACCAGCGATCCCGACAACGATACGACCTGTAGGGATCGCTGGTGTGTCGCTAAATGATCGCTAGTAAGCTGCCAAACAGGCAGATCTCTTCAGCGATGCAGCAACGATGCAGCGATCAAACACAGCGATGCATGCTGGCCACCGGGACGCTGACTATGAAAAAATGGCCCAGGACATTCCTGCACGATCAGCAATATCCAGCAGGGGGGCTGGTCGCTGGTGCGTGTCACATGTAGCGAGATCGCTGTTGCGTCACAAAATCGGTGACACATTAGCGATCTCGCTATGTGAGACGGGGCCTTTAGAATACCTTACATTTATCAAACAGCATGAACGAATATAATAGATCTGGTGCATTTTAAAGCTGTCCAGTTCGCTCTGTCGTAGAATTTGACACTAATGATAATCTGCCCCAGTGTGTCTAGCATTTTTATGGCTTTTGGCATGGCATGTTTCAAAGCTGCGGGTGATCATGGTGCTCACCTCTTTTTGGTACGGGTAGACCTATTGAAATACTGGATAAGTGTTCGACTTTTTACTGAGCACGGTAGCTAACATTAAGGGCTCATACTTGCAAGAAATACGGACGAGTGCAATCCGATAAAAAATATATGTGTGTGACATATATATATATATATATATATATATGCACACCTATACTATGTGTATATATCTTATCTACCTATTACTGTACGTGGCATCTGCCGGCTTTTACTATATCTATCTATATATCTATCTACACACACACATATACACTCACTGGCCACTTTATTAGGTACACCATGCTAGTAACGGGTTGGACCCCCTTTTGCCTTCAGAACTGCCTCAATTCTTCGTGGCAGAGATTCAACAAGGTGCTGGAAGCATGCCTCAGAGATTTTGGACCATATTGACATGATGGCATCACACAGTTGGCGCAGATTTGTCGGCTGCACATCCCTGATGCGAATCTCCCGTTCCACCACATCCCAAAGATGCTCTATTGGATTGAGATCTGGTGACTGAGGAGGCCATTTGAGTACAGTGAACTCATTGTCATGTTCAAGAAACCAATCTGAGATGATTCGAGCTTTATGACATGGCGCATTATCCTGCTGAAAGTAGCCATCAGATGCCTGTTCTTAGCTGAGAGGAGTGGTACCCAGTGTGGTCTTCTGCTGCTGTAGCCCATCTGCCTCAAAGTTCGACGCACTGTGCGTTCAGAGATGCTCTTCTGCCTACCTTGGTTGTAACGGGTGGCAATTTGAGTCACTGTTGCCTTTCTATCAGCTCGAACCAGTATGCCCATTCTCCTCTGACCTCTGGCATCAACAAGGCATTTCCGGCCACAGAACTGCCGCTCACTGGATTTTTTTTCTTTTTCGGACCATTCTCTGTAAACCCTAGAGATGGTTGTGCGTGAAAATCCCAGTAGATCAGCAGTTTCTGAAATACTCAGACCAGCCCTTCTGGCACCAACAATCATGCCACGTTCAAAGGCACTCAAATCACCTTTCTTCCCCATACTGATGCTCGGTTTGAACTGCAGGAGATTCTCTTGACCATGTCTACATGCCTAAATGCACTGAGTTGCCGCCATGTGATTGGCTGATTAGAAATTAAGTCTTAACACACAGTTGGACAGGTGTACCTAATAAAGTGGCCAGTGAGTGTATATATATATATGTTTTGAAGATTATTTTTTTTTTAAAACGATGTGTAGTTTTTTTACAATGTGAATTTAACATGAGATTTAACATAGAGAGAACTGTTGTATGTAAAAGCTCATGTTAAAATCGCATTGCTTACAGATTGGATACGCATGTCATACAGATGTTCCGTGGAAAAATTGCCCTGAAATTGCATGACACTCGCACAGCACTCGTCCGTTTTTTCGGTCCGGAAATCGGACCGTTATTTTTCTCGCTCAAATTTGCATGAGCGCTAAAAGTTGTAATTAATGTCATTGTATATGTTTCTCTGTCAGTGTACAATGACTCGTATAGAAGAGCTACGTTAAGACCCTTATCATGAGGAATTGTTGACCTTGCCTTAGCTTCTTATTGTAATGTTCTGAATAATGAGGAATCTTGCAGCACAGAGGAAATAAGAAGAAACTGTGGCAATGTTTGCTGTCGCTTCAGATCTGAACAATATGACATCACACTTTACCCCATCACTATAAATCATTCTTTGTTTTGACTAATCCAAGTAAAATCCATGTTCCATCTCCGATAAATTATCGGGTAATCCAAGCAATGCTGTCACCCTTTGTAAGACATTCAGTCGATTTCTCTCCTATTTAGAAAGTGCAGATTATTTTGCTGTGTATATTTTTTGCCTAATTAGAGTTGAGATGAGCTTATACATGCATATCACAGTCGAGTCAAAAAACAACTGGCATTTTAATGACTCCAATATGTTTCTAATTAATAAAAGCGAAACCTCAGCAAACAGTAAGTAATGAATGTATGTTTTCTTCTTTCACACAGCTATAATGGTATAATGGTGTAGAATATAGGACATCAGCCACATTGGCATTTAAGTGGGCATTGTTGCATTCTTCTAGCAATGTGATATATATGGAAAAGTGTCAAAATATTATAAAGATAAGAAAGCCATATTATTCGAGCCAAATGTTCCCCACTGTTATATGATGGCCTCCATATACTGCAGATGGCATATGCAGAAGTTGTAATTAACCACTGCATGTCTGCTATTGCCAGTACTGCTCATGGCAGCAATTTTAATACATCCGACATATCATCTAGCAGCAATTCAGTTACATGATGTATTTTTTTGGAATCACTCTCCTTTTAAAGGAAACCTGTCAGGTCCCCAAATGAGTTTAAACCGCCCCATTTTTTAAGCCTTATTTTGAAATGAAACGGACTAGTTCAGTGAGGCGTTAACTCATCAAGACTAGTAGCTGCAGTCTGGGTCCCCTGGTGTATTGGACTGAAGAGAAAACGTGGGCACTGCATGGCAAATCAAAGACTTTCAGGGAATGAGGAAAACACCAGGAGAATGCCAATCATGGCCAGGACGGCTTGACTGCAGCTACAGAGGCCAAACTAGTGTACTTGTGGAGACAAGTAAACTAGACTGGGATCATTTGCAAATATGTATGAAGAAAAAACATGTTAGTGGTGGAATATGGCTGTAAAACTAAATTTGACTGGTTTAAAACCATTAAGGTACTTTAAATGGTTTGCCATGCAATTCTCAAATTTGCTTTCTGAAAGTCGGATAACTAGTACTACTCATCTGTAAACAGCAAATACTGCATAATCCAGAATTATGGCTTAGATATATGAAGAATTTAATGAGATTCATATATTTTTGCCCTCTATGAGACATTGTAACATACAGACATGTTAATTTCAGTGATATATCACTTATGACTCAGTGTGCAGTTGCTTAAAGTGTTTTTATCATGATTGTTCAGGAGCTTATTGACCTCCATTGTCCCTGCTTGCAGGCGGGTGGTGCACTTCTGCTGTATTGACACTTGACCTTTGGCATTGTGTCACTGGCCAGAGCTGTGCACTGTTTGATGGTGCGAGTTGAGGCTCAGCCACTGCGAGTAGAGGCTCAGCCACTGCAGCGTCACAGGAGCGCAGTGGCACTGCACTTGGCTGGAGCCAGTGATTTGGCCAGATTCACAGCAGCACTCAATTAGAAGCTGCTTATACAGTAAGTGCTGCATTGTATGCCACCTCTCATGGACATCAGAGGCAGGTAGCATAGGCAAAGAGCTGTACATAGAATGAAAATAAATCACTGCTCAAGAAAGAGGAGTGATTTTCATGCAATATGTAAATTTACTAATTTTTAAAAGCACTTTGCGATTTTAATCATTTATGATGTTGAGAAAACCCCTTTAAGAGAACATAGGTCTTATTCCTTGCTGCATATAGAAGTGTGCCAATGAGGATTTTATTGTACTGCTAATATGCAGGTCCAGTCTCTGACAGATTTATTCCTATGTACAGTAATAAGGAGTAATCTGTCATTTAAGAGGAGCCTGCATCTCATACAGTTAGGTCCATATATATTTGGACAGAGACAACATTTTTCTAATTTTGGTTTTAGACATTACCACAATGAATTCGAAACAAAACAATTCAGATGCTGCTGAAGTTTAGACTTTCAGCTTTCATTTGAGGGTATCCACAATAAAATTGGATGAAAGGTTTAAGAGTATCAGCTCCTTAACATGTGCAACCCTGTTTTTAAAGGGACCAAAAGTAATTGGACAATTGACTCCAAGGCTATTTCATGGACAGGTGTGGGCAATCCTTTCGTTATGTCATTCTCAATTAAGCAGATAAAAGGCCTGGAGTTCATTTGAGGTGTGGTGCTTGCATTTGGAAGGTTTTGCTGTGAAGGAAACATGCGGTCAAAGGAGCTCTCCATGCAGGTGAAACAAGCCACCCTTAAGCTGCAAAAACAGAAAAAACCCATCCGAGAAATTGCTACAACATTAGGAGTGGCAAAATCTACAGTTTGGTACATCCTGAGAAAGAAAGAAAGTACTGGTGAACTCATCAATGCAAAAAGATCTGGGCACCCACGGAAGATAACAGTGGTGGATGATCGCAGAATAATCTCCATGGTGAAGAGAAACCCCTTCACAACAGCCAACCAAGTGAACAACAGTCTCCAGGAGGTAGGCATATCAATATCCAAATCTACCATAAAGAGAAGACTGCATGAAAGTAAATACAGAGGGTTCACAGCACGGTGCAAGCCACTCATAAGCATCAAGAATAAAAAGGCTAGGCTGGACTTTGCTAAAAAACATCTAAAAAAGCCAGCACAGTTCTGGAAGAACATTCTTTGGACAGATGAAACCAAGATCAACCTCTACCAGAATGATGGAAAGAGAAAAGTATGGCGAAGGCGTGGTACAGCTCATGATCCAAAGCATACCACATCATCTGTGAAACACGGCAAAGGCAGTGTGATGGCTTGGGCATGCATGGCTGCCAGTGCCACTGGGTCACTAGTGTTTATTGATGATGTGACACAGGACAGATGCAGCCGAATGAATTCTGAGGTATTCAGAGCCATACTGTGTGCTCAGATCCAGCCAAATGCAGCCAAACTGATTGGTCATCGTTTCATACTACAGATGGACAATGACCCAAAACATAAAGCCAAAGCAACCCAGGAGTTTATTAAAGCATGCATTTCACTTGTTAAAGACTAAACTTCAGACAGAAAGGCCCACAAACAAACAGCAACTGAAAACCACCACAGTGAAGGCCTGGCAGAACATCAAAAAGGAGGAAACACAGCGTCTGGTGATGTCCATGAGTTCAAGACTTCAGGCAGTCATTGTCAACAAAGGGTTTTCAACCAAGTACTAGAAATGAACATTTTATTTACAATTATTTAATCTGTCCAATTACTTTTGATCCCTTTAAAAACAGGGTGGCACATGTTAAGGATCTGAAACTCCTAAACCCTTCATCCAATTTTAATGTGGATACCCTCAAATGAAAGCTGAAAGTCTGAACTTCAACTGCATCTGAATTGTTTTGTTTAAAATTCATTGTGGTAATGTCTATAACCAAAATTAGAAAAGTGTTGTCTCTATGCAAGTATATATGGACCTAACTGTATGTATGTAGTGATAACCGGAGTGCACTCACCTTGTCTTCTGGAGATGCAAGCACATCCATGTTTTCTGGTATATTTGTTAGACATTCACACACTGCGCCTTGATTGCAGTCAGCAGTAATAATGCATTGGCAGTGCTGGAGAGGAGCAAGCTTGTGTTTCTTTTGGGTGTTTAGCAGCACCATGGACAGCTACCATAATCACTGTCTGAATTTCTACTAAATGTAATATTTATCGCAGTCAAGACTCACTATCTGAATTTCTAATTATTATATCTTTCTTATTAATAAATTCTTAACTTTTGCTGTAAAACAGTGTGTAGTGAATATATTTTATGCATATCATACATATATACATATGTATATACAGTCATGGCCAAAAGTTTTGAGAATGACACAAATATTAATTTTTACAAAGTCTACTGCTTCATTTTTTCTAATGGCAATTTGCATATACTCCAGAATGTTATAAAGAGTGATCAGCTTAACAGCAATTACTTGCAAAGTCAATATTTGCCTAGAAAATGAACTTTATCCCCCAAAACACATTTCAACATCATTGCAGCCCTGCCTTAAAAGGACCAGCTTACATCGTTTCAGTGATTGCTCCATTAATACAGATGTGGGTGTTGATGAGGACAGGGCTGGAGATCAATCTGTCATGATTAAGTAAGAATGACACCACTGGACACTTTAAAAGGAGGCTGGTGCTTGGCATCATTGTTTCTCTTCTGTTAACCATGGTTATCTCTAAAGAAACACGTGCAGTCATCATTGCACTGCACAAAAATGGCCTAACAGGGAAGAGTATCGCAGCTAGAAAGATTGCACCTCAGTCAACAATCTATCGCATCATCAAGAACTTCAAGGAGAGAGGTTCCCTTGTTGCCAAAAAGGCTTCAGGGCGCCCAAGAAAGACCAGCAAGCGCCAGGACCGTCTCTTAAAATTGTTTCAGCTGCAGGATCGGGCTACCAGCAGTGCAGAGCTTGCTCAGGAATGGCAGCAGGCAGGTGTGAGTGCATCTGCACGCACTGTGAGGCGGAGACTCTTGGAGCAAGGCCTGGTCTCAAGGAGGGCAGCAAAGAAGCCACTTCTCTCCAGAAAAAACATCATGGACAGACTGATATTCTGCAAGAGGTACAGGGAGTGGACTGCTGAGGACTGGGGTAAAGTCATTTTCTCTGATGAATCCCCTTTTCGATTGTTTGGGACATCTGGAAAACGGCTTATTCGGAGAAGACCAGGTGAGCGCTACCACCAGGCTTGTCTCATGCCAACTGTCAAGCATCCTGAAACCATTCATGTGTGGGGTTGCTTCTCAGCCAAGGGAATGGGCTCTCTCTCAGTCTTGCCTAAAAACACAGCCATGAATAAAGAATGGTACCAGAATGTCCTCTGAGAGCAACTTCTCCCAACCGTCCAAGAGCAGTTTGGCGATCAACAATGCCTTTTTCAACATGATGGAGCACCTTGCCATAAAGCAAAGGACTTTTGAGATATCTGATTTTGGTATTGATCACATTATTAGTGTTTTAACTACTTAACAAAATTTAACAAAAATAATATCAAGACCCAGTTGGACAAACCCTCCAATACATAGGGCCAAGAATATAAATAACACTTATTGTATTTCATGCCAAACAAGTGTACAAAATCCATAAGGGATGTTCTTAATTCCTAAACAAAAAAAAGGGGGGGAGGGGAGTGGGGGTTTGAGAAAGAAGGGATTATTTAATCAGTAATCCCAAAGACAACCATAACAAAGAATATGCAAAGTCCCTTAGAGTTGCTTGTAGAAGCCCGTGAAAAGTAAGTCTTCATTCAGACTGGCAGGGGAAAGGCTCTGTAGATTGTAAATCCATTTAGACTCACATCACATTAATTAGAGGGTGATATTTCCTCCTCTAATGTTGGAGTTGACATTCTCCAAACCCATGATTTTCAGTCCTTTAATACTACCATGTACATCAAGGAAATGTGAAGCCACAGAGGAGATTGTTTTACTCTTCTCATGATCCTTTTTGGCAGTAGAGATATTGGACAGATGTTGTGAATCCTTCTTTTCAATTCTTTAGTGGTTTGACCCACATACAATTTCGGACAGTTACAGATGAGTAGATATACCAGATTCCTTGACCTACAATTAAAATAACATTTAGGTCTAATCGGTAGAGGTAAGGTGCTGACAACAAAGCCATCTTGTGCAATCATAAATTGGCACACATTACACCCTCCACACAGATAGGTCCCATAGATCTTAGTGCCCCTACCGGTGTTGGCTTTGGGACATTGGTAGTGGGTATAGCACAATTGATCTTTCAAATTTCGTGCTCTCCTCGCCACTACTCTAGGGGACGGAGAAATATAGGAGGACAGCCTTGGTTCGCTCAATAAAATACCCCAGTTCATGGACAAGATTTTGTAAACATCTGACCACTGGTTATTGAATGTCGTGTTCAAAGCTAAAGATCTATTAGATTCACAAATCTTTTTCCCATTTGCATGTTGAAACGCCTTACATATCACTTTCTTAGAGTATTTCGTATTGGTAAACCTGGTGGTTAAATCGTTGGCCAGATGTCGAAAATCCACAGTAGAACTACAGTTTCTACGAAGTCTTAGAAACTGACCTTTCAGAATTCCATTCCTCAGATGTTGTGGATGGAAGCTGTCATAATGGAGGAAGCTATTCATTGCAGTAGCCTTTCCGTGGAGGCAGCATGTGATCCTTTCCCCTTGAACCGAGAGTTTGATGTCCAAGACCTCAATTGAAGTCTTTGAAACAATGTTCAAAGGATTGCAATTGAGATCATCAATGAATTTTCTGCTCTCATCCAGGGGGCCAGTCGATAACAACAAGATGTCGTCTATATAACGTTGCCATGAAATCACCCCAGTAGAGAATGATTCATGCACGTATACCACATTTTCCTCCCACCATCCTAAGAAAATGTTTGCATATGAGGGTGAACATCTCGCCCCCATAGCTGTCCCGAGACTTGTCTAGAACTTCCTGTCAAATGTAAAATAGTTTTCATCCAAGACAAAAAATAGAAGTTCAAGAATGAATTTATTGTGCTCACCATCTATCTCTAGCTTTTTGTCCAAAAAGAAGGCCACAGCCGGTATTCCTAGGTCATGTGCAATACTGGTGTAAAGAGATTCAACATCAAGACTAACTAGAACAGTTCCTTCCAGGATAGTGAGTCCCTCCAGGTAAGTCAGCAGGTGTCCTGAATCCCTAATAAAGGAGTCCAAAGAAGATGCCAAATGTTGGAGAAAGTGATCGAGATAAATACAAGGCCGTTCCATCAAACCCCCAATCCCCGACACAATGGGCTTACTTGGAGGATTGGTAACAGATTTGTCGACCTTCGGTAGGATATAAAACGTAGGAATAACCGGGTGATGAGTAGTTAGAAAGTCCACCTTTTTATTAAGCAGATTGTTGGAAAATGCTCTCTGAATGAGCAGGTCCATCCTGTCTTTAAAAATGGGAGTGGGGTCTGAAGGTAAGACCAGATAACAATTGGTATTATTTAACTGTCTGAACACCTCTTTGACATATAGGTCATGTGGCCACAACACAGTATTCCCACAGTATTCCCACCTTTGTTGGCTTCTCATATAACAAACTGATTATTTTCAAAGCCTTCCTCTCTTCTTGACTGAGATTGTCCTGGCTATTTTTATCCAATTTAAGCTTATCAATATCCCTACACATATTATAAAAAAAAAATTGAATTACTGGGAATAATGACAAAAAAGGGGTCGCCTGTGAAGGAGATCTTCTGGTGAACCTCCTACTGCCCATAGGATTTTCATTTTCTTGTAGTAGTTATTGCAAGTCTTGGAAGACCTTTTCACTATCAGGAAGTGAGTCTATCATGGAGGGTTGATGATATAAAAGTTTGAAGGTCATCTGGCGATAAATCAAGTAAAGATCTTTAAAATAAACTTGTTTAAAACATTCATGGGTGCAAGGGAGAGGCCACGAGTCAATACTGAAGTTTTTATCATAGGCACACTTCAACTGTGAGGGACAGAATGTTAAAAAATCACATTGTATAATTTTTACATAATTAATTTGCGTTTTATTGTGTGAAATAAGTATTTGATACAATTGAAAAACAGAACTTAGAGCTTGGTACATAAACCTTTGTTTGCAATTACAGAGCTCAAACGTTTCTTATAGTTCTTCAAGTTTGCACACACTGCAGCATTGATTTTTGCTCACTCCTCCATACAAGATCTTCTCCAGATATTTCAGGTTTCAGGGCTGTCACTGAGAAAGATTGAGTTTCAGCTCCCAACCAAAGATTTTCTATTGGGTTCAGGTCTGGAGAATGGCTAGGCCACTCCAGGATCTTGAAATGCTTCTTATAGAGCCACTCCTTAGTTGCCCTGGCTGTGTGTTTCAAGTCATTGCCAAGCTGGAAGACCCAGCCATGACCGATCTTCAATGCTCTTACTGAGGGAAGTAGTTTGTTGGCCAAAATCTCACTATACATGGCCCCATCCATCCTCCCTTTAATATGGTGCAGTGGTCCCATTCCCTTTGCAGAAACCCCCCCCAAAGTACTATGTTTCCCTCACCATGCATGTGTTCTTGGGTTTGTACTCATCCTTCTTCTTCCTACAAAGATGTTGATTGAAATTGATACCAAAATGTTCTATTTTGGCCTCATGTGACCACATAATCTCCCATGCATCCTGTGGATAATCCAGATGGTCATTGTTGTACTTCAAATGGGCCTACACATGTGCTGGCATGAGCAGGGGCCTAGCATACTCTGCAGGATTAATCCATGACGGCATAGTGTTACTAATAGTAATGTTTTAAAAAGTGGTCCCAGCTCTCTTCAGTTCATTGACCAGGTCCTCATGTTTAGTGCGCTGATTTCTGACCTTTCTCGGAATCATCCTTACCCCACAAGCAACAAAATCAACACGTGAAGAAAAGACTTCTCATGTTTTAGCAGTTGTTCTAGAACAACATCAAAAGATGCATAGGTTATCAACACTGACTTGCCGTGTCTCTCTTCACCTTGTCTCACAGGACGTTATGGGAAGACATGTCCCATTCCTCGTGCGTACTGACGTGGACCAGCTGAGGTAATATATAGGGGAAGAAACTATAGTAACATAGGTCATTTACATAAATAGTGTTTCTCACATAAACACATAAAATATTGCAGAAAATTTGAGACTTAATTACAAAACATAGTCAACTTAGCATACAGGGAAGTGATCACACATATGCTAATTTTGCAGCACTCATTTAACCTATTGAGTTGTATAGTATCAAACTGTGTAACCCAATAAACTTCTTGCTATAACAATTTTCTTCTATTAGCCTTTTCAAAATGAATACGATCTATTGCATCCAATACATGCCAGAATAATTCTCTGTGCCGGTATTCATGGAAATGTTTGGCAACAGAAGTATCCCCAAATAGCCATTTATTCTCCCTGTCAATCTATCCCGTGGTCTAAACAGTCCTTTTATACATTAGGACATTGAAAGTTTATGTATAAATATAGAATATGACAAGATAAGGTTTGTTAGAGATAGATTTCGTCTGGGTCACACATTGAGGAATATGTCTGTCTTATTTTTAATATTGATGTTAGAATTATCTAGAAATAACTTCAAATTTGATGATTGCTATTACCTGCAGCTACAAAGCCTAAGATAGAAAAAAAATAAGCAAAAAAAAATGTATTTTTGCTCATTTTGTTTCTATCGTAGGTTTTCTTTGTTAAGTGGCTTGTGTAAACATGCTCCTATACGTTGCATGCATGCAACTTATACTTCGGTTCATTTTTTTTTGCTTTATTTTCAGCTAAAGAGGACATCAATGGGCACCGCTGTTGCCCCAAGTGTAGCAAACATTGTAGGGGAAAACACAAAATTATTTTCGTTTGTGTCCGTCACTGAGTTTTCTTCCAAGATTTTGAAATGGTATAAATATGTGGATGACGTGCTTCTACTATAGAACAATTTCTGATAACAATATTCAGAACTTGGCAGACTCATTACTCAATGTGTGATCCACACAGCCTCTATTTCTAACACAATTTATGTTGTGGTATATTCTTATATAAACGTTTAATATCTAATGTACAGAGGAATATCTGGATTGTATAAACTACAAGATTGCTTGATGGATCATGGTGACAAACAGACTCTGTGGGCCATCTAAATAGTTGTCATGACACCACTGAGTTCTCACTTGAATATAATAGTAGTGAGTGCAATTACCGTATTTTTCGGACTATAAGACGCACTTTTTTCCTCCCAAAATGTGGAGGAAAATCGGGGGTGCGTTTTACAGTCTGGATGTACCGGCTCTGACTGTGGTGAGGAGGTGGGGGAGCGACATCGGATGAGCAGTGGGTCACAGAGGCAGGAGCCAGTGGCTGCGGCTAACTCCTGTGACCGCTGCTAAAGAGAAATGAATAATCGTTGCATTCCACGCCAATGGGCGTGGAGGGCAATGAATATTCATTTCTTTTTGGCATCCTGGTATGCCCCATCCTGTTCCTGGTATGATTGGTCCCATCCTTATTCTGGTATGATTGGCCACATCCTGTTCCGGGTATGATTGGTCCCATCCTTATTCTGGTATGATTGGTCCCATCCGTATTCATTTCTCTAAGGCTACTTTCACACATCAGTTTTTGTGCATCAGGCGCGATGCGGCGAAAAGTGTAAAAACCGGATCCGGCGCCTGTTGCCACCGGATCCGTTTTTTTTCCCCATAGAGTTTCATTATCGCCGCATCGCGCCTGATGCCTATGCGGCGTATCCGGTTTTTGCCAGATCCGGCAAAAACAGCCGGTCCGGCGTCTGGAAAAAACGTTCTCTGCAACGTTTTTTCTCAGCGCCGGACCGGCTTTTTCCACAGCGCATGCCCGGACTCTGTGAATGTTAACCCCACAAGTGCCCGGTGAGAGAGAGAGAGATCTCTCTCTGTCACCCAGACACTTGTGAGAGATCTCTCTCGCCGGGCACTCACAGTGTCTGGGTGAGAGAGAGAGATCTCTCTGTGGGGTTAACCCCACAAGTGCCCGGCAAGAGAGAGAGATTCTCTCGCCCGGACACTGAGTGTTAACCCCACATGTCTCTCTCTCTCTCCAACCCCCTCTCCTCTCCCCTCCCCTCTCCTCTCCTACCCTCCCCTCACCTCCCTTTCAGCAGCTGTCTCTCTCAGCGGCTGTCTCTGTCCACCTCCTGCTGCGGCTCCTTTAAATCACGTCCGAGCCGTATCAGACGCCGCACACACATCCGGTGTCACGGCTGCAGGCCGGATCCGGCGGCCCGGCTTTTCGCCGCACGCCGCCGGACCCCACACACCGGATGTGTGAAAGTAGCCTTAGGTGTCGGCACATGTGACCGCCGGCAGCAGCAGTAAGGCTCCGGCTGACACTGCGTGCTACTGAAGAGCAATGAATACTCACTGCTCTCTGCAACGAACAGTCCCTGTGAGTATTCAGGACACTATGCTTTGCTTGGAAGCAGCGCATGAGGTCCCTGCCATGCGCTGCTTACAAGCATTAAGCAGCTGCTGGCAATGGAGCAGGACACTGCGAGGGAGCGGAGGAAGGTAAGTGTAATGGTTTGTATTTTATCTTTTCTGATAGGGCCATGCATACCCTGGCCCTGGTGCAAAATTCAGACCTGGGCCCCCACTTCCTTGTTCATCACATGTATGGACCCTTGTAGCATTCTAGATCCTGTGAAGACATAGGTGTTCACCCTCTCATGTAACTATAACCCCCTTCCTGTTATTACAGGAAAAACATGAACATATCTCTCACCCTGGTACCCTTTCTTGTAATAATGTCCCCAATTTTAGGCCCTTTCTCGCTATAATGTCCACCATTTTGGTCCTTTCTGTGGTATAATATAGCATTCCAGATCCTGTGAAGACATACATGTTCACCCACTCATGTAGCAATAACCTCCATCCTGTAATAATGTCCCCGATCCTGGTCCCTACCTGTAATAATGTTCTCCATCCTGGCCCCTTCCTGTAATAATGGTCTTCATCTTGGCCTCTTCCATTAATAATGTACCTATCCTGGTATAGTGTCTCTACCCAGGGCCTATTCCTGGTATAATGTATCCCCTTCTGGGTATAATGTCCTTTGTCCTGGGTTTCTTTCTAGTATAATATCTCCCTGTCCTGGTATAATGTCCTCTATCCTGGGGAAACTATGGGTAAAATGTCCCCAGTTCAGGCCCCTTTCCAGTAATATACAGCTCTGGTAAAATTAAGTGGTCATCACATCAAAACTTTATCATGGGCAGCCCATTCTCCAGACCTGAACTGTAAAGCACTGCGGAATATGTTGGCGCTATATAAATAAAGATTATTATTATTTATTATTACCTGAACCCCATTTAAAACCTCTGGAATGTAATCAAGAGGATGATGAATAGTCACAAGCCATCAAATAAGGAAGAACTGCTTACATTTTTGCACCAGAAGCGGTGTGAAAGACTGGTGGCAAGCATGCCAAGACGCATGAAAGCTGTTTTTAAAAATCATGGTTATTCCACAAAATATTGATTTCTGTACTCTTCCTGAGTTAAAACACTAGTATTGTTGTTTCTAAATGATTATGAACTTGTTTTCTTTGCATTATTTGAGGTCTGAAAGCACTGTTTTTTTATTTTGACCATTTTTCTATGTCAGAAAAAAATACAAAATGTATTGCTTGGAAATTCGGAGACATGTTGTCAGAAGTTTATAGAATAAAAAAAGCAATTTACATTTTACTCAAAAATATACCTATAAAGAGAAAACTCAGACAACCTGAATATTTGGAAGTGGTCTCTTAATTTTTGACAGAGCTGTATGTCCTCCATCCTGGGCCTATTCCTGATATAATGTTTCGCCTTCCTGGTATAATGTCCTCTATCCTGGGATTATTTCTAGTATAATATCTCCCTGTCTCTCCCTCCCTTTGCCACATGGGTTTTTTTTGCCTTCCTCTGGATCAACATGTTAGGGCAAGTTAGGATAGGATATGGGTTGAACTATATGGACTTAAAGTCTCCCTTCAACCTTAATAACTATGTTGCTATGTTACTATGTGTCCTGGTATAATGTCTTCTATCCTGGGCCTATTCCTAGTATAATGTATCCCCTTCCTGGTATAATGTCCTCTATCCTGGGCCCCTTCTGAGAAAAATGTCCCCCATCCTGGGGCCTTTCCAGTAATATATGTCCTCCATTCTAATATAATGTGCCTAATCTTGGGCTTCTTCCAGTAATAAAGTCTGTGTTCTGCGGCTCTTCTCCAACAATGTTAAAAAAAAATATTCTACTCCATTTTTCCCACTTCGACAACGTGCAGTGCCTTCTTCTATAGCTGTCAAATGATTTCAACAGGCACAATATGACATCACCGCCATGCCCTGTCAGTGATTTGCATGCCGACGTCTGCTGCCTGCCTCTGATTGGCCAGAAGCTTGTATTGCAGTGCACAGACCCAACATGTCTCAGAGGTGCAATTCATTTAAGCTGAATGTGCTTACTCAGATGCACATCTAGCTGAAGTAGCTGCTGGTGACGGCGGACCCACCTCTCGCACAGACCCAGTTGCTATTGCACTTTCTGCAACCATGATAATGTTACCCTTGGTTTTTGGCCACTGGAAAGAAGGGCTCATTTGCCTGTCTCATTTGTCAAAACTGCAATTCTGTTATTAAAGGTGAGGTAGTTCTCCATCCCATGAAAAGCAATAAGATTGTATTTGCCAGGTATTTTACATTTGACACAAAACATTGAATATTCTAAACTTTCTCTGGGGACAATGTGGGACAGACTTCATGACAGTCAAAAATGTTATTAGCTGAGCATAAGTACATTATTATACTGCATATACCACAGAATAGCTTGATAAATGGAAATTTTCTGATACTTCTGTAAACAGACATTACCAGGAATACTGACATAGGGTAACATAAATACATTGATACAGGTTTTGGAAGCAGTAGAGCTAAATCGTGAAGAAAAGGTCAATAACAGAATTTAATTGGCTAACACATTTAGATATTACAACATCCAATGGATTAAATGAGTTCAGTGACTTTAATATATTTTTGTGATCACTTTCCTGTACACTGAATTAACTTTGTTTAGTAATGAAGGACTTTTTTTTAACTTTTTTTACAAGCAACACTTGCATTCAAATCAGCTCTCACCTCTGCTAAACAGGCCTACTTTACATCCCTTGTAACTTCGTTATCTCACAACCCTAAACAGTTGTTCAATACTTTTAACTCCCTCCTCCGCCCACCACTGCCCCCTCCAACTTCCCTAATCTCTGCTGAGAACTTTGCAATGCACTTTGAAAAGAAGATAGAGCAAACACGGCAAGTCTTTATTATTCAACCACAACCCCTCTGTATACCAGACCAATGCCCAAACCCCATAACCTCCTTATCCAACATCACTGAAGGGGAGCTTGCTCACCTTCTCTGTAAATCACACCTCACCACTTGTGCAGTTGACCCCATCCCACCTCCTCCCCAACCTCGCCACCACTCTTATCCCATCTGTAACCCACCTCTTCAACCTATCACTAACTTCCGGTACCTTCCCTTCTGCTTTCAAACATGCTGCAATCACGCCTATCCTCAAAAAGACAACCCTCGACCCAACTGCTATGTCCAGCTATTGCCCAATATCGCTGCTCCCATACGCTTCCAAACTCCTGGAGCAGCACGTCCACGCTGAACTTTCCTCCCATCTCTCATCTAACCTGCTCTTTGACAATCTACAATCTGGTTTCTGCCCCATCACTCCACTGAGACAGCCCTGACCAAAATTACTAATGACCTACTTACAGCCAAAGTGACCGGACAATACTCTATACTCCTCCTTCTAGACCTGTCCTCTGCCTTCAACAAAGTTGACCACTTCCTCCTACTACAGATCCTCTCTTCCTTTGGCATAAAAAACCTTGCCCTATCCTGGATCTCCTCATACCTCTCCCACTCCCATACTACCTCCTCATCCCATCCTCTCTCTGTTGGAGTTCCCCAAGGCTCTGTTCTAGGACCCCTACTCTTCTCAATCTATACACTTGGCCTGGGGCAAATCATAAAGTCCCACGGATTCCAGTACCACCTTTATGCCGATGATACTCAGATCTACCTCTCTGGCCCAGATGTCACCTCTCTGCTCTCCAAAATCCCGGAGTGTCTATCAGCCATATCCTCCTCCTCCCGCTTCCTCAAGCTGAATGTGGACAAATCTGAACTGATCATCTTTCCCCCATCTCACAGATATTCCTTACCTGACCTATCTATAACAATTGACGCTATCACGCTTTCCCCCTTTCGCCCGTACTGGAGGTCCGCTGCCTCTGAGTAACCCTTGACTTTGCCCTGTTCTTCAAACCGCACATCCAAGCTCTCTCCGCCTCCTGCCGCCTCCAGCTCAAAAATATTTCCAGAATCCGTCGCCTTCCTCAACCCTCACTCTACTAAAATGCTTGTGCATGCCCTCATCATCTCCTGTCTTGACTATTGCAACATCTTTTTCTGTGGCCTCCCTGCTAACACCCTCACACCTCTCCAGTCCATCCTTAACTCTGCTGCCCGACTAATTCATCTTTCTCCTCGCTTCTTCTCCCCTTTGCAAATCTCTTCACTGGCTCCCATTCCCTCAACGTATCCAATTCAAATGACTAATACTGACCTACAAGGCCATCTATATCCTGTCACCTCCATATATCTCAGAATTAATCTCCCAATATCTTCCCTCACGTAATCTCTGATCCTCCCAAGACCTTCTCTCCTCCACACTTATTCGCTCCTCACCCAACCGCCTCCAAGACTTCTCCTGAATAGCCCCCATCCTCTGGAATTCTTTGCCCCAACACGTCCGGCTATCAACCACACTCGGATCCTTCAGTCAAGACCTGAAACCCCATCTCTTCAGGAAAGCCTACAGCCTGCAATGATCCCCGTTGCCCCCTCACCACTTCTGGAACTACCGCCTCACCATCACTGGAGCTGCTGCAACCCCCAACCTACTGTCTCCTTCCCCACCATCCTGTAGAATGTAAGCCCGAAAGGGCAGGGTCCTCTCTCCCCTCTATATCAGTCTGTGATTGTTAGTTTGTTTACTGTAAGTGATATCTGTAATTTGTATGTAGCCCCTTCTCATGTACAGCACCATGGAATCAACGGCGCTATATAAATAAATAATAATAATAATAATAATACTTAGCTCCTCTATCACATTTAAACCTTAATTTGTCTGATCAATTGTCTAATGCCCCACAATACTCATTTATTGCTGCATATTACATCTATCAATTTTATACTGACAAGAGAGGCCTTTGAGATTCTGCTTAGTGAAGATCCTAGTAGACCACTATACCTGCCACACCCAAAGGTGAATGTTTGATCTCCAGTTGCTATAATAACCATCCACAGCACTGCAATTGCATCACTGGTGAGGAAGGAGTGGCGAGAGGAGCAGAGAGGGAGCCCCATCTGTTTCACAACCACCTACATGCTGCCGTCACTATTGACAGCAATGTGTCTACCATAATTTACAGCTGACATGCATTTCTTTTTGGCATCAACTCTGTTTTTGAGCTGACTCCATCATTGTGCCATGCGGTGTCATGCATGTATGATGCTTTGTGGGAACTCCTTGTCCACTGCATCATACATATATGACTGAATTCGGGATAAGGTTAAAGGATTATACAGTGGCAATATTTGGAAGTAGCTGCTTGACTATTGATAAGACCTGTCATAAGATTGAAAGTGGCCAGTTTCTGCCCCTATTTTATGTCTGGTGCTTCCCTGAGTATTGTGTTAATTTTTGTTTGTTTTTTTTAAACCAGATGTATGGTTCAAGACATATGGATTTTTTTATTTGTTGCAAATTTTTATGGTCTTTACTAAGAGGGTGGTGCTTTATTGGTAATAACACACCCCTAGACAATTCTATGAGCAATGCCCCCTTGTAAAGCCAATAAGACGTAGTACCAAATAAACAGGCCCATATTTTTGTAACCATGTGGCCGATTTAAAGAAAAGACGAGGGGATCAGTGGGAGTAAAATAAGAGCAAAAACAGGTCACTTTTGACCTGTTGACAAAGCTCAACAAGGTTTCTTTCTTGTATGTTTGCGTATTTTTTCATCTCCTTGTGCACATTTGTGCATCGTGCTTCACAGAGCTGAATGGGCGGTCTTTCTGTTACCGGCTAATGCTCCATTTCCAAGCAGCACACTGGGACAGGACCCTTCCTCTGCACTCATGTGCCCATCCTTATAGAGTTAGAGAGATCTCAGCATGGGCAATCATAATTTGTAAGGATGAGGTAACCATTGAGAGTTGTGAATGTAGTGACCAATATTTATTGCTATTTACAAGCTTCATAACAGTAGCGGTTCATGGGGAAATAAGGACCATGATCGTGCATACATAGCAGTTCTAAGCAAAGAATTGCTGAGCTTTGCTACAATACGACAATCAGGGCAATGAAGATGTCATGAGATCATCTATGTTTTATTAGATCAGGTATTTTTGTGTTTCTTTAGCTAGACAATAGGTACAAATGCAGCTTGTATCAGTGGGATCTCAGATGTTTTATTAATCAGCTATTAAAGGGAATCTGTCACCTACCCTTTGGCGGCTGATGAAAACAAGGTCGGTCCGGTCCGATGGGCGGTGTTCCCGATGTGTGCCACCTCCCCATCCTTGCCCGCTGTCCGCAGGTTTTTGCTGAATTGGAGTAGGTGTACGCCATTTTTTGCGCGTGCGCTAAGCATTCATAGCTAGAACACAGCAAAATACTTTCAGGGCTTAGTTAACTGGCGCATGCGCAGTACGGCTTTTCGGCTTTGCCCGCAGTTGGGCAAAGCATACTAATATTTTCTATTAAAGTTATGAGCAGAACAAAGAAATATATTTGTTTAGATTTGTTTATGGAGCATATTCAAATAATTATAAAGGATTTACTTCCCTTTTGGATGTGTAAGGGTAACTTGATACACACTCTGTGACAATTGAATGCCTTTAAAAGCTTCAGATTAGACACACTTGGTTTAGTAAAATACGCCATCATTTCTGCAAAAATATTCATAATACAGCAAGATATTAATGGAAAATAAGGTAATATAAACGGCAGTTTAAAAATGGTATAAATACAACTGATTGTCTAATGAGAATTTGTCAAATTGAGAAAGAATACTGAATCTTAAGTAAGACCTTATTAAACTGTTAAATATGGATTGCTTTTACCCTAATGGCCTCTGAATTCTATTACCATCCCATTAGGCAATGTGAGATTTTAGCAATTCTGTTGTTGTTTCCAGTGGGCAGTGATTATAATAAAAAGAGCAGAGGTTAATGTGATTCATCTGCTTTAATACTTGTAACTCAAAATCCCTTTTCTGTAGTCACTGGATCTTGTAACGCTTCTTAGTATCATTTGACCAGACTCTTGGGGGTAGTTAAAAAGATGTAAAGAGAGAATCTATGTGTTTTTGATGGAAATAACAAAATGTTATTGACATAACGTCAAATGAATATTCTACAAAAAAGTGCTATTGTAAAGTAGATAATAAATATGGCAAATTGATGGCACAAGTAATATGCTTTTACTCAGTGGTTTCCTGCCCGGTTTTGCCAGAACAATGCCAGGGGTTTCCCAAAGTACAACTCAGGTGAAAGTTTTAACTGTTACACAAAGGATAGCAATAAGATAGGAAGAATGTTTTTTATGGCATTAAGGCCTCTTTCACACATCAGGTTTTCGCCGTCAGGCGCGATCCAGCGCTTTTGACAAAAACCGGATCCGGCGAAATGCAATGCCGGATCCGGTTTCCCCCCCTATTGACTTGCATTTGCGCCAGATCGCGCCGGATGGCCATGCGTTTCATCCGGTTTTCGCTGGATCCGGCAATGTGTCGCAATCCGGCGTCTGGAAAAAACGGCTACTGTAACGTTTTTTGTCTCCGGCGAAAAAGCCGGACACGCCGGATCCGGCGCGTCCAGCTTTTTCACACAATGAAAGCCTATGAGCGCCGCAATGCGCCGGATCCGTTTTTTTTGGTCTGAGCATGCTCAGTAGCTCTGCCCACAAGACACATGTATAAAAGCATGACAGTGGGACCCTCAGCCACACCCAACCTGCCACCCAAGACAGCAACCAGGCGCAGGAGAAGGCAGGAGACCACTGCAGCAGCACCATCAGCACCACCACCACCCCAAATGGAGCAGCATGCTGAACAACAGGAGGGGAGTCCAGCAGCAGATGAGAGATGGTAATTATCAAATCCCCCATTCCTCCAAACTAGGGCCATGGAATATCAAGATATTCATTGGCCCTTTGTTTCTCTTTATTCAACAGCCGCCCAAGAGATGCAGCAGCAGCAAAAGTGGCAGCACTGGCAGCAGCAGTAACACCACCCACAGGCATGGAGTGTGGCCAGCAGGAAGACAGCACATCATCTTCTGGGAGCCCTCCCTCGCATCGTCAGCGTTTGACGGTAAGTTTTTATCTCCAAAATCCATCATCTCTGTAATATATGTCTATTCATTGCCTTTTATTTCAAAACAGGAATCACAAGATGAAGAGGAGCTCCCAGAAGAAGGAAGGGGTGGACAGACACCTGGAGTGGGCTCACAATTGGTAAGTTTTTTGCATCAAACGCAGAAACACAACATCACACTACACACAACACATAGAAAACAATGTTCTGCAGACCACACACAGCAAACAAATGCCTACATCCAAAGACATAACATTTTTTGTTTTCTTCTCTAGTCTTCCCAATCTGGTGCTCGGCCAAGAGGTCCTCGCAGGGTCGTCGGCGACAGTAACGCGGCGGTCACCAGCGTGTAAGTATAAATATTTTTGCTTTGTTTTTTTTGCACTTTTTATTTCATTTCTTTTGTGGAGGCTAATTATGTTATTTTTGCCTTTTTCTTTAACAGCCTTCACAGCGTGCTCCCGACTCTGACGGTGAGGATGGAGGGATTGATGTGGACCACCTCATCGATCTCGTCAGAGAAAGGGAGCCGCTATGGAATATGGCTGACCGCCGCCATGCTGACCTGATCGTTACCCGACGACTCTGGGAGGAAATCTGTTCGCTCCTTGTGGACCGCTGGGAGGACCTCGATGCTCGGGCCCAGATTAAAGAGCGTAAGTATATACAGTACCGGTTGCTTGATGTAAACCAGTGTTTCCCGAACTCCAGTCCTCGTGGTCCCCACGGATCATGTGTTTAGGATTTCCATTTACTATGGAAATCCTGAAAACATGACCCCTGGGGACCATGAGGACTGGAGTTTGGGAAACACTGATGTTGTATACTAACCACTCCTTTCTCGTTTCAGGGGACAGAATTGTGAAGCGGTGGCGGTCTGTGAGGGATCGTTTCAAGAAGGAGTTCAATAAAGAGATGCGGGCCCCAAGTGGATCTGGAGGACGCAGGAGCAAGTACAAGTACGCACAAGCCCTGTCGTTCCTCCGGGAAACAATGGTCACCAGAAGGTAAATATTACACAGCACATGTGAAAAAAAATGTTTCTATGTAACTTTTTTTTTTCAGCCAGGGCCATACCATGTCACTATTTTAATTGTTTTTTTTTCTCTTTATTCCACAGCATGGTGAGCAGCACTCGGGAGCCTGCACGATTGGACCCTTCTGAGGCGATCCCTGAGGAGACCGGCACCGAGGGACACTTCGACCGCCCCGGTACATCTGCACCTTCCCAGCCTTCCCACACATTCGACCCATCTGTCCCATCCACCAGCACAGGAGCATCGTGGCCGCCTACATTACATGAAGCTGCTGGTGAGGAGATCGCTTTCCCTTTACCCCACCCTTCTGCCCCTGCCACCTCTAGTACACCTGCAGGTACTGGGCGGCAGCGGCAGAGGGGTCAGGAAAAGACTTATGCGAAAGAGTTCTTGCATCTGAATGCATCTTTCCAGAACTGTCTAAAAGTCTTGTCAGAGCAAATCTCCGCAGGCTTTCAGCAGATCAACTCCAGCATTCTGGAGGTGAAGACACTTCTGCAAACCATGCATTCAGAAGCAAGATCTTCGCCAAACCACACCTTTTTCAGGTCTGTTGTTGAGCGCATGGAAACGCTCTCTCCTACCCAGCAGATGCATGTAATGCATTCATGCCACGGTGCTCTCCAGCATGTTACCTCCCAACCTCCTCCTCCCACCACAGTAGTTCCTCCACCTGCACCCCCTCCAGCCACTTTCCATCCTCCCCCTCCTATTACATACCATCCACCTCCCCAGCACCAGCCACCTCCCCAGTACCAGCAACCTCCCCAGTACCAGCAACCTCCCCAGTACCAGCAACCTCCCCAGTACCAGACATCTCCCCACTTCCAGCAACCTGCCCCGTACCAAACTCCTTCCCCCTACCAAACTCCTTCCCCATACAACTTGCCATCAACATCATCTGCTCCTACAGTCCCTGCCCAACCCTCCACTCCACCGCCCACCACCTCTTCTGCCTCCCACATGTCCACCCATTCTGTAGCTTTTTCCACACCTTCACCTCTAACTGTTCCTTCCCCACCACGATCCCAGTCCTCTCTCCACACTCCCAGTGTCGAAGTGTCCCGCAGCCCCTCCAGCAGTATTTCCACCCCACACTACACAGATTTGTAATGTGTTTTTTAATAAAAATGCCTATTGTTTTTAAAACCTTTATTAAAAAAGTTTTTTGCACATTAAAAACATTTTACAAAAAAAAATATTTTAAATAAAAGTTAAATTATCGTTTCACAATGGTTGTCTGTCATTTCTTTCTGCGGCGAACTATGTTTAAAAAAAAGGTTAAATACAGGGTATTTCAAAGGTAAAAAGGTATTCAAAACCAGGTATATAACTGTGGGTACATTTTACCTTTTTGCCACAGTTGTGTTCCTGGTTGTGTTTGAAGCAAAGTATTTCACCTAAAAAGTTGTGTTTATTGTTGGTGATTTCCAAACAATGTACACAACTTTTGTTACAAGGTGAAATACTTTGCATAAAACACAACCAGGTACACACCTGTGGCCTAAAGGTAAAAATAGTAAGACCATGACAAGATAGCCAACTTTGGTTGGCAAAGGTATATACTGTTGGTACAGAAGGTACACAAGTTTGGTTAAGGGCACAAATCTTTCACACTCTGTCATCCTGCCAGTGTACTCTGCCTTGAGGTGACATAAAGTATAGTGCAAAATTGTCCCTCATTACTGAAACCGTCACAGAACTTCTAGTGGTAATGTCATGGTAATCTTGCAAGGTGGTTTCTTCAGAGGTGTCCTCAATGGAAATGGGTTCCTTGCAGATAACAAAATTGTGGAGTACCACGCAAGCTTTGATCACCTCGTCCACAGTTTCTGTCTTGAGGTTGATCGCAGTCAATAGGACCCGCCATTTGGCTGTCAGAATACCAAAGGTACATTCAACCATTCTTCTTGCTCTTGTGAGGCGGTAATTAAAAATGCGTTTTGTTCTTGTCAATCCTCTGCTAGAGTACGGTTTCAAAAGGTGTTCTGACAGCTGGAAGGCTTCATCCCCTACACAGACAAATGGCATAGGTGGACCAGATGTTTGCGGCAGCGGTCTAGGGGGTGGGAACTGGAAGGTGTTTCCATACAGTTTACGCCCCATGGCAGACAGTTTGAAAACTTGAGAGTCATTGGAGCGGCCATAGGCCCCAATATCAACAGCAATAAATTTGTATTCCGCGTCAGCGATGGCCATGAGGACAATGGAAAAATATTTCTTGTAATTGAAATATTCCGATCCCGATCCGGCTGGCTTTACAATGCGGATATGTTTCCCGTCCACAGTGCCCAAGCAGTTCGGAAACTGACATATCTGTTGAAACTTTTCTGAAATTTCAATCCACCTCTCTGTTGTGGGCTCTGGTAAAAACTCTTCAGCTAAGGAGTCCCACAGTGCACGGCATGTGTACTTCACTATTCCAGATATGGTGGAAATCTCGAGTCTGTACTGGAAATGCAGTGACAAAAGGGATTCTCCAGTTGCAAGAAATCTGTGGGGAATTAAAAAACAATTAGTTTAAAATCACAGCATTACATACCAAAACTCAGCTATAACACTTGGAGATACAAACTACCACCAACAAGATTGCAGTGAAAGTGTGCTCTGATGCGAGCATATCCAATAAATGTGGCTTACCTTAAAGTCACCATCAGACGCTCTGCGGGTGAAACAGAGAAGCGGCAATAGGTGTCTGCTTTTCTTATGAGGTGTGCAATGCGCTCCACCAAGTAATCAAAATTCTCCATTTTCATCCGAACATATCCAAAAAATTTATCCGGGTTTCGTCTAAGGTCCATGCAGAGTGTAGAATAGACCCCACGCGTCATTCTCTTGGCTTTGATGGGGTGGATCCACAAACGTCGTCTACGATGCCTGATGCGCTGCTGTCTCGCTCTCTCCTCCAGAACAATCACCCTCAAACGATTCGCCTCCGCTGTAAAATCCGCCAAATTCTTCAAAATATTTCCAATCACAACATCCATCTTCGCCAGTAACTTGCTCTTCTCTCCAACCTGCACTTTCTCCTCTACAACCTGTCAAAGAAGGGCTGTAGGAACACGCTATATATAGTTTTTCAGTAGCCAATCCCCTTCGGAAGGCCACAAGGGTCAATTTTAAAAACCGGATCCGGCGTAATCCGTCAAAAAACGGAACAAAAACCGGATTAACC
Source organism: Dendrobates tinctorius (assembly GCF_039654945.1). Lineage (NCBI taxonomy): Eukaryota > Metazoa > Chordata > Amphibia > Anura > Dendrobatidae > Dendrobates > Dendrobates tinctorius. The sequence goes on along the minus strand of NW_027361776.1, from coordinate 8,106,328 downwards.
GGATGAGACGGATCCGGTTTTGTCTGTCAAGAACAAGACGGATCCGGCAGAAAAACAGATCCGTCACATCCGGTTTTACGAAATATTTGCCGGATCCGGCGCTCCGGCACGACGCCGGATCGCACCTGACGCCGAAAACCTGATGTGTGAAAGTAGCCTTAATGTGCCAAAAATTACCTGGCAACATGATTGTTCGGGTCAGTGTGATTCTGGTGATACCAAACTTTTCATATTTATATAATTTAGTAGTTAAACCCTTTCGTGTCAGCGGTTTCTTGACATCATGCGCCTCTGGTTTACAGAACAATTGTGGCACTTTTGACGTGTACAAATAAAACTTATGTTATTAAATGATAAATTAATATGGTGTTAACCCCCAATACCTATATATTTTCCATAAGTAATAGTGGGACACATTGTCAGAATGCATAAAATGCAGAAAAAATTATATGGGTGCATAAAAAAGCCTGATCCAAGCAGAAAATTAGCTATACCACAACTCGTTCCAGTATAAATTTAATGTGCACGTTTTTCACTTGTCTTAGACTGCAATTTAGGTGGCATGAAGGAAACTACTGAGAATAGTGATGTCATGAAGCTTAATCACAAGCTCGGCTTTGTAGGAGAGTCAAGATGGCATACAATTGGCACACAGCAGTTGTATCATGAGTGGGGGCAATGGGCACAGGAATGGGGGCAATGCTTTAATGATGCTTTCAGAACTTGACTGCACGATTTCAGGAACACCGCACTGCACTTGCTCACTGAGCCAGTGCGCGTGTCCTGAGTAAAACAAACTGTGCTCAGAGATACCTGTGGGCAGCAGCGGTGAAGATGCGTGCTTCCAACTAGCAGGACCTGAAGCACGTGACTGCTGGAGGCATGGCCTAAACTCCAGAGAGCTAGGAGCTATAGGAAAAATGCTAGAAAGGTAACTACGGGACAAAGTTACCAAGAGGCATAAACCAGATCAAGCCGGGGTCAAAACACGAGATAGCACGACAGTACCAAAGGGTTAGACAGAATGGATAGTTAGGACGTAGCAATAGATCAGAAAACCCTATGGGCAATAGACGGTACAATAGGGACAAACTGTAATGGAGTAACAATAGCCAAGCCAGGAGGTCAGAACCGGAGAAGACAATAGTACCAAAACGTGAGACAGAGAACAGAATGAGGGGACAAACCGGGTCATACACGGGAAGCAAACAAGCAGTGCAGTATACACGCACACCAGGGGGGGGTCAGACACAGCCAGAATAACAGTATAGCTGACAGGGAATCCTAGTCTGGAGTGAGTATAAATACCCCTCCCAGATCCAAAGGGAGGTCAGCAAAATTAACCCTGAGAAAACGGGACATTAACCATGTCCTAACCATGACACACGAGTTATGTGAATCTGACTCAGCTTTCTCTAGAAAGAGACAATAATAGCTCAGGGAAAGAGTTTTTCATATTTGTTTTAATTTTAGATATTTAGAAAAGTTTTTCGGATATTGCAGCCTATTATTTTGTTATAATAGGCAGCCACATATGGTAATAGGTACACATTATGTAAGGGAGCATATTGTCTGCCATCACCTGCCAAAAACATTTCCATGTACCGTACATGAGTGGAAGAACTTTTTTGTGTGTGTCAGTTTATCTCACCTAGGCAAGGTTTGCCATCTACTTTTAGGATATTTATTGTATGTGAAGCTCAACATGTCCTGATATGACCTCACTCTGTAAAATGTAATTGTCACACTAAATGAGTAAGACTTGAAAAAGCTGCATCATCAGGCTTCATTGCATTTTTTAAATTTGATTGGTGTGCCATAGTGGAATATGTTTAAGTCATATCAAAATTGGTTGTAAAAAAAACATTGCTGGGAATGCGAAAGGTTGTTCATAATTACGCGGGAAAAGGATCACAATAACAAGATAATTACAGAACATTTACCTAGTCTCTTTTTACAACATCTTAGAATATGCAACAGACTAATTATGCATGTCATTCATCAAGATACTGATTAGTTTGTTCTAATTATTATAATGAGTGGTAAACATCAACTTAAAAAAAAAAATCTTGAGGTACCTTAGCATGTACAGGGTGCAAGAAAATTCTAAACAAGCATGGTATTATATGAGTGTATCCTTTAGTGCACTGTGATTTACATGTATTGTCATGAAATGTCTTCTGCTAAGCTAATTACCGTATATACTCAAGTATAAGCCGACCCGTGTATAAGCCGACCCCCTTAATTTTGCCACAAAAAACTGGGAAAACTTATTGATTCGCGTATAAGCCTAGGGTGGAAAATGCAGCAGCTACTGGTAAATTTCAAAAATAAAAATAGATACCAATAAAAGTAAAATTGAGACATCAGTAGGTTAAATGTTTTTGAATAGTCATATTGAATCAGGGGCCCCATATAATGCTCCATACAGTTCATGATTGGCCCCATAATATGCTCCATACAAAATATGCCCCATATAATGCTGCACAAAGGTTAATAATGGCCCCATAAGATGCTCCATAGAATAATATGCCCCATATGCTGCTCCATAAAGGTTATGGCCCCATAAGACATTCCATAGATTATGCCCCTTATGCTGCCCCATAAAATGTTCCATAGAATAGGTCCCATAAGATGCTCCATAGATTATGCCCCATATGCTGCCCTATAAGATGCTCCATAGAATATGCCCCCATATGCTGCCTTCATAAGATGCTCCATTGAATATGCCCCCATATGCTGTCCCCATAAGATGCTCCATTAAATATCCCCCATATGCTGCCCCCATAAGATGCTCCATTGAATATCCCCCCATATGCTGCCCCCATACGATGCTCCATTGAATATGTCCCCATTTGCTGCCCCCATAAGATGCTCCACTGAATATGCCCCAATATGCTGCCCCCATAAGATGCTCCATTGAATATGCCCCCATATGCTGCCCCCATAAGATGCTCCACTGAATATGCCCCCGTATGCTGCCCCCATAACATGCTCTATTGAATATGCTCCCATAAGATGCCCCATAGATTATGCCCCCATATATTGCTGCTGCAGCTACTGCAGGTATTTAAAAAAAAGACATACTCACCTCATGTCCCTTGGGGCCAGGTGCTGGTGAGCCGAGCAGGGGACACTGTCGCGCTATGGGGGACAGGTGTCGCCGCTGGCTCAGGACCCGGCACCTGAGATATTGACCAGTCCTGGTTCCATCGCTGCTCACCGCTGTCTGCCCGCCGGGTCTCTGTCTGTTGCTATTCAGGCAGAGGGCACGCACTGACTATGTCATCGTGCCCTCTGCTGTCTGAACGTCACTAACAAAGGAACCCGGTGAGCAGCATTGGAACTGGGACAGGTAAATATAGCATATACTTACCGTCCCCTGGCGCGTCTGTGCAGCCCCATTCTCCCATGGTCTCCCTTCCTTCCTTCAGCGGTCACGTGGTACCACTCATTAAAGTGAAATATGCGCACATTCATGACTTTAATGAGCAGTACCATGTGACTGCTGTAGAAAGGAAAGGATACCATGGGACAAGCAGGGGGGCTGCAGTGACATGCCGGGGGGGTCAGTATGATGGGACACCCACGCTCCCCCTCCCCCACCTACCCCCTGGCTATGTGACTATATGCAGGATTTGGGAATGTTTAGTTTGCAAAAGAGAAGACTGAGAGGAGACTTAATAGCTGGCTACAAATATCTAAAGGGCTGTCACATTGTAGAAGGATCAACTTTATTCTCATTTGCACAAGGAAAGACTAGAAGCAATGGGATGAAACTGAATGGGAGGAGACACAGATTAGATATTAGAAAAAACTTTTTGACAGTTAGAGTGATCAATGAGTGGAACAATCTGCCACGAGAAGTGGTGAGTTCTCCTTCAATGGAAGTCTTCAAACAGAGGCTGGACAGACATCTGACTGGGATGATTTAGCGAATCCTGCTTTGAGCAGGGGGTTGGACCAGATGGCCCAGGAGGTCCCTTCCAACTCTACGATTCTATGATTCTATGATTTTATGACTCACGTATAAGCCGAGAGGGGGACTTTCAGCCCAAAAAATGGGCTGAAAATCTCGGCTTATACGCGAGTATATACTGTAAATGCCAATCAAGCTGATTACATTGACAGAGAAGCTGTGACAGCCTCTGACTTTAGTCCCTCTCCCACCTTATATACCAATGTCAGTAGGGCCTTTGGCACCTAATACATTTAACAAACAGGAGAGGGCTCCCAGAAATGTTATTGCAAGTCACGGATAGTTTACCTTGACTGTTGTTGGCCTAACAAAGCTCCCAAGGTCTGTCAAGTACTACTTATTAGGGGGTGCCACTGGGTGTGGCTTGGTAGAAAGGGCGCTCCCGGAGTAAGCTGGAAAATGTCTTTGAAGGTATTTCCAAAACGTTCAGGTTTTCTGAAGTGGTGTACTTCCAACAGAGGCAGGCCACCCAGCTATTATGGAGCACGTTTAAAGCCATTCTTCCACTATTCATTAATGTGTTATTTTGGATTGTTTAAGTGATGCTTGGTGATGATCACCTAAAATGAAACCCTTCTTGAGAACAATAGAGGCACTTATTAGCAGGTTTTCATGCTTTTGAACCATAGCACTATTTATGTCTATGGTAGGGTTCTAAAAATGTAATTATAAATGTAGGATAATAATTTGGCAAATTGTACCATTTTACCTGCACATTTTCACATTTTCTTGCATTATATATTGCTAATTGTCTTGAAAATATTATAGGATAAATTAGATATTTTACTGGAATGGTTAAAAAGAATTTGTCATTTTGCTTTTGGCCATTATGGTGCTTAGAGAATTTTATCTCTTGGTTTTGTTCAGCCATTTCAGATAACAAAAGCCTTTATCAGAAAATTCAATTAATCATTCTGTGGATAAATGTGCAATAACATTGTATCACAACTTCCATAAAAAAAGCTAAAGATAAGTATCAATATGTATCTTGCTGTATCACAGTGAATCAGTGATGTTCCCTAGCCTTGGAAGGTAATCATAGCACAGTATATCACAATCTATCATAACATGCACTAGAACTACAGGCCAGATCTGTGCTGTGATTGGCTGAGAGGGTTAAGAACCTTGAAATGAAGTCACGCTTGGACGCCTGTGTGAAAGACGTTCATATCGGAGGCTTTCATACGGTAAACACTAGTTTAATCTCCTGCATCCTGTGTGTCAGCACTGAAGGGCTTCTCTTCATAAGATTGTTAATACAAGCCTTGATTGGGTCTTTAATCTGTGGATATCAGTAAACAATAAATCATCTTCTTTATTGGATTGGGTTGCATTTGTCATGTCCCTCCATTGGTGGTTATCATAATTACTCATTATTAGATTTCTTTCTTCTTTTTTTCTGATTAATTAAAGTGTGTGACCTCATCATATGCTAATGCCATTACCAGGACTGTGATTTTAACACTTTACCATCTTCAAAATGTTCATTGACTTCAATGCAAGGAAAACCCCATCTTTTATTACGTGAGTTGATATTATACCAGGTATTGAATATCATATGATAATATTGCTTTTTAAGGTATGCTAAATGAAAGCAGCTAAAACAATCTGGCAAATGCATCTCAGCTATGTAAATAAGCTAATATGGCATGCAATGTGATTGTACACAATTATCATTTTTTTTGTAAGATCAAGGCATGTAATAAGAAAAAAGTAGTAATGACTCTTGGTGTTTTACTGGAAAGAAATGTGACTTGATCCAGAGTCAATTAAACTTTTATAGACAGAAAATTCCTAGGCAGGCTCTCAGTATCTATCCACTTTGTATATGCAATATCAAGCTTAAATAAATTTAGTCAGAGCTAGGAGCCTCCAACAAAAAAGCTGTAGTGGTAAGTTCACAATGCAACTCGCAATGTTTTGACCCCCTCCTGAAGATAGACAAAACTTATAGATTTTCATTGATAGTTACACTTTTTCCCTTTCTTATAATAGATATTGTAACCCACTCTTCCTCCAGACATCTCCGCAGACGCCCACTTAGTTGACAAAGCAGTCTACCTACTTCCCCAGTAATAACAAAATTCCTCCCTTCTTGTTTCTCCATTAGATAGAGGAGACACCCCTCTTATAAGTAATGCCATCATGGTCACTGTATCCCATTGTATAAACATTACCATCAAGTCTCCCATTGCTCCATCCTTTCTATCAAACTATTGCAGGAAAGGAGAGGTGGCTTCTGGAAGGTGGGTTGTACAATGTCCAGCCGTATACAGTGACCTGAAACAGTCATCATGATGTCTCTCACAGTTTGGCAATACTGTGGAAAGAAAAAGGGGGAGACAGGGCGCTCCCTATGCGTAGGTCTGTATGGAAAGTAGATGAGTGCACAGCAAATGTTAGGCTCACCTCATAGGGTTGTGAGAGTCACAACACCTATAATCGCGTAAAACAGCTGTAGCAGTCTGCACGAGTTCCAAGGACTTGGTACAAAGAGAAGGCATGATGCCCTGATGAAGTGAGCTGGGACTGGCTCAGGAAACGCGTTGGCAATAAAGATATCTTGAATTCTACTACAGCAGCGCAGTCTCTTATTGCACTACCAGCCTTCAGTTTGGCAATACTTGCAGTGTCCAGAAAGGGGGCTTTGTGTGAAAAGCTCACACCTTACAGTAACACATTTTTCAAGTTGGCTATTAACTAGGAAATTATTATAATATTGTGATCTACATTAAAGGGACCATTATACAATAGATACCTGTCAGCCAAGCAATGGTTTGCCAGATCGTTCAGCTGGCAGCTATCTCTCTTTACATTTCCATGTTATTTCTCCTGTGTTCTCTATAAAAGAACTCATGCCAGGCTGTTCTGATGGTTGCTTATCTCTCCAAGAACAAAAGGATTGTCCACCTGAAAACAGACATGCCCTTATCTATCCCGATATACTCTGTCAGGCGAGAGAAGGTAGTCCGCCTTATACATTAGATTGTCAACCAAGCCTGCCAAAATCACCGACTGGTACAAGAGGAAAGAAGACCCTGCCCATGAGGGCTCTCACATAGCATATATTAGGAGGGAGACCATTGTGACCCACAGGTGTAAGTGACAGCAAGCTACTATTTCAGGCAATAACAATTTATCTCCTGAAATATGTTGTTTTTTTTCATGCTCTTTTTCTCTTTTTTATAACATTTTTCATCAAGGATTTAAGAAATTTAGACACGAGAAAAATGTAAAATAAAAACTGAACCAAATAATGAATGGCCATTTTCTATTCATTTGGTTCTGCCATTTTTCCTCTATAAAATGTACCATATATACTCGTGTATAAGCCAAGTTTTTCAACACTTTTTTATGCTGAAAAAGTCCCCCTCGGCTCATACTCGAGTGAGGGTCCCACTTACGGTATTTTTTGGACTATAAGACAGAGGTGAAGTGGCAGCAGCAGAGTAGCGGGTCACAGAGAGCAGGAGCTGGGTGCTGCGGCTAACATCTGTGCCCGCTGCTAAAGAGAAATTAATATTTACTGCTCTCCATGCCCATGGAAGTGGAGAGCAGGGAATATTCATTTCTCTTTAATAGCGGACATGCTGTTAGCCGCAGCAGCTGGTTTACTACTGGGCTCTGAAGTCTGTCCACTACTTAAGGGAATGAATATTCACTGCTCTCAACTCCCATGGGTGTGGAGAGCAATGAACATTCATTCCTTTTAGTAGCGGGCACACGTGATTGTTCGGCCACTGCAGCAAGCCAGCAGCTGAAGTTACTGTGCCCGCTTTTAAAGATCAATGAATATTCACTGCTCTACACACCCATAGTCCCTGCATGGAGAGCAGTGAATATTCTGGTAGCTGTTCTCTTCTTGTAAGCAGCGTATGACATCACTGCCATGCACTGCTTACAAGCATAAATCAGCTACTGGCATCAGAACAGGACGCTGCAGGGAAGGTAAGTTGGATGGTTTCTGTTTTTTTTATGTTTTTCTGATGAGTCAGATGAGTCATGTATACCAGGATGAGGATGAGAGTGCCATGCATATCAGGATGGGGATGAGGATAAGGGTGCAATGCATACCAGTATAGGGATGAGGGGCCATGCATATCAGGATGGGGATGAGGGGGCCATGCATACCAGGATGGGGTTGAGGATAAGGGTGCAATGCATACCAGAATAGGGATGAGGAGGCCATGCATATCAGGATAGGGATGTGGAGGCCATGCATACCAGGATAGGGATGAGGAGGCATGCATATCAGGGTAGGGATGAGGAGGCCGTGCATATCAGGATAGGGATGAGGAGGCCATGCATATCAGGGTAGGGATGAGGAGGCTGTGCATATCAGGGTAGGGATGAGGAGGCCGTACATACTAGGATAGGGATGAGGAGGCCATGCATATCAGGATAGGGATGAGGAGGCATGTGTAGTAATGGCCCGGATTGGGGGATGGTCCACTGCTTACCGCGACCAGACAACACAGACACCAGACGGATGCAGATTTTGGTTGCAACAGGTCCGAGTTTATTGGCCGTCCTCCTGACGACCGTAGCCATACACCGCAGATCCTTTACAGCTCTCCGTATTCAGGCCCGGGTACCTTCACCTTCCTTCAGTCATAGTGACGTTCCTCGCGGATCTTTCACTGGGGTTGCCCTAGGCCTATCTACTGCCAGCGCTTCACCAGTCCGAGGTCGTCATCCAATCGGTACCCCCGGGGTCTCGTCTGTCCTGCAGTTGTTTGTGTCAGGGCCACCCCCCTGACTGTCTCTTCCTATCAGTCCCCTGGTTTAGCTCTCCACCATAGTCAGTCCTCCGTACTGAGTCTTCTCCTCCTGACCTCCTTCCGGGACTAGCCTAGCCTGGAACCCTGTTCTGTCCTATTTATCCCCTTCCTCGGGAATTTCCCTCCTGGGTTCCTGTCTCCCCGCCCCCCATGACTAAGCGGTTTTGTAGCCCTAAGCTCCTGACAAGTCCTGTTCTCACGCTCTCCCATGCCATCTTGTGGTCAAATCTAGGTACTGCACACCTTTTCCATCTTCCCCAGCTGTTTTCCTTCTGTCATTGCCAATATCCGTCTACAGTGCACAAACCGTCCCTTCTTCCTTCAGTCAAGTCCGTCCGTCAAGTCACCTTCCCCACACATGCATACCAGGATAGGCATGCAGGGGCCATGTATATCAATATAGGGATGACGGGGCCATGCATACTATGATAGGGATGAGGAGCCATGCATACCAGGCTAGGGATGAGGGGGCCATGCATACCAGGCTTATAATTGAGTCAACACGTTTTCCCAGTTTTTTGTGGTAAAAGTAGATGTCTCGGCTTTAATTCGTGTCTGATTATACTCGAGTATATACGGGGTAATTTGCCTTGACTGAGTTAGCACTACTTAATACCACTCATTTTCCTTGAGGAATATGATTTGTTTACTTAGTTGAGCAAAGACTAGTGTTGAGCATTCCGATACTGCAAATATCGGGTATCGGCCGATATTCGCTGTATCGGAATTCCGATACCGAGTACCGATATTTTTTCAATATCGGATACCGGAATCGGAAGTCCCCATAATGCAATGAGCCACTGTTGTGGCTGTGATTGGCTGCTGAAATGATGTCATCATGATGCGCGGCCTGTGCGCATCATGATGCGCGGTCTGTGCCGACTGCGGGGGGCCTGTACCGACTGCGGGGGACCTGTACGGGCCTGCCGGGGGCCTGTGCTGGCAAATCCCATCGGGCGATGACTGCTACAATGACAGTGATTGACACATTAGCCAATGATGGGACAGTAGTCCCATCATCCGGCTAATGTGTTGAATGTAAAACAAAAAAATATACACTCACTGGCCACTTTATTAGGTACACCATGCTAGTAACGGGTTGGACCCCCTTTTGCCTTCAGAACTGCCTCAATTCTTCGTGGCAGAGATTCAACAAGGTGCTGGAAGCATTCCTCAGAGATTTTGGACCATATTGACATGATGGCATCACACAGTTGGCGCAGATTTGTCGGCTGCACATCCCTGATGCGAATCTCCCGTTCCACCACATCCCAAAGATGCTCTATTGGATTGAGATCTGGTGACTGAGGAGGCCATTTGAGTACAGTGAACTCATTGTCATGTTCAAGAAACCAATCTGAGATGATTCGAGCTTTATGACATGGCGCATTATCCTGCTGAAAGTAGCCATCAGATGTTGGGTACATTGTGGTCATAAAGGGATGGACATGGTCAGCAACAATACTCAGGTAGGCTGTTGCATTGCAACGATGCTCAATTGGTACCAAGGGGCCCAAAGAGTGCCAAGAAAAAATTCCCCACACCATGACACCACCACCACCAGCCTGAACCGTTGATACAAGGCTGGATGGATCCATGCTTTCATGTTGTTTACGCCAAATTCTGACCCTACCATCCGAATGTCGCAGCAGAAATCGAGACTCATCAGACCAGGCAACGTTTTTCCAATCTTCTACTGTCCAATTTCGATGAGCTTGTGCAAATTGTAGCCTCAGTTTCCTGTTCTTAGCTGAGAGGAGTGGTACCCAGTGTGGTCTTCTGCTGCTGTAGCCCATCTGCCTCAAAGTTCAACGCACTGTGCGTTCAGAGATGCTCTTCTGCCTACCTTGGTTGTAACGGGTGGCAATTTGAGTCACTGTTGCCTTTCTATCAGCTCGAACCAGTATGCCCATTCTCCTCTGACCTCTGGCATCAACAAGGCATTTCCGGCCACAGAACTGCCGCTCACTGGATTTTTTTTCTTTTTCGGACCATTCTCTGTAAACCCTAGAGATGGTTGTGCGTGAAAATCCCAGTAGATCAGCAGTTTCTGAAATACTCAGACCAGCCCTTCTGGCACCAACAATCATGCCACGTTCAAAGGCACTCAAATCACCTTTCTTCCCCATACTGATGCTCGGTTTGAACTGCAGGAGATTGTCTTGACCATGTCTACATGCCTAAATGCACTGAGTTGCCGCCATGTGATTGGCTGATTAGAAATTAAGTCTTAACACACAGTTGGACAGGTGTACCTAATAAAGTGGCCAGTGAGTGTATATATACATACTACATACATACTACATATATACTACATTCATACTACATACATACTGCATACATACAACATGCTACAGACATACAGTACATACTACATTCATACTACATGCATACTACATATATACTACATTCATACTACATACATACTTGTTATGATTGAGTCACCGTAGGAGGCAAAAACAGAAATGCTAGCTAAGTCCAGAAAACCAGAGAGGTTGGCAGCTATCGGATTGCAGACCCCTGATCCTATCCACAACAACTAAAAGTAGCCGTGGGGGGTTCCTACGATGCCCTAGACCCCTCGATCACAGCCGGAGAATTAAATAGGCCTAAAGAAAGAAAGGGGAAATCTAAACTGCCCCAGAGCAGACCCCAAAGCAATAGGCAGCCCCCAACATATAATAACTGTGAAGCAAGATGAAAACACTAACAGAGACAGAAAGATAGACTGAGCAAAGACAGGGCCCAAACTAACTAGATAGGAAAGGACAGGAAGGCTGCTGTCTGCAATCCGTGAAAAACCCTATGAAAATAAGAGCCAACAGACTGACAGTGAAAAAGGCCCTGAAGACGCTAGGCTTCAAAAAGCTATGTCAGTACTCAGGAATATTCTGAAGACAGAGCAACCGGCAAAAGGAGATTCAGCTCACCCCAGCAGGGAATGGCAGAATCCAGAAAAGCCAGGAAAACAAAAACAAAACACAAATGCTAACAGGCAAAGCAGAAAACTTAGCTTTAGAGGAGCAGGAAACAGACTGGTGTCCTAGAAGTCCACAGAGAAATCACCCGCAGGGCAGAAGGGCGTCGGCAGCCTTATATCCAGTCCGTGACTCCACTCAACCAGTCATCCTCTTTAGGCTCAGGTGCTTGATAATCAGGCTCATTACCTTCCTTTACCAGAATAGGGAGTTCACCAGACCTCAGTGACGAAGGGGAAAATGAACTCACAACAGTACCTTCCCCTTGAGGAGGGGTCACCGAACCCTCAACGACGCCACCAGGGCGATCAGGGTGAGCCCGATGAAAGGCACGCACCAATCTTTTGGCATGAATATCAGAGGCAGAGACCCAGGAGTAATCCTCCTGACCATAACCCTTCCACTTAAACAAATACTGGAGTCTCCGCCTAGCCAGACGGGAATCCAGTATTTTCTCTACCTCATATTCCATGTTACCTTCAACCAATACAGGGTCTGGAGGTGCCACCCCAGGAACAACTGGTTCAACAAACCTCTTCAACAAGGACTTATGGAACACATTATGGATTTTAAATGTGACAGGAAGAGCCAAACGAAAAGAGACCGGATTAATAATCTCCAAAATCTTGTAAGGTCCAATAAATCTAGGCTTAAACTTAGGAGAAGCCACCTTCATAGCAATATTTTTTGATGATAACCACACCATATCACCAATCTTAAACTGGGGACCAATGGTCCTATGCCGATTGGAAAACCGCTGGGCCTTTTCCTGGGAGAGAGATAACTTATCCACCACTTGGTCCCAGATCTGGTGCATTCTCTCCACCACAGTGTCAACACCTGGACAGGCAGAAGGCTCCACCTGCCCTGAAGAAAATCGAGGATGAAACCCAAAGTTACAAAAAAAAGGTGACATCAAAGTGGCAGAACTAGCTCTATTATTTAAAGCAAATTCGGCCAAGGGCAAAAATGAAACCCAATCATCCTGATCAGCGGAAATAAAACATCTCAAATACGACTCCAAGGTCTGGTTTGTTCTCTCTGTCTGCCCATTGGTCTGAGGGTGAAAAGCAGAGGAGAAGGACAACTGAATTCCCAGCTTTGAACAGAAGGTCCTCCAAAATCTAGACACAAACTGAACTCCTCTGTCAGATACAATGTTCTCAGGAATCCCGTGTAAGCGAACCACCTGTTGCAAAAACAGGGGCACCAACTCAGAGGAAGATGGCAACTTAGAGAGTGGTACAAGATGAACCATCTTAGAGAACCTATCACAAATCACCCAAATAACAGTCATTCTTTGAGAGACCGGCATATCAGAGATGAAATCCATTGAAATATGGGTCCATGGCCTCCTGGGGGCCAGCAAAGGCATCAACAACCCGCTAGAGCGAGAACAAGATTTAGACCAGGAGCAAGTCCCACAAGACTGCACAAAATTCCTGACATCATGAGACAAGGTGGGCCACCAAAAAGAGCGACTCACCAGATCTCTAGTACCAAAAATACCAGGATGACCAGCCAATGCAGAGCAATGAACTTCAGACATCACTTTCTTCTTCCACTGGTCAGGAACATACAACTTTCCACTGGGACAACGCTCAGGTTTGTCCTCCTGGAACTTTTGCAGAGCAAGTCTCAAATCGGGCGAGATGGCAGAAAGAACTACCCCTTCGCCTAAGATGGTAGCAGGCTTGGTCACCACAGGAGAATCAGCAAAGAAACTCCTAGAGAGGGCGTCTGCCTTGACATTCTTAGTTCCAGGAAGAAAAGAGACCACAAAATCAAAACGTGTAAAAAACAAGGCCCACCTAGCCTGTCTAGGGTTCAAGCGTTTAGCCGACTCTAGGTAAATCAAATTCTTGTGGTCAGTGAGGACCACAACTTGATGTTTAGCTCCCTCCAACCAATGTCTCCACTCCTCAAATGCCCATTTCATGGCCAACAGTTCCCGATTCCCCACATCATAGTTACGTTCAGATGGAGAGAACTTTCGGGAAAAGAAAGCACAGGGATTCATTTTAGATGTTACAAGATCCTTTTGGGACAAAACAGCTCCTGCACCAATCTCAGAAGCATCCACCTCTACCTGGAACGGGAGTGAGACATCAGGTTGCCGCAAAACCGGGGCGGAGGTAAAACTTCACTTCAGCTCCTGAAAGGAAGCAACAGCCTCCGGAGACCAATTCAACACATCAGCACCCTTCTTAGTCAGATCAGTCAATGGCTTGGCAATACTAGAAAATTTTGCTATAAATTTCCAATAAAAATTAGCAAAACCCAAAAACTTCTGGAGGGCCTTCAAAGAAGTGGGCTGAACCCAATCGTAAATGGCCTGTACCTTGGCTGGGTCCATTTCAATAGTTGACGGAGACAAAATAAATCCCAAAAATGAAATCCTCTGTACTCCAAAAAGGCATTTCGATCCTTTGACATACAGGGAATTCTCCCTCAAGATCCGGAACACAGTCCGAATATGTTCCACATGAGAATCCCAATCCTTGGAGAAGATCAAAATATCATCCAGATAGATAATCAAAAATTTATCGACAAAGTCTCGGAAAATATCGTTCATGAAGCACTGGAAGACAGAAGGGGCATTAGTGAGCCCAAAAGGCATCACCAGGTACTCAAAATGTCCCTCCGGAGTATTACACGCCATCTTCCATTCATCCCCCTGCTTAATGCGGATAAGATTATACGCCCCCCTGAGGTCAAGCTTGGTAAACCAGCAAGCGCCTCTAACTCTAGAGAATAGATCCGAAATCAGGGGTAACGGATACTGATATTTAATAGTAATTTTATTGAGGGCACGATAATCAATACAAGGCCTTAAAGAACCATCCTTTTTGGCCACAAAAAAACCCCCGGCACCTAAGGGTGAAGAGGATGGTCTAATATGACCCTTCTCCAACGCCTCCTTAATATAGGACCGCATAGCCTCGTGCTCGGGTACAGATAAATTGAAGAGCCGACCCTTGGGAAATTTACACCCCGGGCTTAGTTCAATTGCACAGTCATAACTCCTATGAGGAGGCAAGGACGCAGACTCATTCTCACTAAATACATAATAAAAGTCTGCCATATAGTCAGGAACATCATGCGACTGAGGAGAGGTGGAAAAAAACGGAGCCTCACTAAAGGCACACCGACAACCCCAACTCACCACAGACACAGATTTCCAATCCAAAACTGGATTATGAATTTGCAACCAGGGAAACCCCAGAACAACGGCATCATGCAGACCATGCAACACCAAAAATCTGCAATTTTTTTGATGGTCTGGGGCGACCCGCATGACCACCTGGGTCCAAAACTGAGGTTTATTTTTAGCCAAAGGAGTAGCATCAATCCCCCTCAAAGGGATAGGCGTCTGCAGAGGTGTCATCGGAAATCCACAACGTTTAGCAAAATCCAAGTCCATTAGGTTTAGCGCTGCTCCCGAATCCACAAAAGCCTTGGCGGAAAATGTGGACAGGGAGCAGATCAGAGTAATTGCCACAAGAAACTTAGGTTGAACACCACCAACAGAAAAAGTGTGTGCAAAGCGTTTCTCTCATTTAGGACAAACAAATAATATGCGAGGCATCTCCACAGAAATAACACAGCTTATTACGCCTTCTGAACTCCTGACGTTGCGCCTTAGACAAAACTCTATCACATTGCATAGGTTCAGACGTCTGTTCAACCGTTGGCAACACCTCTCGTGCAATCCTGCGTTCACGTAAACGCCGATCAACCTGAATGGCTAATGACATAGAATCGCCCAGACCAGAGGGAACAGGAAATCCCACCATAGTATCTTTTACGGCTTCTGACAAACCCTTCCGAAAGAGAGCAGCCAAGGCATTATCATTCCAGGTAGTAAGGACTGCCCACTTTCGGAACTTTTGACAGTACAACTCTGAAGAATCTCGACCCTGGTTCAATGCCAACAGGGTCTTTTCAGCCTGATCAATAGCATTAGGTTCGTCATACAACAACCCCAAAGCTTGCAAGAATGCGTTCACATTAGTCAGAATAGGATCATCTGGTTTCAAAGAAAATGCCCAATCCTGGGGATCGCCACGCAGCAAAGAGATGACTATTTTAACCTGCTGCGCGGAGCTCCCTGACGAGTTAGGCTTCAAGGCAAAAAATAATTTACAATTATTTTTGAAACTCAAAAATTTAGATCGATCCCCAAAAAATACATCAGGTGTAGGGATCTTTGGTTCAACAGCATGCGAACGAGCAAGGTAGGCGGAAATTCCCCGCACTTCCGCAGCGAGCTGCTCCACACGATCAGACAATTGCTTTATCTCCATTGAGAGAAAAAAAAATTCCCCCTACGGCCTCAGAGATATAGAGGAAAGAATATACACACACCCTTTTTTTTTTTTCTAAACACAATTCTTTCCTGCTATTGAGTACCCTAGGATCTGCGGTATGGCGGGTGATTCTGTTATGATTGAGTCACCGTAGGAGGCAAAAACAGAAATGCTAGCTAAGTCCAGAAAACCAGAGAGGTTGGCAGCTATCGGATTGCAGACCCCTGATCCTATCCACAACAACTAACAGTAGCCGTGGGGGGTTCCTACGATGCCCTAGACCCCTCGATCACAGACGGAGAATTAAATAGGCCTAAAGAAAGAAAGGGGAAATCTAAACTGCCCCAGAGCAGACCCCAAAGCAATAGGCAGCCCCCAACATATAATGACGGTGAAGCAAGATGAAAACACTAACACAGACAGAAAGATAGACTGAGCAAAGACGGGGCCCAAACTAACTAGATAGGAAAGGACAGGAAGGCTGCTGTCTGCAATCCGTGAAAAACCCTATGAAAACAAGAGCCAACAGACTGACAGTGAAAAAGGCCCTGAAGACGCTAGGCTTCAAAAAGCTATGTCAGTACTCAGGAATATTCTGAAGACAGAGCAACCGGCAAAAGGAGATTCAGCTCACCCCAGCAGGGAATGGCAGAATCCAGAAAAGCCAGGAAAACAAAAACAAAACACAAATGCTAACAGGCAAAGAAGAAAACTTAGCTTTAGAGGAGCAGGAAACAGACTGGTGTCCTAGAAGTCCACAGAGAAATCACCCGCAGGGCAGAAGGGTGTCGGCAGCCTTATATCCAGTCCGTGACTCCACTCAGCCAGTCATCCTCATTAGGCTCAGGTGCCTGATAATCAGGCTCATTACCTTCCTTTACCAGAATAGGGAGTTCACCAGACCTCAGTGACGAAGGGGAAAATGAACTCACAACACATACTACATATATACTACATTCATACAACATACATACTACATATATATTACATATATACTACATTCATACTACATACTACGTATACACTACATTCATACAACATACATACATACATACTACATTCATACTACATTCATACTACATATACACTACATTCAATACATACATACACACTACATATATACTACATTCATACTACATACATACTACATACATACAACATGCTACAGACATACAGTACATACTACATACATACTACATATATACTACATTCATACGACATACATACTACATACACACTACATATACACTACATTCATACAACATACATACTACATACATACTACATATATACTACATTCATACAACATACATACATACATATATACTACATTCATACAACATACATACATACATACTACATACTACATACATACAACATGCTACAGACATACAACATGCATACAACATACATACTACATACAACATACATACATTCATACAATACATACATATAGACATACAGTACATATAACATAGAGTACATACTCACCAATACTTGTCACATTGTTCCCCGAAGCCAGTGTCATCTATGAAAAAATATGAAAATAACAAACAAGCCATATACTCCCTGATCCGCAGAATTCCACGTGTCCCACACCGATTTCCCGTGGAGAACAGCAGCATCAGCTGATGCGACCGCTCTCTACGGGGCTCCAGGAATCCAATGACGGGAGGTAGGTATCCTTCCGCACTGTATTCCTCCGCCACTGTAAAAAAATAGTCCCTGGTCTCACTTTATGGCAAAAGCTGCGTGGGAATTTTTTCACACAGCAATGCCAAAAGTGAGACTAGCCTGACTATGTTGTTTTGCATACGCTTGGCCCTTTAGATGTATACACTCTGTATTTTATTCTCTGTCTAATAAAATGTGATTTTTAGCCTTAAAAACTCATCGATCTCCTCTTCATAATTGAATTGTGGGTTCCTTGGTGATATATATACATTGAGTTGTGCTATTTCCTATGCATAGGGTAGTTTGTATCTAATTACTGTCCCATCATTGGCTAATGTGTCAATCACTGTCATTGTAGCAGGCATCGCCCGATGGGACTTGTAGTCCCATCGGACGATGCCTGCACACACACAAGACCCCCACAGGCCTGCACAGACCCCCGGCATCCGGCACAAGCCCCCGGCAGGCCCGTACAGACCCCCGACAGCCAGCACAAGCCTCCGGCAGGCCCGTACAGACCCCCGGCAGCCGGCACAAGCCCCCGGCAGGCCCGTACAGACCCCTGGCAGCCGGCACAAGCCCCCGGCAGGCCCGTACAGACCCCCGGCAGCCGGCACAAGCCCCCGGCAGGCCCGTACAGACCCCCGGCAGGCCCGTACAGACCCCCGGCAGGCCCGCACAGACCCCACCCGCACACACAGACACGCACAGTGTCCGCCCACCCACCGCCCACACTCTCCCCCCCCTCCCGAACTGGATGTGCAGGTAAAGAAAGGGGTTTTTTTTCATTCTGATATTTCTGTCCCATTGACTTGAATGGGACTTCCGGTATCGGAATCGGCGATACCCGATACTTTTTTCTCTATATCGGATGGTATTGCTCAACACTAGCAAAGACTTAAAAACTCTATTACAACTACTATTGTCTTGCTACCGGTATATACAGTATATACTACAATAAGCATTTAGCTCTTGGTGAGTTAACAATATTTGCTTAACTTTAGACTTGAAAAACAATGCATCATTTGATGCAATGCTTCCAGATTATGCCATGTTTAGGACTTTGTCTGTGCTAAGATTAAAAGGGTATTTTTTCATTAAAATGCTGATTTTGTCTATAAACCCCCAAAATGTAGAAAACATGGGAGACTTTTTTTTTTTAATTTACATTATTTTTAATGCAAAATGAGTTATAATGAAATGCCATTTAGGTATTTACATAAACTTGCTAACTTTACAATATTTTGCTTTAACATTGTAATAAATATATAAATATATATGGCACTGGGTTAAAGTCGAGAACCAAGCACCTTGAAATTATATTTGTCATCTGGTCAATCAACATTTTACTGGGCAAACTAGGATTTATATTTAAACACTTAAAAACTTTTTTTACAATATTTATTAGATACTCAAGGAGACATGAACAGGCAATCTTATGGTCGCACACGTAACATGTTTTTCTGAAACAAAGAATTAAAATATTAGTCCCCTAAGGGGACGTGAACATGCCATCCTATGATCACATAGGTAATACATCTGCTGCAGTGGTGCAGTGACAGTAAACATGCAGCCAACTGAAAAGTGCTTAAAATTACTGTTAAAATATTCAGTCTAGTTCACTAATTTATTACATGTTTATTTGGGTGGCTGTCTATATCAAATATAGAAATAAATTCTATATAGCCACATGTATTGTATAGAAATTTATATCCTTATGAATAATAAAATGTAAAAAAGGGTTAAAAAAGAAAACACAAGAAATTGTGTCAGGCCTAGGGGGATGAAACTAGGGCTTTTGGTAAAATTGCATAAAGAATGTGAACAGTTGCATAAATTGCATATAAAATGTATGCAATCAAAGAATGAATCCAGTGATTACAAGATCAATACATGGCGATAAGGTCATAGACCAAAATGGGGGTGTACAAGAAACATAGTGGACTCATGAAATACCTTGTTGCTGTAGCAAGCCTTTGGCAGTCTGCATTCATGCGGCAGGTATGCCAATGTGGCAGCTCTAAAACTGTTGAGATTGGCGAAAACACCAAGCTGGGCCTGGCTGTGTATATCAGTCAGGATCCTGCACTGGTACAGCGCAGTCAGCCTTCCATACATATCCGTCAAGGAGCACAGATTCACATATACTCAAAGAAAATGTATGTCAAATGGCATTAAGGGATTAATGCTGGACATGTTTTATTTTGCAGGTTCTTTTATCTTTAGGTTCATGCTGCTCAGACTATGGGCACCATGAGTCAGAGCCTTTCTGCACGATTGAAGTTTGGTATGTTTTACTCTGAAATGCTGCATAATTTGCCAAGCTGGCCATGGACTACAGAGATAGACCTGACTGCACAGCCCGTGGCTCGCTCTCCAGTCTGTGGCTGGCTTCTCCGTGCCCAGCTACAGTAGATTAGCAGTTCTCTCGCATGTGTGTGTACATAGGAAGAGAGATGGCAATAAACTGGAGTCAGGAGAAGGCGGCTGGTTTGTCAAATTATGTTTTCTCTGAAATGCTGCATAATTTGCCAAGCTGGCCATGGACTACAGAGATAGACCTGACTGCACAGCCCGTGGCTCACTCTCCAGTCTGTGGCTGGCTTCTCCGTGCCCAGCTACAGTAGATTAGCAGTTCTCTCGCATGTGTGTGTACATAGGAAGAGAGATGGCAATAAACTGGAGTCAGGAGAAGGCGGCTGGTTTGTCAAATTATGTTTTCTCTGAAATGCAGCATTTGAAAGTAACACACATGGCGGCAAATGTGCAGCCCGGCTCTGATTCCTGCTGCCTGTGGTTTGGGCAGCATGAATCTAATGAACAGGTCATTTCACTGAAACTTGTTATTCCCCTCATAATGGCTCCATAAAGGGAAGACCAAGTGGAAATAATCTTCCTCTATTTCAAAGATACATGTGAGCAGGTCGCCTTGTGATCTGAGTCTAACACTGTTTTAAGAGTGATAGGACTTAAAAAGTGCTTAAACCAATCTGTCACTGGGCACAGATTTGTTACAGAAAATTCATCACTTTCAAAGGGAACATCCACACATCTCTGATAGAATAAAATAAGAGATGTGTATGTTGTCTGTTAAAATGCTCTCTAGACCATGTTCACATTACAGAAGTGCAGTGTTTGATACCCAAGCTGAACTGTGTCAACAAGTCCATAACGTGGCATGGAACAGGCTTTTGTTTTCATCATAGTCCAGCCGTTGCTTTCTGTTCGACAGAAATGTCTCTTTTTTATTCTGCAATTATGCATTGTTGAGTGTTATTTAATTTCTCTCGAGTGTGGAATCAGTTGGTATAATTTTCTCCAGATGTTGCCACCTGCTATTGATGCAGCTTTCCAAATATTGACAATCTTAATTTTTTTTCAAAGTCAGTCCTTTTTCTGACTGCCAGTTTTCTGCTTGACCTGATCAGCTGCCGCAAAACGGGACTAGCTCCCATGAACAGTTTCAATTTGTGTATGTCAGTCCCCTGGAGTGTTTAGTCGCCATGCTGTCCAACCATCTGTATTTTATTGATGATGGCAAAAGGAAAAGAGAATTGATGCTAACTGGGATTTCCTAAAGGGTCGAAATATGTAATGTCAAATCAAGGTGAACAAACTCTGCAGCAGACTTATTCTATTGGAACAGAGGAATTAATAACAATGTTATATTTTCCCTCAATGCTGAAAACACAAAGCGTTATTAAATTCTCAGCCTAGGTAGAATATTCACTGCTTTGTAGTGGTGAGCAAGTATACTCGTTACTCAAGATTTCCAAGCATGCTCGGGTGATCTCCGAATATTTTGGCGTGCTCAGAGATTTATTTGTGTCGCCGCAGCTGCAAGATTTATGGCTGCTAGACAGGCTGAATACATATGAGGATTGGCTGTTTGTTAGGGAATTCCCACATGTATTCAGGCTGCCTAGCAGCCGCAAATAATGCAGCTGCGGAGACACAAAATAAATCGCCAAGCATGCCAAAATACTCGGAGATCACCCAAGCATGCTCAGGAAATCTCAAGTAACGAGTATACTCATGCATCACTACTGCTTTGTTTCCAAGTAACCTATGTAAGTAGAGCAACCTAGAGAGTGACAAGATCTAAGGATAAAGCTGGACCGGGGTGGACATACCATTGTTGCAAGCACACAGGGGATCAAGATATAAGGGGGCCCAGTAGTATCTCCAAAGAAGGACCCCGCTATTGTTCTTGGACAGGGGCCTTCTTCTGTCTGTGCCTGCTCTTGATCTGGACCATTCTTTCATCATGAATTATAATGGGTGCAGTAAAAATACTAGGGTGCTAAAGTAGTAAAAAAAACAAATCACACGTTTTCCTGTGCTGATGCCATTTAACAGTGCGCTGAGAACTTGTTGTACATTTCAAAACAGCAAAATATTTTTCAACATTTGAATAGAGAAAAAAAATTATTTCTGATTGATCTACCGCCCTAGATTGAGTAATGTCTACCTGAATATTAAACATCTGAGATAGGTATAGAAAAGGAAGAGAACATTGTGAACTATTAAATTGGGTTAGTGGCGTGAATATTAAGTACAAAATATATCATACAGGCATTCTTTACTTACACTGCATACAGTCATTCATAGTGTTGATAAGACACTTTTGGATATATTCACACTAAAAAACCTATTACATATTTCTAAAAGATGTTCTTTCTGCAGCATTTGTATAGATTTATGTATACCTAATTTAGGAGAATGCAGTAGTCATGGATATGTCTGCAACAAACACTTTATTTTCCACTTTACTTTGATGCATCTTTTTGCAAACCTGTCATGTATACAGACATATCTCAGGTTGTGTGGCGCAACTTGACCAGCTTTGAAAACTGATTTTATGATATCCTGTTAGGATTGCTGTTTAGGCTATATATTGGAACTTGTGGCCTCCCAGTGATTGCCATGTGAATTGCAGTCAATCAGGGGTTTAGTTAGCTTCTCCCAATAATATACTGAATATGTATTGTAAGAAAGTTTAGTTCTAAAATGGTTATTTTCAGGTTGTGTCTTGAGCAGCATCCAGCTTTCCAGTCTCTTTCATATTCTTGTTGCTACTGGAGTGAACACTTTACTTGAGTTACAGTTCTAGTTCAGTAGCTTTTTCCTTCTGAGCTTATGCTACTGTGGCACATTAATGGGACCAGGCAGGTGATACTTGCTGTCTGATTCATGGTCAGTATGTATCAGATACTGGCTCCATGAGTTTAGCCATATATGTTTCATTCTGAAATGCTGCAGTGTGTCAGAGAAAAATACAGTTGAATAGCTGCTGTGGACTGATCCACACAGGAGATTAGTCAGACAGGCCGATCTCTGGCGAGTTCTCGACAAGACTGATAACAGCAGCTTGATGAGGAGCTGAGATGGAGGAGGAGGAGGTGAGCAGCTAACTGCAGTTTAGAAATCAATGGAGAGGTGGCTGGTATCTCAGTATTTAACTCCTCAGCCTGGAATGTAACTACTGCGCAAATAAGCTGTATATAATGTTAGATAAAAGTTCTCATTGCAGTAGAACAACAGCAGGTGGGAAAAGCAAGGCACTAGCTTATTTTCACATCGTTTAACTATACTAGTTTTATGATATGAAATTATGATTAATTGTGGAAAGGTATGGCTGGTCAGTGCGGTATGGTATGTACTGTATTTGTTCTATGGGCAGCAGCAATGCTTAAACTGTCGTGCTCATTCAGACTAGCGGACTGTATATAATATCTGGAAGAAGTCTGTCAAGTGACGGAAATGTTTGTCTGCTGTAACCCCTTGGAATTATCTGTTTTCTAAATGACTGACACAGCTGCAAGGGATGGTGGAAATAAATTGCTGTTTTTTTCTATGCACTGGGTCTCTATTGCTTCCTGGCTGGATAATTCACCTGTATTATACCTCACTATAATTATTTATGTGGCATTTTTAATACATAACTTAATTGTATGATATTTCTTGCAATCTGCATATATTCCCATCCTTTTTTCCTGCTTAAAAAAAACGTTTTCTAAACGTGGTTTGCATGGAATTAGAAAGTCTTCTAAACTACAGCATTTGTGGATAATGTGCTCTGTTCCTCATAAGAATGATTAAACCAAAATAAAACAATGAATTTTGGAATAATAAAGGAAGTTTTTAGCTGAGCTGTGTACAGGGCGTAAAACCCCAGAATTGCATAAAGATTGCCTTTCTTGTGTTTAGGAAACTGTAAGAGCAGGTGCAGATTCCCTGGAAGCATTGACTATTGGATGGTCTGACATAAGGATTAGTCAACATGAAGCTTTGTTTTGTGTATTTTAGCTGTCACATTAGAAAATATCAGTAGCGCTTTCATGTCAGGGATATTTTTTTTTTCATATTTATGCTTTTATTTTTGTCCTTTCCTTTTCCAGGTACAATACCATTTTTATTTCATTGTAATAATAGCTGATAAGTTGTTTTCATGCCTCCGATCACTTAAATATTCAATATTCTGAAAAATGGGGGGAAAAAAATTACAATCTGGATGATATTGTAAAAAAGCATTTCTACCATTGTTTTGGGGGTTTTGTTTGCACAGCTTTCATTATGTGATAACAATGACCTATCAGCATTATTCTTCCGGTCAGTACGATTACAGCAATACCAAACTTGAATAGATTTTTTTAGCTTATCATAGTGGGTGAAATATTTTTATGAACTCTCCCTGTGTTATTGTGCTGTTGCTAGTGCTACATGAAGGCTTGTTATGTGTGGCGGGCTTTATATGTTATTGATACCATTGATGCGAGTGATATTTACGTACGCGGAGCCCTCAGTGCCATGATTAGCCACCACTCTGAGACCACAGTAAGGGCGGTAATCTGTAAAACTAAGGATTTTTAACAAGAGGTAAAAACTTGTCTGCTTTACAAGAGCAATTTTAACCATTTAATAACTTGAGACAATCTCTTTTGTTCTGTATTGAAATGGCTTTATTGTGTTCGTTTATTGTCCCGGTGGAGACTGTGTAGACGTATGCTATGTTTGCTGTATATGCCATATATTTTTTGCCTATGACATTAGAGTATATGCTCTTTATTTGTTGGGAAAACCTAGACATGCTTAAGAAATATTCAAAAGTGAAAAATAAACGTAGCCTAGGACTAGCAGCCTGACAAGCTGGCAATTGTTACATATGAATCTCAATTTTGCAGTTGTCAGTAAAGTACTTTTGTGTCCTGCATCCCTGGAGTCCACTAACATCTCTATAAAGTATAAGCAGTGTTGTTCAGGCTTTCTGCTATGGCCTATTTTTTCCTAAATGCTAAGATACTGCGTAATGTGATGCTGGTTATTTATTGTTTCTTTGCATTGTGTGGTTAGCACTTAACATAATAGTATATCTTTAAGGGCATTAATGCCATATTTTACATATTATTTTGGGTCTAACAATAACAGACATGAAAAGTAGGCCAGTCATAATACCAACTACAACCATGGACATCTCCTGGAGATCTCTTCTGCACCTGCCAAGACGACCTTGGTTAGTGCAGGGATGATAGAGCGTTTTCTAGTCTGTATCTGACAGCAGCGCAACCGTAGCACGTTTGACAAATCGCTCACATTAAATCGGGGGGTACTTTCGGCAGAACTGGCGTCCCTATCCATCAGTCCTGATTACGACACAAATGTCAAATATGGCACAGAGCGCATTTGTCAGGGAGAGTAAAAAGCAGTTGTTAGAAGGAGTGCTACCTGTCTTTCTAATAGACTAAAGTCTGCTGTCCTGTGTCTTGTTGGAGCCAACAGATCTACAAATATAAAATGCAGACAGCATAGTTTGATAATCTGACTATTGATGTTGAAGTGAGGACACATTAGAATAGGTTCACGTGCTACATCCAAACTTACTTAACCAGTCCATTACTTGAATTATG
This sequence comes from Dendrobates tinctorius, assembly GCF_039654945.1. NCBI lineage: Eukaryota > Metazoa > Chordata > Amphibia > Anura > Dendrobatidae > Dendrobates > Dendrobates tinctorius. The sequence goes on along the minus strand of NW_027361776.1, from coordinate 8,080,699 downwards.
TAGCAGTCACTGCAGCACATTACAGCACAGTTTTTCTCCAGGTTCTTTGACTTTTGGAAAGCTGAAGTAGCTATATGTTTGTTCATGTATGGAACATTAAAGGGAACCTTAAATAATAAGTTTGTTGCTTTGATTCCTCTTGATACAGCTTGAAATGTGGTATCTGCTATCATCTGTGTATAGTATATGGTAATGTCATCTGTGCTGTTAAGAAACTATTACATCTCATTCAATGTAAGATTTGACACAGCTAAACTAAATTTTACACCATTTAAAAATGTATTTATGCGACAAAAATTTGTCTAGAATGTTTGGCCCTCCTCTTTACATACGTTATGTCTCTCCAGAATGATGATGAATACAGCATAGTGAAACGTGCGATGAGTGTGGTGGGTCATCTAACGTCTAATTATACTGCGTATTACTACTGTCACTTCTTTTCGCTGTCTTTGGCAGGAGTTTTAGTATATATTGCCATTATGATATCATTATTCATTGCTGGGATATAGCCAGATATTCATTCTTAGGTTTTTCAAATTTTTATTCATTATTGTAATTTTGCGTGATAACACACTGCACAATTACTATGGGCTTTCACATGATTAGTCGTCAGACATCTATTGACACTTGGGACATAAGTGTAACGTGACTGAGGGCAGTAACTGTGGGTGAGGTACTCGTCTTTCATGCCCCTGTACGGTACATGAAAATGTGGGTCCTGACTGGGTGTGTGGACTTTTGCTACAATGTCGATTTGCCTGTGCAGACCACATGGTGCCATTGTCTTCAGACCAGATGTTACAGAGTTCTGTGAGGCAGACCACATTTCATAATTAAATGTATTTTTACTTAAGAAAAACTTGGTATGATCTATATACAGCAGATAGTAGGCATTTACCTTCAAGGGCGTTTCTTTAACAACAAGTAACATCATCACACGTTTCCTTCTTTCCTGGAAGTAATCTAATAATAATCTTATATATCTTATAATATCTTATAATAATGGCAACAGAGTTCAAGAAGTAAGTCAAGTACAATATATGGCAACTACTAGCAGTATGCTGTGAGTTTAAGTAGGGTATGGTACTGTTCCATTGGCCTGGGCAGATAGCAAATTATTCCTGCCGCCCTGCTGGATGGCACACACCCCTTAGCTTGGTTGTGCACCACCATAAATCGTAGGCACACTAATCTGTAGCTGGACAGCATCTGCTCCACCCAGGGATAATGGCCACGATGTATTTTCCATCGCTAACATGGTGGCACTTGATGACTGAAGCAGACTTCACTGCAGCAGGTCCATGCAGAAATATGATAATATCCAAGCGGACACTTTCACTACAAAATTATGTAGATAATACAGATGTACTGTACAAGCAGCCCACCTCTGGTGTATGTCCATACATGACCTGGCTGGCCAGTCATATGAAAGGCTGCCTTGTAGAACTGCTAGGGAAATGGCTGTCATGACAAGACTACTCCTAACAAAATCAACTGATTGAAGCCCATATCCTCTCTTAAAAAAAACTTCTTTAAAGAGAAAATCTTGAAGAAATTAAGGAAAATGTTATAAAGCATCTTTATCTTTTACATAGATTACATGTTTTTTTGTTTAAAAGTTGGGATTGCAAAAGTGCCAATTTTTGTTCAGTTACAAAATCAATGCTCAAACTATTTGATTCCACTCATTGTTTTGATTTTTCATTCACTAAAATCATTTTGAAAAAAAAACCTTACACAATGAACATCTAGTGTATCATCGTAAGGTTCGATGGCCATCTAAAAGTGGCAACGTACACAAACCGGCATCCCTATGTTGGATGTTGGGGTGGCATGCTAGTTAGGAATCTTCTTTATAACATGGAGAATGTATAGAAATGTATGTACCTGATAATGAAATATGTGCACTGATTAAGTCAACCAAGTAATTCACCTATATAATTTATCTTCATACTAATCTGAAAAAAGATTAATAAAAAATATCTGCAAAATCTAACAGTCAAAAAAAGTACATTACATTTCTTCAGGTTTGGTAATCCAGCTAATTGCTAAAAACATGGGCAAGTTTATGAAAAAAAAATACTGTAATGAGACGTCAGCATTACGACTGCACCATGGAGCCATATGGTTGTGTAAGTTCAAGTAAGGAAAACCAACAGGAGGAAAGAGTTACTCCACAACTATTGGCACTGTATCTGCATTGCAAAGCTAAAACTGGCCTAATAATCTTTTCTAATTATTTTCTTTTGTTTGTCTGTTAAATCCTTTTTGTCAGGGTAATGCACTTGGTGTGACAGGCCCTTTTTTTAAAACAAAGAAAATTGTATTTACGATGCAAGTTAGGTTGCATTGTTCTTGTGAAATGTCGGATTGTAAAAGCAAAGAAATGCTCGTTGACAGGACACTCATGAAATCATATATGTGTCCTTAAGTATCCCAAACAAATTGGAGCCAGCATGACAGTTGGAGAAGAAGTGTTTTTAGTGATGGAAGTGACAGATGCCACCAGAGGGAGGACAAAACAACCCTCAGTTCATTTTTGTTTAGTGTGTTTATGAAATGGTGAACCACGCTTCACTTGGCATCTCCTGACTTCTCATTACCTTGGGTTCTCTTCTGTGCACACAATTTCATTTTTTGTGCTACTTTTAAAAGTAATTTCCATCTCCATCAAACCAAAACTGCTCTGCTGTCTCTTGTTTTATCTGCATCCTTGTGGTGAGAATTACTTTTTTCAATATATATATAATAGAAAATATTATAGAAATAAAGTTAATTAGATATATTAAGCTCTTAGAATATGTTCATCCCATAACTGTAGCTAGCCTTACTTCTTGATGCCATAACCTTTTATCTTATACTGGGGCCAAGACAGATTAGTTTCTTAACAAATGCACTGTTATCTACTTAGTTATCCACTGCACTTAGTAATCTATCACTAGAAATGTTTATATAACTGTGTATAGTCATTAAGAATGACGATGCACAGCAGTGCAAGCAGCATCTTCTTAGTCATAGCACCACTGATGTCTCCAATATTATCATAAAAGGCAGGATGCACAATAGGACACTTTAATAAAAAATACAGTGGCAATCAATACGAGCATCATTTTCTTACTTCAGCACTCCTGGTGTCTTCTGTTCTAGTATGAGCAGTCTCTTAGCATTCCTGGTGTCACTAGTATTAGATCAGATAGACAGGGTGGGAAGCAGTGTGAGCAGCCTCTTCTTAGCATTTCTGGTTTCACCAGTATTAGATCAGATAGACAAGGTGGGAAGCAATGTGAGCAGCCTCTTCTTAGCATTCCTGGAATCACCAGTATTAGATCAGATAGACAGGGTGGGAAGCAGTGTGAGCAGTCTCTTAGCATTTCTGGTATCACCAGTATTAGATCAAATAGACAGGATGGGAAGCAGTGTGAGCAGCCTCTTCTTAGCATTTCTGGTATCACCAGAATTATATCAGATAGACAGGATGGGAAGCAGTGTGAGCAGCCTCTTAGCATTCCTGGAATCACCAGTATTAGGTCAGACAGACCGGGTGGGAAGCAGTGTGTGCAGCCTCTTCTTAGCATTTCTGGTATCACCAGTATTAGATCAGATAGACAGGGTGGGAAAGCAGTGTGAGCAGGTTCTTATGTCAAGACCCCTTTTATTCTGTGGATCAGAATATCCACAGTGAGCAAAACTTCTCACACATGAAGGGGATTCGAAAATTCTACTGCACCAGCTCATAGTCACTTGCGGGAACATTCTTGGACAGTTTTCTACTAGTGTGAAAAGATGGCGGCCACTTTAATTCTATAATGATTATTTCCCTAGACAAAACAATTGTGATTTGTTAATTAAAGATATTTAGGAATCTATCTGCTTTAGTTATTATTATTTTTTTCTATTCCCAAAGAACTCCTCAAAGCTTAAATCCCATTGTTGTTTACCAGTTGCTATTCCTTGTTGTTCAGATCCTTATACTAGACCAGCTAGAAATATCCTTTTCTTTCTGCTTCCACTTCACATTTTAAAAAATGACCATTGTCAGGTGCCATTTTCCCAGAATAATCACTGTATTTGCATTATGTGCATATGTATTCACCCCCTTTGTGATGGATTCCCTAAATATTTCTGGTGCAAGTAATTACCTTCATAAGTCACATGGTTAGTGAAAGGAAGTTCACCTGTGTGAAATCTAAATGTCACATAGCCTGCTAGTATATACACACCTTTTCTGAAAGACCACAGAGGCTGCAACACCATTAAGCAAGAGGCACCATTAGCTAAACACCACCATGAAGGCCAAGGAGATCTCCAAACAAGTCAGGGACAAAGTTGTTGAGAGGTACAAGTCAGGGTTGGTTTAAAAAAAAATATCCCAATCTCATGATCCCCTGGCTGGAGCACCATCAAATCAAATCTGTTATCAAATGGAAAAAACATGGTACCACAACAAACTTGCCAAGAGCGGGCCACCCACCAAAACTCTCAGCCCAGGAAAGAAGGCCATTAATCAGAAAGGCAGCACGGAAACTAAAGGTAACTCTGAAGAAGCTGCAGAGCTCCCAAGCAGAGACTAGAGTATCTGTCTATATGACCACAATAAGTCGTACACTCTATAGAGATGGCCTTTATGGAAGACTGGGCAGAAAAAAACTTTACTTACAAACAAAAATTGTAGGACTCATTTTGAGTTTACCAAAAGACTTGTAGGAGTCTCCCCAAATTAATGGAGGAAGGTGCTGTGGTCAGATGAGACCAAAATTAAACTTTTTTTTGCCACTAAGGTAAACTCTATATCTGGCACCAATCCAGCTCAGCGCATCACCCCACCATATCCACAGTGAAACATGGTTGTGGCAGCATCATACTGTGGGGATGTTTTTTGGCAGCACAGCAGGTAAAATGGTCTGAGTCAAGGGAAAGATGGATAGCGCAAATACAAGGATATTCCTGAGCAAACCTGTTTCAGTCTGCCTTTGATTTGAGACTGGGATGGAGGTTCACATTTCAGCAAGACAATGACCCAAAGCATACTGATATACTGATAAAGCAACTCTTGAGTAATTGAAGGGGAAATGTGTAAATGTTTTGGAGTGGCTCAGTTAACCCCTTCACGACCAATGACGCCACATAGGCGTCATGAAACCTGGTTCAAATCTGACCAGTGACGCCTATGTGGCGTCATGACTTTAAAGCCCCCCTGCGGGTCGGGTGACCTAGGTCACTGAAAGGTCACCCGACCCGCAGATACAGGGGGCTTTGTAATTCACCACAGGGGGCGTGGCTTCGCCCCCACGTGGCTACGATCGCTCTGATTGGCTGTTAAATGTGAAACAGCCAATCAGAGCGATAGTAATATTTCATCAATGAAAATTGATGAAATATTACAATCCAGCCATGTCCGACGCTGCTGTAGCATCGGACATGGCTGGAGACACCGATTCCACCCCCCCCACCGGCGATCGCCCCCCCGCAACTGAATGACAGCGGCGATCTGCCGCCGCTGTTATGATCTGCCCACCTCCCATTCCCTCTGCTCCCCGCCAGCCTCCGATCCCCCCCTCACCCACCCCCGGTACCTCCTGAGTCCCCCCGTCCCTCCCGGTGTCCCTCAGGTCCGGATGATGGGCGCCGCCATCTTAGAAAATGGCGGGCGCATGCGCAGTGCGCCCGCCCGAATCTGCCGGCTGCAGATTCCATTCTTTCATTTTGATCACTCTCACAGTGATCAAAATGAAAGAAAAAGTAAATAAACCCCCCGATTATCACCCCCATAGGTAGGCAGAACTAATAAAATAAAGAAAATATTTTTATTTTTATTTTTCCATTAGGGTTAGGTTTAGGGTTGAAAAGAGGGTTAGGGTTGGAAAGAGGGTTAGGGTTGGAAAGAGGGTTAAGGTTAGGGTTGGAAAGAGGGTTAGGGTTGGAAAGAGGGTTAGGGTTAGGGTTGGAAAGAGGGTTAGGGTTGGAAAGAGGGTTAGGGTTGGAATTAGGGTTAGGGTTGGAATTAGGGTTAGGGTTGGGGTTGGGATTAGGGTTAGGGGTATGGTGGGGTTAGGGTTATGGTTAGGGTTGGAATTAGGGTTAGGGATGTGTTGGGGTTAGGGCTGTGGTTAGGGGTGTGTTGGTGTTAGGGCTAGAGTTAGAATTGAGGGGCTTCCACTGTTTAGGCACATCAGGGGGTCTCCAAACGCGACATGGTGCAACCATTGATTCCAGCCAATTTTGCGTTCAAAAAGTTAAACGGTGCTTCCTCCCTTCCAAGCCCCGACGTGTGCCCAAACAGTGGTTTACCCCAACATATGGGGTATCAGCATACTCAGGAAAAATTACACAACAACTTTGGGGGTCTAATTTCTCCTGGTACCCTTGGGAAAATAAAAAATTGGGGGCTAAAAAAATATTTTTGTGGAAAAAAATTTTTTTTTTATTTTCACGTCTCTGCGTTATAAACTTCTGTGAAGCACTTGGGGGTCCAAAGTGCTCACCAGGAATCTAGATAAGTTACTTGGGAGGTCTAGTTTCCAAAATGGGGTCACTTGTGGGGGGTTTCTATTGTTTAGACACATCAGGGGCTCTGCAAACATAATGGCGACCGCAGACCATTCCATCAAAGCCTGCATTTCAAAACGCCACTACTTCCATTCCGAGCCCTTACGTGTGACCAAACAATAGTTGCCCCCCATATATGGGGCACCAGCGTACTCAGGACAAACTGTACAACAACTTTTGGGGTCCAATTTATCCTGCTACCCTTGTGAAAAAAAAAATTGCTGGCTAAAAATCATTTTTTTTGAGGAAAAAAAAATATTTTTTATTTTCATGTCTCTGCGTTATAAACTTCTGTGAAGCACTTGGGGGTTCAAGGTGCTCACCACACATCTAGATAAGTTCCTTGGGGGGTCTAGTTTCCAAAATGGGGTCACTTGTGGGGGGTTCCACAGTTTAGGTACATCAGGGGTTCTGCAAATGTAACATGATGCCCGCAGACCATTCCATCAAAGTCAGCATTTCATAATGTCACTACTTCCCTTCCGAGCCCCGACGTGTACCCAGTGGTCATCCCCCACATATGGGGTATCAGTGTACTCAGGACAAACTGGACAACAACTTTTGGGGTCCAATTTATCCTGCTACCCTTGTGAAAAAAAAAATTGCTAGCTAAAAATCATTTTTTTTTAGGAAAAAAAAATATTTTTTATTTTCACGTCTCTGCGTTATAAACTTCTGTGAATCACTTGGGGGTTCAAGGTGCTCACCACACATCTAGATAAGTTCCTTGGGGGGTCTAGTTTTCAAAATGGGGTCACTTGTGGGGGGGTTCCACAGTTTAGGTACATCAGGGGTTCTGCAAATGTAACATGATGCCCGCAGACCATTCCATCAAAGTCAGCATTTCAAAATGTCACTACTTACTTTCTGAGCCCCGACGTGTGCCCAAATTGTGGTTCCCCCCCACATGTGGGGCATCAGCGTACTCAGGACAAACTGGACAACAAATTTTGGGGTCTAATTTATCCTGGTACCCTTGTGAAAATAAAAAATTGCGCACTAAAAAATTATTTTTTGAGGGAAATTTTTTTTTTTTAATTTTCACGGCTCTGCGTCATAAACTTTTGTGAAGCACTTGAGGGTTCAAGGTGCTCACCACACATCTAGATAAGTTCCTTAGGGGGTCTAGTTTCCAAAATGGGGTCATTTGTGGGGAGCTCCAATGTTTAGGCACACAGGGGCTCTCCAAACACGACATGGTGTCCGCTAACGATTGGAAGTAATTTGCATTTCAAAAAGTCAAATGGCGCTCCTTCCCTTCTGAGCCCTGCCGTGTGCCAAAACAGTGGTTCCCCCCCACATATGGGGTACCAGCGTACTCAGGACAAACTGGACAACAAGATTTGTGGTCCAATTTCTCCTGTTAGCCTTGTGAAAATTAAAAATAGTGTGCTAAAAATCTTTTTTGAGGAAAAAAAATTATTTTTTATTTTCACTGCTCTGTGTTATAAACTTTTGTGAAGCACTTGGGGGTTCAAAGTGCTCCCTACACATCTAGATAAGTTCCTTAGGGGGTCTAGTTTCCAAAATGGGGTCACTTGTGGGGGAGCTCCAATGTTTTGGTGCACAGGGGCTCTCCAAATGCGACATGGTGTTCGATAACGATTGGAGCTAATTTGCCATTCAAAAAGTCAAATGGTGCTCCTTGCCTTCCGGGCCCTGCCGTGCACCCAAACAGTGGTTTATGACCACATATGAGGTATCTGTGCACTCAGGAGAAATTGCTCAACAAATTTTAGGATCCATTTTATCCTGTTGCCCATGTGAAAATGAAAAAACTGAGGCTAAAAGAAAATTTTTGTGAAAAGAAAGTAATTTTTTTTTTTTACAGATCAATTTGTGAAGTACCTGGGGGTTCAAAGTGATCACTATGCATCTAGATAAGTTCCTTGGGGGGTCTAGTTTCCAAAATGGGGTCACTTGTGGAGGAGCTCCAATGTTTATGCACACAGGGGCTTTCCAAACGTGACATGGCAACCGCTAAATATTCCAGCATATTTTCCATTCAAAAAGTCAAATGGCGCTCCTTCCCTTCTGAGCCGTGCCGTGCGCCCAAACAGTGGTTTATGACCACATATGAGGTATCGTTGTACTCAGGAGAAATTGCCCAACAAATTTTATTATCCATTTTATCCTGTTTCTCATGTGAAAATGAAAAAATTGATGCTAAAAGAAAATTTTTGTTGGAAAAATTAAAATGTCCATTTTTTCTTTCCAAATTGCTTTAGTTCATGTGAAACACCTGAAGGGTTAATAATCTTCTTGAATGTAGTTTTGAGTAGCTTGAGGGGTGCAGTTTTTAGAATGGTGTAACTTTTGGGTATTCTCTGCCATATAGACCCCTCAAAGTGACTTCAAATGTGAGGTGGTCCCTAAAAAAAAATGGTTTTGTAAATTTTATTGTAAAAATGAGAAATCGCTGGTCAACTTTTAACCCTTATAACTTCCTAACAAAAAAATATTTTGTTTCCAAAATTGTGCTTATGTAAAGTAGACATGTGGGAAATGTTATTTAGTAACTATTTTGTGTCACATAACTCTCTGGTTTAACAGAATAAAAATTCGAAAATTGCAAAATTTTCTAAATTTTCGCCAAATTTCTGATTTTTTGACAAATAAACGCAAAAATTATCAACCTAAATTTACCACTAACATGAAGCCCAATATGTGACGAAAAAACAATCTCAGAATCGCTAGGATCCGTTGAAGCGTTCCTGAGTTATTACCTCATAAAGGGACACTGGTCAGAATTGCAAAAAATGGCCTGGTCATTAAGGTCAAAATAGGCTTGGTCATGAAGGGGTTAAAGCCCAGACCTTAATCCGATTGTGAATTTGTGGTCAGACTTGAAGACTGCTGTTCACCTGAGGAATCTATCTAACTTTAAAGAACTGGAGCAGTTTAGCCTTGAGGAATGGGAAAAAAATCCCAGTGGAAAGCTCATAGAGACTTATCCAAAGTTACTTTCAACTGTAATTGCTACAGAATGAGAATCTACAAACAGAGTACTGACTTTAAGGGGTGAATATTTATGCATACTGAAGTTTTCAGGTATTTTGTCCTATTTATTGTTTGTTTTGCAAAAAAAAGAAAACCAAATGTTCATAGCTGTACGCATGTTCTTTACCTGAACTGATGCAACCTTCAAAAAGTAAGGGAAATTCCAGGATGTGAGGTAGAAAAACGCAAAAAATGCCAAGTAGGGTGAATACTTTTGCAAGCCACTGTATGAGCATGCATAGCTGTAATAAAAATGACGCACTTATCGATCGCAGGAGTGCTATGCTTGAACTCGTGAAAATGTTGCATTATGCATAGTTTGGTCTCCACTTGATCAAGTAATTCGATTCAGCTGCAGGAAGAAACTGTGCTCTGCATTTTTAGCTTTGCTAGTGCAGAACCCTGTTGTTAGCTTTCCTAGTTATGGTTGCTAAACAGTGACAGCTTTGATTTGACTATGTTAGAGTGTTTCTCTTTTACCCAGATAAACAGTTGTTTGAGAGTAATGAACCGTTGTTTTTCTCTGGTTGTTAGAATTTATAATGTCTGGGGAGCGATTTATTGTATGGGCCTAACCAAAAATCATAGACTTAGCACATTTACTGGGCCATTAGGCAACTACACTGTAGAGAAGAGAAACTGGCCGTTAGCAGAATGGCAGGGGTGCGGAGGTTTCTTGGATCTGAGTCTGCTTCATTTTCGACCCTTAATTCTATACGTATACACTTTATTTTCTCCTTGCAGATACTGAAGGAGAATGCTTCTGATCACAATGGCTATTAACCCCTACTCGCCCTAAAGCAGTTTTTTGCTTTCCTATTTACTTTCATTCTTCTTTTTATTCCTCTATCAACATAGACATGGAAAATAGAAAAAAAAAGTGCCATGAATTAGGGAAAACAAAAATTCTATTTCAGCATTGTTTTTCAAGTTTTGATTTTACAGTGTTCATTGAGTGATAAACATAACCTGGCAACATGATTCTTCAAATCAGTGTGATTACAGAGATTGAACTCTTTCTTTTTTTTATGTTTGTAATTACAAAAAAATTCAGAGGTCATGAGCATTTTAAAGGTCATTGTGAAGGGCACAAGATCAGGGTCAGCTGTGACACTGCCTATTGTGTTGTCATGTGGGTATGGAGGCATTCCCTGTGATTGGAATCCACCTTTGAAAATAAGGAGCCCTACTGAACTGTTCCCGAAAGGAGAAGTATGAGTCTAAAAAAGTTCCAGAGAACAGTGTAAGAAACGCAAGATTAATATTTTAAAAAAATAAACATTGTGAAATTAAAAACACAATTGGCATTTAAAAGAAAAAATACATCTAACACACAGAACAAATTTAAACAATAGGTAATTTTCTATAAAGGGTGCGAGTTAAAGATACTGAAAGAAAATGTATGTAAAATTGAGGCAGATTTGTCATGGGTAGATACATACGTACGTAGATAGATAGGTAGCATTGTGGCTCAGTGGTTAGCAGTGTAGCCTGGGGTCCTGGACTCAAATTCGATCAAGAACAACATATGCAAGAAGTATGAATGTTTTCATCAGTTTTGCGTGTATTTCCTCCCACGTTCCCAAGGCATAATGATATGGAACAATGACAATGATATCTGTAAAGCTACGTGAAATTAATGGTGCTAAATAAACAATAAATAAATAGGGCATATGTTTGAGGACGTCTCAGCGTTGGTGAGTCTGTTTTTAGGGGATTATTATTGTTTTTATGTCTTATTCCCAGGCCCCTCCTCTATCTTCTCCTTCATTTAAGACTTTTGTACGTAGGAGTTATATGCCTGTTTAAAAATCTCACATAGAACCTAAAGGCCATTTTAGAGATAATGTTAGTTTGGTAAGTACATTATAATTCAAAGGAGAGTATGTGAATATTTGTATGTCATAAATTTAATTAAATTAATTACCTTAAATAACAAAATAGAGGGAAATTTGCATTTTACCTTTTTTTTTCCCAATTTTCCGTAAAAAAATGTAACCTATAATACTGGTACCGGTTTGGTACTACAGTAATGTCTCATCTGTACTATGCTGTGGGTATTTAGGCATCTAAAAGCTTTGAGTTTAGTCTTGCATTCAAAGAACACATTGATTTATTAACTTAAGGACTTGTATATTGTATTAATAGTCAAACCATTAGTTTGCCATTCCCATCATAACCAGAAGAGCTAACCCAGTTTCACAAAAGAGAACTGCCTACAAAACACTGGAAAGGAAAGGCACAAGCACCAATGTTTCTTTTGTTGTGAAATGCAGGTAAATATAATGTTATGGATGCAAATTTGCTCTTGTGCATGATCCCTTATGACCTCTCAATTAAATGGCTTTTTTGCATTTACAAGGGGAAAAAGAACAAATCTTTTCAATGTATTCTCGACAAGCCATTGAATCAAAAGGTTTTTCTTACCATTAAAAACAGATAAGTGCATTAATTTTGCGACAATTACATTGAGTTTTTGTTTAGTTACATAATAAAGGTTGGTATGCTAAAAGGTAAAATTAAATTACACCTTTATAAGCTGTGCCGAATACCATTTTACATGCAATTTCAGTACAGATAATTTGGGGAAACACAAAATGTCCAAATTTAGTCCTTTATTATACTAAAGATGAAAGATATGATTGGAGTTATAAGTGTGGATATGGAAATATACACTCACTGGCCACTTTATTAGGTACACCTGTCCAACTGTGTGTTAAGACTTAATTTCTAATCAGCCAATCACATGGCGGCAACTCAGTGCATTTAGGCATGTAGACATGGTCAAGACAATCTCCTGCAGTTCAAACCGAGCATCAGTATGGGGAAGAAAGGTGATTTGAGTGCCTTTGAACGTGGCATGATTGTTGGTGCCAGAAGGGCTGGTCTGAGTATTTCAGAAACTGCTGATCTACTGGGATTTTCACGCACAACCATCTCTAGGGTTTACAGAGAATGGTCCGAAAAAGAAAAAAAATCCAGTGAGCGGCAGTTCTGTGGCCGGAAATGCCTTGTTGATGCCAGAGGTCAGAGGAGAATGGGCAGACTGGTTCGAGCTGATAGAAAGGCAACAGTGACTCAAATTGCCACCCTTTACAACCAAGGTAGGCAGAAGAGCATCTCTGAACGCACAGTGCGTTGAACTTTGAGGCAGATGGGCTACAGCAGCAGAAGACCACACCGGGTACCACTCCTCTCAGCTAAGAACAGGAAACTGAGGCTACAATTTGCACAAGCTCATCGAAATTGGACAGTAGAAGATTGGAAAAACGTTGCCTGGTCTGATGAGTCTCGATTTCTGCTGCGACATTCGGATGGTAGGGTCAGAATTTGGCGTAAACAACATGAAAGCATGGATCCATCCTGCCTTGTATCAACGGTTCAGGCTGGTGGTGGTGGTGTCATGGTGTGGGGAATTTTTTCTTGGCACTCTTTGGGCCCCTTGGTACCAATTGAGCATCGTTGCAACGCCACAGCCTACCTGAGTATTGTTGCTGACCATGTCCATCCCTTTATGACCACAATGTACCCAACATCTGATGGCTACTTTCAGCAGGATAATGCGCCATGTCATAAAGCTCGAATCATCTCAGATTGGTTTCTTGAACATGACAATGAGTTCACTGTACTCAAATGGCCTCCTCAGTCACCAGATCTCAATCCAATAGAGCATCTTTGGGATGTGGTGGAACGGGAGATTCGCATCAGGGATGTGCAGCCGACAAATCTGCGCCAACTGTGTGATGCCATCATGTCAATATGGTCCAAAATCTCTGAGGAATGCTTCCAGCACCTTGTTGAATCTCTGCCACGAAGAATTGAGGCAGTTCTGAAGGCAAAAGGGGGTCCAACCCGTTACTAGCATGGTGTACCTAATAAAGTGGCCAGTGAGTGTATATGTATATATACAGTGGGGGAAATAAGTATTTGATCCCTTGCTGATTTTGTACGTTTGCCTATTGACAAAGACATGAACAATCTATAATTTTAAGGGTAGGTTAATTTTAACATTGAGAGATAGAATATCAAAAATAAAATCCAGAAAATCACATTGTATAAATAATATAAATTTATTTGCATTTTGCAGTGAGAAAAAAGTATTAGATCCCCTATCAACCATTAAGAGTTCTGGCTCCTACGGACCAGTTACACTCTGCTAATCAAACTCATTACCTGCATTAAAGACGGCTGTCTTACATAGTCACCTTTTTTAAAGACTCCTGTCCACAGACTCAGTCAGTCAGACTCTAACCTCTACAACATGGGCAATACCAAAGAGCTTTATAAGGATGTCAGGGACAAGATCATAGACCTGCACAAATCTGGAATGGGCTACAAAACCATAAGTGAGATGCTGGGTGAGAAGGAGACAACTGTTGGGGCAACAGTAAGAAAATGGAAGAAATACAAAATGACTCAATCGACATCGATCTGGGGCACCATGAAATGAAAAATCTCACCTTGGGGGTGTCTTTGATCATGAGGAAGGTGAGAGATCAGCCTAAAACTACACGGGGAACTTGTTAATGATCTCAAGGCAGCTGGGACCACAGTCACCAAGAAAACCATTGGTAACACATTACACCGTAAAGGTTTAAAATCCTGCAGTGCCCGCAAAGTCCCCCTGCACAAGAAGGCACATGTGCAGGCCTGTCTGAAGTTTGGCAATGAACACCTTGATGATTCTGTAAGTTTTTGGGAGAAAATGTGGTCAGATGAGACAAAAATTGAGCTCTTTGGCATTAACTTAACCTGCCGTGTTTGGAGGAAGAGAAATGCTGCCTATGACCCAAAGAACACCATCCCCACTGTCAAGCATGGAGGGGGAAACATTATGTTTTGGGGTATTTCTCTGCTAAGGGCACAGGACTAATGATGATCGAGTATGCTGTTACTCAAGTTTTCTGAGCATGCTCAGGTGTTCTCTGAGTATCTTGGGCATGCTCGTAAATTATGTCTGAGTCCCCGCAGCTGCATGATTTGCGGCTGCTAGACAGCCTGAATACATGCAGGGATTGTCTGTTTGTTAGGGAATCCCCACATGTATTCAGGCTGTCTAGCAGCCACAAATCATGCGGCTACGGGGACTCAGACATAATTTACAAGCACGCCCAAGATACTCGAACACCCAAGCATGCTTGTAAAACTTGAGTAATGAGCACATTTGCTCATCACTACACAGCTCTACTTCACTGCATCAATGGGAGAATGGATGGAACCATGTACCATAAAATCCTGAGTGACAACCTCCTTCCCTCTACCAGGTCATTAAAAATGGGTCATGGCTGGGTCTATCAGCAAGACAGTGACCCAAAACATACAGGCAAGGCAACAACGAAGTGGCTCAAAAAGAAGCACATTAAGGTCATGGAGTGGCCTAGCCAGTCTCCAGACCTTAATCCCATAGAAAACTTATGGTGGGAGTTGAAGCTCCAAGTTGCTAAGCAACAGTCTCCAAATCTTAATGATTTAGAGATGATCTGCTAAGAGGAGTGGGCCAAAATTCCTCCTGACATGTGCACAAACCTCCTCATTAACTTACAAAAAAGTCTGACTGCTGTGCATGACAACAAGAGTTTTGCCAATAAGGATTAAGTCTTGTTTGCCGCAGAGCAGAGACAAGATTGGCGGGGGTGTGACGTCACTTGATTAGAACTATGGGTGCGTGGTGAGACCAAACAACCAACCAACCAATGCGTTTCGAAGGACGTTGTCCTTCATCAGGGTTGCGGTTCCTTCACCTATCTCATCCTTATATACCCATGCCAACCTTATACGCCGCTGCCTGCTAGTAATGATGCAATGTAACCAGATTGGATAGTGTGTGGATCCTCT
Source organism: Dendrobates tinctorius (assembly GCF_039654945.1). NCBI lineage: Eukaryota > Metazoa > Chordata > Amphibia > Anura > Dendrobatidae > Dendrobates > Dendrobates tinctorius. Next base: position 8,065,318 of record NW_027361776.1, on the reverse strand, counting down.
ATTCATAAAGTGCTTGGCATAATAAAATCAATCTAGGAAGAATCAATGAGAATAGAGGTGGAGCATTTATACTGAATTTGACTGTTATATGGCCAATAATGATATTAGATATTCTAGTGAAAATGAATAGAATAAAAAATAATGTTTATTAGTAATCAAGTCACCTCTGTATGGTTATTATTTATATTGATTAAATGTAATTGTAGACTTGATAATAAGTTCTGATAACCTCCTGATATGTGAATTAGATTTATAAGATGAGAGGGGAGGATACAAAGAAAAAAAGAGAGGGGAGAAGGGTTATAATATGGAAATGGGGAGAGCTATATATAAGCAACTATTTTATTATTAACATTGAAATTCAATATATATGGATATACAGTACGAGTCTAAAAATAGTGGTTTTAATAAAATAATTATCAATAAAACTGGTGTTCATAAAAATTAGGGGAATTTATAATAAAATTATCAATATCTACATATAAAAAATTCAATATGTAAATAAAAATCATAGTAGTAGCCTGGGATAATTACTCAATGACGTTGTGCATGTATGTCGGAGAAAAGCCTGTAGTGGCATTAAGAACCTTATAAACATATAGCGTGTGAAGACAGGAGTGCTATATATAGGTTTGGATTAGACATATGGAAAAAATTTTATTATTATATATTTCAGATATGAATGTCAAACGTTTTGGTAATTCACTTAAAAGGCATATAGTTTGATTTTGTGATTTAAGCCTTAAGGAACTAAGCTATCTAGTATGAAGATCCATTTGGATAAATAACCCCTCTAGACTGGCAAGAAATAGTGGTTTTAATACTAAACTCCTTAGTTTTATTGGAGTCCGTGAAGGTGGTTTGATGTTCTTTTTAAAAGATATACATGTGCAGCAAGACCATCTGCCACACGGTATAAAGCCCAATGTCGTGGGTAAAAATTGTTTAGAAGGTTGTGCTTTTTTTTGGATGATTGGTTTTGTTGTAGAAACTAAAAGATGGCCTAGATTTTGAGCTTTCCTATACACAAATCTGGGGTGGGATGGTAGTAAATCCCCTTTGTTTTTATCTCCCTGAAGGATAGGCCAATGTTTGCAAATGATTTTATTAAATCTCCTATAACTGGAATGATACTGTGTTATAAAAGCTAATTTATCTATTTGTTGTTGAAGGCTGGGTGTGGTGAGGCTAGGTGTTGCTTTGTATATTAGGTTCCTCTTAGGGATACTTTTAACATATAGCATTGCTTTTTCCAACGAGTAACCCTTTTTCCAAAAATTGTTCAGTGAGATATTCAGTTTCTTTCTTATAGTCATCAATTCTGCCTAATTCTTGTGTATTGACCCCTGGGAATATTAGTAAGCCATATTGCTAAATGGCAGCTATATTAATGTATAAATCTGTTGGAATCCACATCCTTCCAATAACACTTAGTTATTAGGTGATTATCAACCATGCAAATAGTAAGGTCAAAGAAGTTCACACTTGTTTTACTAATGGTTGATATAAATTCCAGGCCGAAAAAATTACTATTAAGACCTGAAATAAATAAATTAAAGTCTGCTTCTGGTCCTTCCCAAACAGAAAGGATGTCATCTATAAAGCGGCGCCATAGCCTCAGTCCCTTATGTAACTGGCTGGTTTTAAAGATGTAAGTTTCTTCCCATTTGCCAACATATAGATTTGCATAACTTGGCACAAATGCTTCCCCATTGCAGTATTTCAAGTTTGTAGCTTGGTTATTATATATTTTATTACTTTTTTTGCACACAATCTAGACAGGACCTTGCACAGAGCCTGTCGCATCACCTGCAGCCACAAGCCGTGTTCACTTCTATGAGCGCCAGTTTGTCCTTCCTACTCTCCTTTTTTATGTAAAATGCAATTAAAAGATACAGCAATGGATATCGGTCACATATAGTGATTAAAAATATGGTAAGATTAGCATAAAATAACGACCAATTGATGTATCAAAAAGAATGGCAGATCATTCGGAGTAACTAAAACCTATAAAGAATACCCAGACAGGTACAAAATACTGAAGGAACTTGAGATGATTAAAATTACCTTTGTTATTAGTGGTAAGTAGTACTACAGTATATGTAGAGAAGTGTTCGCACTAAAAATAAGATATCAATGATCATAAATTCATTAAAGAGTTAAAATTACATATAAATATCACAACTCAAAAAAATAGTATATTGCTTAATGATATATCACAGTGCCAGTCTGCCAATTTCATCAACAGTAATATAATGACTCTAAAAGTGCCAGTGTGCAATTCATCAATAAGTGCATATCGTGCCAAAGTGCATAAGTGATATATAACACAGCATAAATAATAATTAATAATAAAAGTTAATATATCGTGAAAAAGAAAACAACCAAAATAATAATATAATAAATAGAGATAAATATATAAAGTGTTGGAATTATTAATATATAACACACAAATAATTGAATATAAATGGATACAATGTGACAGAAAAAAAAAAATAAAAAAATAAAAAACTGAATGCTTAAAAATGAGGCATTGTACTGATGTGAGAAAAAATTGATTGAAAAATAATCATAAGTTGATTGGGACTGTGAGTTAATAATATTAAATATACTGATGCAAAAAATTGCCAAAATGAAAGGGATTGAGTCTAATAAAATAGTATGGAAAACCTATAAAAGGGATCAATACATTTTAACTAACATGTTCACTTAAATTGTGCTCATAAAGAATGACTATAATACTGTATATTGCACTATGCCCAGAATGAAGTTTAGCACATAATACTGTGGTGGAGATGGACACTAAACCATATAAGCAGTGAAAGACATATTTACGTAAGAGATGGTGGTAGCAAGTGCGGAGCACACCCCGATGCGCGTTTTGGTGTAACTCCTTCGTCAGGGAGTGACAGACCGTTTGTAAACCAGAGTTTAAGTAAAGCACAGACCATGCCCATGAGAGAAGGCCCGAGATCGTGTGACGCATGTGCACCGGGGAAATCGGAAGTCCGCGGCCCCAGCATCAGGTGACCAATGACGCCGGGTACACATGACTGCGTTCCTTTTTTATGTATTAAATTATTTTATTTAGTGATATACAGTGGGGAAAAAAGTATTTAGTCAGCCACCAATTTTGCAAGTTCTTCCACTTAAAAAGATGAGAGAGGCCTGTAATTGACATCATAGGTAGACCACAACTATGAGAATCAAAATGAGAAAACAAATCCAGAAAATCACCTTGTCTGATTTGGCAAGATTTGTTTTTAAAATTATGGTGGAAAATAAGTATTTGGTCACCTAAAAACATGTAAGATTTCTGACTCTCACAGACCTGTAACTTCTTCAACAGGCTCCCCTGTCCTCCACTGATTACCTGTAGTAATGGCACCTGTTTGACCTTGTTATCAGTATAAAAGACACCTGTCCACAACCTAAAACAGTCTGACTGGTGGCTGACTAAATACTTTTTTCCCCACTATACATTTATTCTGAAAAAAAAAATTATGTCTCAAAATGGCGCCTGCCCGAGCCTGCGCAGTAGCATCTATCAGCGATCCGCGTTCGGCCTGCTGAATGTGATTTTTTCAATACATATTATATTCAGTATGTAAAATAAGGGCACGTGACTAATCCCTCAGTGACCTGTTATAAGCCATACAGATGAATTTATAAGCAGAGCTGCATATGAAGACCCCCCTCTGTTACGGCGGCGGAACACACTTAAAAAAATATAAATAAAGCGTGTTCGCCGCCCGGGGTCCACCGTGCGGCAGGTGTAATAACCGCTGCTAAATAGACAGAGCACTAGGACGGTAATGTGCACAGGGAAGAACTGTACCTGGTGCACAAAAGCAAGCTCTGTTAGAACTCACTGAGCTGTACCCAAAAAACACAAATACAAAAACGCTGAGTCTGCATTAACTTCACAGACACTCAGCGGCACATGTGCGGTAGCCAGAGCCGGAGTAGTTAAGAACGGCACTACAACCAAATGGACTTACCGTATGTAGGCGTGTGCACGGCGTCGCAACTGCGAATGCCAAAAGCGGGCTGCAGGCGCGATATAGCAGGCACAAAGCAGGACGCTGGCTGCTGCAATAGGTGGAGCTTGAGCGCGCTAGCGCGCACACTGGCTGTATCCCAATCAATCACACATTCGTATTATCAGAGGGAAGGGGTTTCTTAATAAGTCATTCGCCAGTCCAAGCGTCCGTCACCAAACACACAGCAGCAAGTATGGAAAATACTAGCGCATGGCATAGCGACCATGCGCACTTTTTATAGCGTACGGGACCTGCCGGAAACCTCCAGAGGCCCAAGCATAACCAATCAAATCAGGAGCAGGAGCTGAGCACCTGACTCATGAACTCCAATGAGAACTAGTCCCGTGAGCATACTCAGACGCAGGGAAAAAGGACTTAGCCTCAGGAGACAAATGTGAGAATCTGGGTTGCTGCATATGCATAGAATGACCCAGATTCCTAACACCCTCTAGGTCTGCCCCGGAGCACTAGGATATCATTAACTAAAAATTGAAAATAAAGATTACCCAACAACCTTAGGACAGATTTCATCAACCAAGGTATCGTTTTAATCAGTATAAATGCACTGACCTGACCGTTTGTGTAGGTTCCTGTGCTGACAGATTCCCTTTAAGGTAAATAAGGTTGGGTCTTGTGGGATGTTCTGATATTTATTCTAATTCTTGAAATACCTTTTTCCCCTTTTCTTATTGAGCTTATGTACATGACCTGCACCATCTATTGCTGACAGATGGAAATCTTTTCAGTTACATGCACTCAGACTGTTGGTTTCCCAGAGTTGAACTTACACTCAACTCAATGAGAAATCCCATTGGCATGCCTAAGATGTAGATCTCTTACACATAGTTACATATACAAGGTACACGTGAAAGAAATGTCATACATTTGTACCCTAAATGTACCTGAAGCTGTAAATTGAGATGTATTTGGGAGTTCTCTGGAAAATTCTTTGACTTTAACTGAATAAAAGGTAAAGAAAATGTTGAGGAACAGATGATTAAAATCTCTCTTAATTCCACAGTAGAAATATTGCATGACTGTACGGCTGTAGAATAGGTGACATGCATTATGTGGCGAACATGGCTTCTTTAAATTAAATATTTTTTTATTTTAAAAATTTGCTTTTAGTTCAGGTCATCTTCAGTTTATCAGTTCAAACACAAGTAGATATAGATTTCTGATTGATTGTTAAGTTGGTCTGTGAAGAAAGAGAAATGTTTGTATATTAAAGCTTAATCTTCTGGGTTTTGGACTTATGAATGACAAGCAAGCATCTTATCATTTAGTTTCAACATGCAGATTTTAGCCGATACCATTTGAAGTGTCCTCTCTCAATATGTCACCCACCAATTCTTTCAAGCCTGAAATTTGCTGCCCGCTCCTGTTCCTGCCAAACAGCAGACCTTTCTGTAATGTTTTAAAATCCTGACTTGTTGTTCAGCTTGATAAGTAATCACATACTATCTAAACAATAAAAAGTCTGTGCAATTAACTCATCCCTCTGATTTTGCTTCCCAAAGGGATCCCCCTTAACAAACACAGGCAAAACTGAACCACTCGCTAGCGGTGTTACTATATTAGCTAATTAGAGAATGTCTTCATCTATTATTAGAATCTCACAATAAAGCCAGATCTGACTACATTGCCAGTGCAGAAACACAACGCGTGGCTTCAGAGACTGCATATACATGATTACAGCATGTGCTTCTAAGGCATCATTCAGATCTCAGGGATTCTTCCGGAACATGAAAAACGGTTTTAGTGTCAGTGTGTTTGACCGAAGTTCAATCAACGGAAGTTTGTCAGATTTTACCATCAGTGTTTTAGCAGTGATTTTCTCTGGTGAAAAAAAAGATTGCCAAGCTTATACAGCGTTATGTTAAAAACAGATAGCACATGGATTGCGCACTGATGCCTTCCGCCTGCTGTCTGTGATTTTACCCGAGCCTTAGACTTGTATGAGTAACATTGATCCATGACTCAGATCAAAAACTGATCCCTCTGTGATTTTTTTTTGGCAGAGACTCAGTTCCCCCCAAAAATGCAGAGCCACATAGGTTAGAATGGGTATACAGTATGTTTCATCCATGGAAACCATAGATAGAAAACGTACATGAAAAATGGCCGTCTGACCCAGCCTTAAAACTCATCACTGAAAGGAAACTGAGGAAACCATCGTATTATGAAATCTGTACCACGCTCTCACATTGCAAGGATTTGACCCCCCTTGTAAATGGAGTTTATTTATTACTCACGCTGAACTTACTTGTGAATTTGTGAGTCAGAATCTGAGTGGAAAATCTGCAACATGTAAGCTATATGTGAGTGTGGCCTGGGAGGATAGAGTAATTTTATAATGATGAGTTTTTTATTTACATGAAAATTGAAAGCTTTGTTAACATCGTAATGCAAAGTACTCAGGCCAAAAATCTTTTTTTCTTTACTTTTAAAACAAAAGAATCATTAAACCTCTTGCACTATTACGTAATTTATTTCCGTTTTAATGTGCACTTGGATATTTTTCCCTGAACACAGTAGAAATGTTTTCAGTGTTTTCTCACCAGAATACTGGTGAAAATACATTGATGTAGTCACCATAGTTTTTCTTGGTTTTTTTCTGTGAGGCATAAAACTGCAAAGTGTTTGTGTATGTAATTCAGTGGGGATAACAAGCACTTGATACACTGCCAATTTTGCAAGTTTTCCCACCTGCAAGGAATGGAGAGGTCTGTATTTTTTATCGTAGGTGAACTACAACTGTGACAGACAGTATGTATGATTTTTACATAATTTGCATTTTCCTGTATGAAATAAGTCTTTGATACCTTGCATTGCCTGCAGGATTTTAATCCATAAAGGTGTAGTGTGTTCTGATCAGTAATGTTTGAGACTGTGGTCCCAGCTCTCTTCAGGTCATTGACTAGGTCCTCCCATGTAGTTCTGGGCTCATTCCTGACCTTTCTCAGAATCACCCGTACCCCACAAGGCGAGATCTTTCATGGAACCCCAGACAGATTGACAGTCATCTTGTGTTTCTTCCAATTTCTAATAATTGTGTCAACAGTTGCCTTCTCACCAAGCTTGCCTATTGTCCTGTAGCCCATCCCAGTCTTTTGCAGGTCTACAATTTTGTCCCTGGTGTCCTTAAACAGTTCTTTGGTCTTGGCCATGGTGGAGAGGTTGGAGTGTGATTGAGTATGTGGACAGGTGTCTTTTATACAAGAAATGAGTTCAAACAGGTACAATTAATACAGGTAATAAGTGCAGAGAATTAGGGCTTTCAAAAGAAAAACTAACATGTATGTTAGAGCCAGAATTCTTGCTGGTTGGCAGGTGATCAAATACTTATTACATGCAATAAAATGCAGTTTAATTATCTAAAAATCATACAATGTGATTTTTGGTTTTTAATTTTAGATTCTTTCTCTCATTGATGAAGTATACCTACAATAAAAATGGCAGACCTCTCCATTCTTTATAGGTGGGAAAACTTGCAAAATCACCAGTGTATCAAATACTTATTTTCCCCACTGTATTTGTATTATATGAATTTGTATAGGATTTTTAGATAGCTTGAATAAATATACACAAATTTAGATACCTTTAATATAACGAATGTCTCTATAGATTAATTTATATCTTATAAGAACTGCTGCTTGACTTTCTGGCAGTGAAGTCATCAGCCCCTTTGAAAATAACTTCCAACTTGAGAGCTGTTTAAGATACTGGCTTGTAAAGAATTTCCCTAGTGAGTAGTTAGATCTTTCCATAGAGTCCAACAAGTGTATGTTTGCTAAGCAAAATTAATAATTTTAATTGCCCTTGGAGATGGCTAAAATGAGTGTGTGTTTAGTAGGTTACCAAATGTGCAGTGCCTAACTTTGTTGGCATTAACGATTTAAGGAATCGCCAATTTTACGACTTTATAGGACAAAGCTTTTTTTTCTTGCAAGACAATATGTCATTTTCAACAATCCCTCTTTCTAGAAAATGTGACCTTTTTATCACTTTTTATTGCACTTTTTGGGATGTGGAATGCACAAAAGAAGCAGCATTTTTTTCTTTCAGCAATGTATATTATGCAATAATGATCATAACCAATTTATATAGTTTTTATGTTTTACTACTTTTTACATAAAGATCAATAACAAAAAATAATTTTGAGGGGGACTTCCATATTCTGTGAGGCATAATCATATATTTCTCCATAAGCAGAGTTGTGTGAGGGCTTATTTGTTCTTGAAGGACATGTTTTAAATTTCACTTGTTTCATTTTTGGGTAGATATGATATTTGGGTAGATATTTTTAGATCATACTTTTATAATATTTATTTTTATTTTTGTGAATCTTAATGAGAAAAGATGAGCAATTCTGGTATTTTTTTACTTTTTATCCTTACAGCGTTCACAGTGTGGGATGATCTTATAGTTTTATGGTCAATAAAATGTTACTGATATTCAATTTATATCATTTGAACAAGAAAATCACTTTTTAACAAAATCAATTTTACTTTTTTTGCTTTATATTTTGAAAACTATAAATTTTAAAACTTTTTTACAAAGCTCTATGAGGGCTTCTTTGGTAGAATTTTAAGATACGTATAACATTTTGATCACTATTTATTTTTTTATGAGACAGGATGAACAAAATCATCAATTCTTTAATTATGTTATTCAATTTTTGTTTTTTTTCTGTGCCAATGCAAAAAGTACAAGTGCTGTATGGTGGCTATAGCTCAATTATGGAGTATAACAAAGCATATATTAAAGCTAAGTACCAAAACCTTGACTAATATAAAATCCAACTTCAAGCAAACCAGTAGGTTACTGCAAAAATCTATAACATATGAGGCATAGAGACACACTGGGGGAAGTAAGGGGTCTATATGTTCCCACTTACATTGCTATGTCACATGTGCTACCTTAGAGGATTTGATTGGCATTGTCAGGCTTCCGGTTGCCATCGTTGCGGTCTCGCTGCGAGAATGCTTATTGGCTGATAGAGGAAGTGCTCTCCCTCTGTTAGGTGCCTTATGTGTCACTGATGATAGTGGAATTTCAGAAGTTACACTGCTGAGATCAGTGAGAGTGCCTATTCTAGCATTTACAGCAGGAGCCTGGCTGTGTATATAAGTTGGGATTTGGTGACTGATCAAACCAGTACAGAAGCTTTACCAAGCGATCATGATGACTTATACATCTGTCATGGAGCAGAAACTGACTTGTGCTTATGACACATATATCCATTATATAATGCTAAGGATTTAAAGAGAAAGCAAACACCTCTAATTTATAAAATAATTTTATAAAGAAGTTTAAATAGTAAATAATAACGCTTTCTTATTGTATATCCAAAAGGGCATAATGCAGAGACAAACTGCACACTTCTGTCCATAAGAGATAAAGAAGATTGGATTGACTTCCACCATTATTACATCTAGCCCCGATAGATATATCAGAGCACAGTATTTCCAGTAGGTGTGTGTGTCATGTCATGACTATCAATACTGCACAATACTGTTTCTGGTATTTACTAATGTATCAAGGAAAATAGTCCAATCCATGCAAAATTCCCTTTTATGGCCGAGCTTTAAATCATATTCCCTGTGTATATCAGCACATATTATATTACTCCCATTAGTACTTGAGCCACTCAGCTCCACCAGAGTATCACTTTTTACTTCTAATGATAAGTGTGGAGTCTGAAAATGTCATAAATCAAGAAGTACAACAATGTCCTCTCAGTGGGCTCGCTGACTATGGTTCCGCTGTAAAATGCTTTTTGGTGCATTATTTAACAAGGTAGGAACAACTCTTTTTTCTGTTTAAAGACATCTTTTTTTTCCTGAGCGTTAATATGAACACAAAGCATAATGTCTGCTTAATCTGTTGTAATGAAAATAAATTACTGATACTTTGTTTTAGTCTTCTAGAAAGAGACAAACCAAAAGGTCAATATCATAGTCTCTGTAATTAAATGATACATTTGTGAATGGCTAGAAGTAGACATAAAAGACATTTTGTTTAGCCGTGGTAAAGCATTTGCCATGTAAATAAATTTTTTTGTATGACATATTGCGTATATTATAAATGATCAATTTCCACTGCAGCCAATTGGCTTCTATGTGTTTCCGTGTATGTGATTGACCTTGGAAACTAGATAGAAAGCTCCATACAGGTTGATCTACACCCCTTATCATTCAGAGCAAGCTGTATGTTCTACAGTACAGTTCTGCACATCGTTATTAGCACCCATGAAGTTTAAGTACATAATGTGGAATATCTCCTGAAAAAATGAATCAAGTGAAACAGTTTATTTTTTTATAGAACACTCGTGTTAAATACAAAAGAGTAAAGGTAGACAATAATGTAAAACAAAAAAGCAATGGGAGGGGAAAATAGAAAAACCTAAAGCTTGCGGTAACACTGGTATTGGCACCCTGTACATTAAATTAGTATGGAAACACATTTTGACTCACCTGTGATAAATCACAAATGAGAATCATCTGTGGTTAATTGTCAGTGCCCATGTGACATGAATTAGCCAATGAATGATGGACTTCAGTGTTTTAAAAAGCCACATGGTAGGCCCTGTTCCTTTGTCACGATGGTGAAGATAAAGGAGCTGTCAGAGGACATCAGAACTGCTATTATTGCAAACACAAGACTTCCAAAGGGTAAAAGGCATTTCCAAAGACCTTGTTATCCCAGTTTCAACAGTGTGCAATGTTATTATGAATTTTGTCATGCATGGAACCATCAAGAACCACCCTGGACATGGGGGAAAGAGGAAAATTGACAAGAGATGTCTTCAAAGGTTGGTGCGAATGGTGGAAAAAAACACCACTTCAAACATCCAAAAACCTGAAGGCAAACCTGGAACAGTCTAGGGTGTTGGTTTCCACAAATACCATACACCGCACAATAAACCATTCAAAGCTTTATGGGCAAAGGCCAAGGTAGAAACCATTGCTGAAGAAAAGACATAAAAAATAACAACTGATCTTTGCCAAAGAGTACCTTGACAAATCCTTCACAATCCTTCCGGGAGAATGTTTTGTGGACAGATGAAGCAAAAACAGAGCTTTTTGGCAATGCAAATCAACAGTTTGTTTACAGAAGACGCAATGAAGCTTATAAGGAAAAGAACACCCTACCAACAGTTAAGCATGGCAGAAGATCCATAATACTGTGGGGTTGCTTTGCTGCGTCTGGTACTGGAAGCCTTGAACATAGCATAGGAACCAGGATCAGAGATTTATCAAGAGATCTTAGAGCGAATTGTCCTACCCAGTGTAAGGAAACTTGGTTTGAGTTGACAATCATGGGCCCTTCAGCAAGACAATAATCCAAAGCACACATCAAAAAGTACGCAGGAATAGTTGAAAAAGAAAAAAATGGACTGTTTTAAAATGGCCATCAAAGAGTCCTGACCTCAATCTCATTGAAAACCTATGCAGTGAACTGAAATCTGCGTTTGGGAAAATTGACCCTGCAAACCTTGAAGAGCTTGAACAAACTGTAATGGAAAATGGGAGAAAATACCAGCTGAGAAGTGCAAGAAACATAGATGGCTACAAGAAACATTTGTAGGCTGTCATCAGTGCCAAAGGGTGTGCTATCAAGCATTAATTAGGGGTGCCTTTATTGCTGCATATGCTGTTGATTTGGTTTCTTTTTTGAAATTGTAACAATGTTTTATTGTTGTATTACGTTGGACCACTAATTAAAGATTCCTGAGGATATAACTTTGGTACATTTCCATTTATTTCTCAAAATATATACAGTCTATGGAAAAATGAAGGGGTGCCTATAATGGTGAGCAGCACTGGAAAACTTTAAGCCCACCCCTCACATATACATTAGGCAAATTTCTGAACCTGCTGTTGTCAACAAGTACAGAGACATTTTAGTATGTATCGGGACCTTTGACAAATAATTGCCTATGGACTTAAGGATCTAGCATGTCCAATATGGGAGTGCTGCTCCAATTTTCTCCCTGAGATAAGCCACTGCCAGAAATGTCTGGCAGGGGATCTTTCAGAGAAACAGAGACAGCCAAGATAGCTGCCATATGGTTGCCATTTAAGGTATATGGCAACTTTATGCTGTATAGATCTAGCAAAGGTTACTGTAACTCAGATAACACAGCATTGCACAAAAAAGTATATTTCATCATTTGAGATTGGTCATTGCATTGTGACATGCTAAGATATCTTAACCACACCCCGACATAGGATGAAATAATGCATCGTGTGTCCATTGTGGCTGTTTGGAGCAGGAACTGAGCTCACAATATGCTTGGCAGATGTCGCCTGTGTTACACAACCTGCACCTGCCTGTAACATTAGTGACCTGAGCTAGCTCCCATCACTGCTGTTTGACCATTCAGATACCAGGGCGCAGATGCTAAGTTCTTTTTCACAGTATTTCAATTTTCAAAAGATTCATACTGTGGTCTATATATTTCTGGCGTAGAAGGAGAGATTTACATATTCAGGTGTGCACCTTCTACAAGATATAATCTGTAGGTTTTATAGAACTGACAAAACGAAGAGACATAAATCTGAATATCATTGAAAAAAGGGACAAATTATAAAATGCTGTCATAAAAATATCATTTTAGAGAGCAACTTGGAAAATTAGCATTGAATCTTCAATTTAATGACTATGCTGGCAGATGTTAAAAGAATGAGTTCAGCCTGAGTTGTGTGAAAAAATCACAGCTTTCTTTATAGGCTTTTGTAGTGAAATCAGCTACTGTTTAGCACGTAGTAAAGACTTGTATGCTGTTTAATATCTCACATATTTATACTGTTCCAAAAGCTGAAATGCAGTCATATATAATAAAGCAATGGGAACACATGCACAAGAAGGTTGGATTCATAGCAAGAATGCCGAGAGTATTTCCATGACAACAGTTGCTATGCTATGTCTAATTGCAAAGGTTTTATTTTAATTAAGCTGGGTTTTTTTTTGCAAAGCAATAGGGAATTTGTCAGGAAATACCAGGAGAGAGAAAGAAAAATAGCTCTTTGCGCTCCTAGAAAGTGCAGCTGGTCTCCTGATCCCCTGGCATTTTTAGTGTTGATAGTCAGCCCAGAAGAAGACTTTATTTTTTAATGGGAATCTGTGGGTGGTGTTACAATATACAGTGTTAGATTTCCCATTCTGGTTTCCTTTTGGGAAAATATTGATTCAGCAATAGTGGGATTCACATAGGATGTGCGCTGTGCTTCTTGTAAACAAATCTCTAAGGTACAAATCCCCCAAAATGTGCTTTTAATGCATAAATCATATGAAACACAGCTGAAGAAATGTGATGTGTTTTATCCCTGCTACGGTGACAATATTCAGGAATCAGAAGTCGTCTTCTGGGCACAGATCTGTTCTCCACAAATTGTCCCTCCCACTGATCCTAAGAATAATGAAAGAAATGAAAAAATGTGGATTTTTTGCACCAAGGAATCTGAATGTCATTGTGCGATGTGATACTGCAATTTCCTCAGATGCCTCTGCCTTCCTGGGACAATTTGCCAGTTCCAATTTGCAAGCAGATCTATAAAGTGTGAGTCCATGTAGATGTCAGTGATTTTTCATCAGTATTTTGGGTCTGATTTTCATCAGAGTTTGGCCAGTGTTTCAGCTTCTACTTTGTTTTTTCATCAGTTTCTCATATAAAAAAATAAAAAAATTGTAAATTTCCCTCTATTCATTCCAATGTTAAACCCAGCACAGTGTGCGCATTGTTGGTAACGTGTGCTGTCAGTGATTTCCCAATAACCTATACACTTCTATGGGTAATTTATGTCCTTGGCTCACATGGAAAAACTGATGTCTCCATGATTTTTTTTTTGCAGACACACAGTCATCAAAAAACACTGCCCTGTGAGCAGAGTAATGGATTATAATGGGTACATGTTCTATGCATGAAAACATACATGAAAGACAGATGTCTGAATGAGGCCTTATGGTCAAAATCAGGGGCAATTTCCCTTACTAAATTTCTGAATCAATTACCATAATATTTTATGTCCATCTCTGCTTTGTGACCAGGTCATTTTCTGAAAGAGTTTTCAAGTTCCATTACTTTTCTAGTAACAGAATTCTCCTTTGAAGAGATATTGTAAGGATGCCTAAACCTTATTTCCGCTAGACATAGTAGATGCCCCCTAGTTGCAGTTTCAGTCCTTCCATTCCAATTATAATTTAGAATTGTGCTTCATATTTTATTTGGAGGCACATGGAGGAATTTTTCACAAATGAATATGGAAAGAAACATACATGCATAAGAAAAAAATGTATAATTCGGCTTGCCATTTTAAGAGGTGTTATGGTGCACACATGGTACAGAATTGTTTCATATGCCATTACCGACAGACTTGGACTACAAGCAGGGCACTGGTGAGTATAGGACCTTGTTTATGTATTGCAGTTTTTCTTGCATTACATGTTTTTTATTATTTTTGTGTGAAGCCTACAATACAGCAAATGAAAAAGGGAAAGGCCTTTCTTTATGCCTTAATATTTGTAGGACCCAACTAAGGCACTGGCATGAGAAACACATCAATGTATTTTATCTGGCCTAAAAATGTCTCAGGAAAATTTGACTCTGGTAACATGCACATTTACTCATTTTTGGGCCATTTCAACAAAACTTTTAAGCCAGAAAACTGAGATAAAAGCTTTTGAAAACTCACAAAACTTTTGCAATTTTTGGCATTTTCACCTCAAAATGGGCTGAGTTGGGGACAAACTGGGGCGGTTGGGTGCATGATCTCATCTACCTATCAAATTAATCAAGAGTGAGAGCATTTTGTATTTCAGAAATGCCACTATAGTCGCTGACTGGAGAAACTTTTTTGGCCAGAACACAGTCGCTCACCACTCAGAAGAGGCACTGAGTTCATTGAGTGGCATGCACTTAATGAATTAGGTGCCCTTTACTCCAGAAAGACTGGTGTAGCGTGAGCGTGTGCTGTGAATCGGCCTCTCTGAGTATGTTTCTTATGCCATCTGACATTACATATGCACTTTTCATATTATATATACTGCTACTCCCATTATCCAGTCTTGTTTATAGTTTTCGCTTTCTTTCTGAAAAAAGCTAAATTTTAATAAGAATAACCTGCATTCTTGTATTTGGAGTTGAGCTGATTATGTGCTAATTTTAAAGATCTGCTTTATTAGGGTAGTCTTTTTCACAGTGCCATCACCAAAGGGGCGGATATGCTTTATTTGTCATTGAGCAAGCATATGCTTACGAGGAGTCCCGCTCAGTAAGGTCTTATGCAGCCAATATGCGCCAAGTGTTTCTGACAATCAGTCTGTGCAGCATTGTGTCATTTGGCTGCCATACAGTTTTATTAATCGATCCCTTTATGATCTCAGCAGTTAAAATTCTCTGAGAACAGGCAGGCTGAATTGATGGGAAAACGAGTATCAAGTGCTGCTATTTTAAATGGCTTGTTCGCTGTCCAAGTGCTGAACCTTGCCACCGCAGAGGCTAAAGGCAAGTCATGATTGTTTAGGGAAAGTTGCCATTGACAGCCTCTCTACCAAATCTAACAGTTTAATCAAATATCTCCTGATGAGGAAAGCATGGCAAAGGAAAGTGACATTGGCTGCAAAAGCGGTAGCATGTTTTTGTGGGAGGAGGGTGCTGTTCTACATGTAGACAGTGGAGGTAATATATAGATCTCTGAGGGGGAGCAGGCCAGCAGAGTAGGCCTATGGGCTGCAGCTGGGCTAAGCTACATGTAGGACATTAGAATCTAGTAATATGAAGGTAGAATTCAATTTACTTTTTACGAAAGGTTTTCTAAGCATTTATTATATTTGTAGTACAATATATAATATACTTAAATCTCATTCTGATTTTCTAAACAATGCGAGATTTGACAGAATATTAAGAGTTAAGGTAATCTCCACTTGTGTGAAACATCATGAATGCCTTCATATCTTTTAACAGCTACAGTATGAATTTCAGGGAGAATTGGTTACTAAGAGACACATGCAAATCAATGAATAGGCTGTTACAAATTACATTTATTTTGTTGATATAAGTACCGCTCATTTAATGGGAATCTGTCACCACATTTGACCTTTCTAAACTATTAATATGGGCATACAGGTTATAGAATGCTGAAAACAGTCCTGCCTGTGTGTCTCATACCAGATGCGTTGTTGCTGTAAAATCATCTTTTATCACTTTATATAAGTGACCTCTTCCAGGCTCTGGGGAGGATGGTGCCTGGAGATAATTCTGCCTCCAGAGGTTATTTTACATGAAGGGGGAGTTACCAGAGAGACATGTAACCAGCACAGAACAGGTGAAATGAGTTTTGTCTTCTTGCCAACACATTGTTTTCTTTTCTCTCAACTCTGCTATATTGTAACAATATTGTAACCCAGGGTGCCTGTGAGAAGGAAGCTGACGCTGAGAGGAACCTGCAGATGTGTCAGGTATAATCACACACAGCTCTGCAGTGAGATTAGGAGAGTAGAGAGTGGCCATTACACATCACACTGGTAATGCCCCCTTCATATAAAATAAGCTCTGGAGGCAGAGTTATCTCCCCGGTGCCTGGAAGAAGTCACTTATATGAAATGATAAGAGATGATTTCTCAGCAACAAGGCATCTAATATAAGACACACAGGGAGGACTGTTTTCAGCATTCTATAACCCATTTGCTCATGTTAATAGTTTAAATTGGTCAGATATAGTGACAGATTCTCTTTAAATGGGATCCCCAGGATAAACATGCACAGTTATAAATGATAAAATTGTGGAGGTTTGATAACTAGAATCTCTATTAATTGCCATGATCCATCCTGCTAACAAGACATATACAAGGATCAGATTGTATGGCATGATGATCCATTTTACATTGCCACTACATACATTTCTATAGGAGTATATCTAGGCTTTAAATATTTCAGACATGAATGATATTTCAGTTATTCATTGGATAGAGGAAAGCATTATTTCAACAGAAGCATGGATGTCAGGGACTGTCTATATATATTGGCCCAGATTCGTCATTGCCTTTGCACCTGTTTTTTGTCTATACTTGTGTGTATTTTGCACCATTTTTTGTTTGCACCCAATTTGTGCCTTTTTACATGTGATAGCCTTTTTTTGTTTTCTGCTTCATGGGCAGAGTCTAGCAATTCCATTGTCACATGATTCATCAATTGTGACTTTTTAAACAGCCACAAAATTTGTGCAGTTTCGCCCCACTGCCCCGCCTAATTATTGGTGCATTTTGTTGCGACTTATGTTGTCAAAAGTTGCAAAAACAGTTCAACACAAAAAATGCCCATTTCTAATGTTGCACCAAATTTTTGAATCGCATGCACCTTTTTGATGAATTCCGATTCAAAAATGTCAACTAATACCACAAGACAAAATAGGAAACTGACTTAAAAAAACATGCAAATGATGATTTGAGACCGTTTTTTTTAAAGGGAGCTGATGGAGAAACACTGTGATGCATTTTGATCTTGTCAAACATGATATTGTAAAGGCCCCGTCACACATAGCGATCTCGCTAGCGAGATCGCTGCTGAGTCACAAGTTTTGTGACACAACAGCGATCTCACCAGCGAGATCGCTGTGTGTGACAGCGATCAGCGACCGGCCCCCCTGCCGGTATCGCTGATCGCTCTGGGAAATCTCTGGACATTTCTTTCGTCGCTGATCTCCCGCTGGCCAGCACGCATCGCTGTGTGTGACAGGCGGGAGACCAACGATCAGCGATAACATAATAAAAAAAAAAAATATATTACTATTCTCACCTTCCGACGTCCCGCGCAGCATTCCCGCCTCTCTCCACGCTCCGGTCCCAGTAATCCTTTGCAAGAATGACTGCGAGACTTCGCGATCCCGCGAGAACGGACGTCATCTCGGTAATTCTCGCAAAGGATTACTGGGACCGGAGCGTGGAGAGAGGCGGGAATGCTGCGTGGGACATCGGAAGGTGAGAATAACAATATTTTTTATTCTATTTTTGACATGAATCAGCGCTGAACACAGCGATGACGCACGCGCGGCGTTGCTGTGCTAATCGCTGGTGAAGCTGTCTGTTTGACAGCTCACCAGCGATCACATAGCGATTCACCAGCGATCCTGACACGTTGATATCGTTGTTGGGATCGCTGGTAAGTCGCTTAGTGTGATGGGGCCTTAAGAGCTAAACAGCAAAAGAGAAGTATAGTGAGTAGCTCTAACCTCCATGGTGAAAGGTGGCAGGTAGACACCCAATGCCTCTCATCAGAACAGTAAAATACCCCTCTTCACTTCACTTTTCTTTGTGCACACTGATTACCTCTTGCAATCTGATGTTTTAGAAAGGTCATATAATCTGATTGAAACGTCATATTTTTGGATTGCCTAATATAAACAGAAGAATGATGCTTTGCCATTTGATTTCGCTATGTTATGAGGAGGGCCATATTCGAGCACCTTTCATTGGGAGTGGAGTGCTGTGTTCCCTTTTCTACTTTAATTCTTATGTTTGACATGTTATGATAAGAAAAGTATTTCTTCTGATGTTTAGGTGAGGGTAGGCTGGGCATTCACCACAGGCACATTTGGGATGAAGGCTTGAGGATAAGCCTGCCATACCAACACTTATAAGGTGTTACATTCCCACCTGCCGGGTGGCCTCACACAGAACAGAAGAAGGGCAGACAATTCAAAGTAACTTACTAACAGCCGATTGATGTGGCAGTCTCATAGCAAGCTGAACACTTCGGTAAGAAGCAATCAGCTATTTTAATTAACTGGAGAGACTAATTAAGGGTCTGCTGGGGACTAGAGTGCCTTAACCCACTTAACCCCTCTATCTTACTCTAGAGCACTTACAAGATGAAAAAATAAGTGTATGGCCCCATACGGTAGCTAGATTATTGGTTTGGCAGTTTTGCAGATAAAGCTGCTGTTTGCATGATAAACCTTGTAGCCATTAATAAAAAGATTCGTAATGGCCGCATGATTCAGCTGTTAAACAGTTTAACCCGCAAAACTGCCACGGTAGTAACGATCAGTTTGCAACCAGGGAGAAGCATTGTGGGGCTGTAAAAGCAGCCATCGGCCCAAAAGGCTACCTCAGACAGACTTGGCTCTACTCACTTCGTCTGTAGCAGGTTCCAGAGTAACATCGGCCTTTAGCATCTAACCCCTTCACAAGAATCTGGACTTGTATGCCAGTCATAACACATGAAGCACAAATATACAATGTAAATATCTGTACATCTACATAGATATAAAAATATATTTATGTATATTTATGCATGTCTATCGCATGTACATGTAGATACAAGCATGTATGTGTGTATATGATGTGACTGCATATACTTATAATATAGGCACATGTGTAGACACATATTTATTACATAAACACATGTATATACATGTGTTTCTATGTCTATACATGTGTGTATATGTAATAAAAATATGCCTGTATGTGTGCCTATATTATAAATATACACAGTCACATCATACATGTACACACATAAGTGTGCATGCATGTGGAATCCGACATATTTTATATGTATGTGTATGTAGGAATATTTATATTGCATGTTTGTATTTCATGTGATATAATTGCATATGTTTATAACATAGGTACATATATAAACATATTTATAACATTTAACACGTGTGTACCGTATATGTCTATGTGTAATAAATACATGTCTATATGTCTATATGTTGGCTGCTCATAGAGGTAGACACAGGAATGCTGTCTCTTTAAAATTTCCACTGGTTTATTTAGGTACAGCATAAACCAGGTCCGGTTAGCAACATAAACGTGGCTTTTCTGGCCTAATGGGAAAACAAAACAAATGGCACGGTCCATGTTGCCGCAGATTGCCACGGGAATTTTTTGCACCACAAGTTCAGCAGGTGGTGTATTTTTCCCATTTTCTGAATTCTAAAACCTTGTTGCTTGTTATAGCAAGTGCATCTTATAATAAGAAAATATGGAATGTAAAAGGGGTATTCCCATCTCCAAGATTCCTTCCCAGTATGTAGTAAGTGTAATAAAAATAATATTCGCAAATACCAGTTAGAATTGTAGTATAGTTTTCTGGTTCGCTGTCTGTTTCCTCATGTGCAGGCATTGCAGGACCTTAGTTATCCATGGTTACCACCATTAGCAACTAGCTAACTATCACTATATCAGTGGTCATAACCATGGATACCTAAGGTCCTGCAATGCCTGCACATGAGGAAAGAGACATAGCGAGTCAGAAAAACTACACTACATTTCTAACTGGAGGTATTTGCTATTATTATTATGATTACACCTACTACATATTGGAATAGGATCTTGGAGATAAAAATACCCCTTTAAATGATTTGGCATGGAGCACGAGTGCATCAACGTTTAGAAGGGGGTGACAACCTGAAAGGTACTGCACCTTTTTCTTACATGAACATGTCTTTGAGATGTAACTGATTGTGATTTTCTCTCCCTTACAGTATACATTTCTTACAGTCCTTTTTAGACAGCAGACATAGAAATCATTCCACTCAACATATTAATAGAGGCATTCTATTCTCCACTGATACAATACACTGATATCAATAAGACGTTTCTTCTGTCATAACATCGATGTACTTTGGTTCTGCTTCTCCTGTTACATCTGCAGATTGCTTTTTCTTTTCCCTGTAGAAGTCCCTAACTCCTGATTTCAGTCACAGTTACCTCTCTATCTTCTTTACTTTTTGTTTGTCTTTTCTAGCTCCCCGGCATGAGCACTGACATTTTATTTAATAAATGAAGGAGTTTTCCCATTGAATACTTTTATCCACCTACAGCATAGTGATAAATGTATGACCACAGGATTCCAGGACCCAAAATGCCCCATTCAGTGAACACTGCACAATTCAGTTTCCTGGAAATGACAGTTCTGATATGTCTGATAGTCCCATAGAAGTGAATAGAGTGATGGTCACACAAGCTCATCGATCCATCCACACAGGAGACTTTCTGACTCATGCTCTAGTGATCATTTATTACCTATACCAGGGGTCCTCAACCTGTAGCTCAAGAGCCACATGTGTCTAGTGGGCCCATGATCTGTGGATCGTGATTGTCTGCCAGCTTGAAGCTTTACCACTAGGTGTAGCTAGCAGCTATTAAAAGCAGAAAAGGGCTTGTCTGGTATTTTATATAAATGTACAATCCTCAGGATATGTCATCAATATCAGATTGATGGGGGTGCGACACCTATTACACCAGGTGCTCAGCAGTGGCCAAATGTGCTCAGTTGCGGAGCATAGTGGCCATGGCAAGGTACTGCCATACTGTATATGTGCAGAGATGGATCTGCAGAGCCCCACTGTGGCCACTATACAGTTGACAAAGCTGTGCAGTTCCACTCTGCATTTGCGCACATCCGGCCGCTGCCGGCACTAAGAACAACTGATCAGCTGGGGTGGTAGGTGTCGCACCCCCACCAATCTGATCCCATCCTAAAGATGGGTGACCTATATAGAGTACTGGACAACTGATTTAGGAAATATCTTTCTATTTCCCCATTTAATCCACCTCTTTACCTCTTGCATTTTATGAGGATATGGTATTAAGAAGAGCTCTTTCGAATGTTACACAGATATCAGTAATTGTAATGTGTTGTCTTAAAATCATGTGTTAAGTACTTTTCCTTATAATATTTTTAGGGTTGTGATAGATCCACCATGACTGCATTTCATCCCCTCAAAAAAAAAGGTAAAAAGAAAGCCTTACATTGCAGGACTAATACTCAGACCACAGAGCTGAAGTAAAATGTATTATGTAAAGCTGGAAAATTGTAATATTGTAGTTTCTTTAACCCTTTAATGGCCATAGAAATTTCCATTTTTGCGCTTTCACTTTTTCCTCACTTTATTACAAGAGCCATAATTTTTCTGCTTTCACCGCCTTAGATGTTTGAAGGCTTGCTTTTCTGGCACAAACTGTACCTTAATTATGGCGATACCAATCCTGCATTAAGTTTTAGGTATCTACCGTAATAGAAAAAATTGGAGTCCGGCTCAACAGGACTGGATTTTTCTTTTCTTTTTATTTTTCAAAGGAAAATATAGTGTGTACAAAAGAAAATATCATGATCAATATGACCCAGTCCATGCGTTTTTACTGCACTAAGCAGTCTTACTCGACTTCTTTGTGCAGTCAAAACGCATCAACTGGGTCATGTTGACCACGAAAATTTTCTTTTGTACGCTCTATATTTTCTTTTAAAAAATAAAAATAAAAGAAAAATTCAGTTCTGTTGAGCCAGACTCCAATTTTTTCTATTATCCTTGATGTGAGGTCAGGGCGATGCCGGTGTCTGAGCCCCAGGTGGATGAGCATAGAGCCACTGGGTGAGCTGGAATTAAGTTTTTGTTATATCTACCGTAAGTGATGAAAAAAATTCAAAATCCCCCCCCCCAAAAAAAAAAAATATTTTTTTGCTTTGTCTTGCCATTTTCATGAGCCCTGTAACATATTTTATTTTTTAATTGATTTAGTTAAGTGAGGGCCTCTTTTTTGTTTTCCGTGATGAGCCGGTGTTTTTATTAATATCATTTTGGGGTACATATATTTTCCTCTCTTTTTAATGCAATTTTTTAAGGAAGAGAGGTGACAAAATAAATGTAATTCTGGAATTTCAATTTGTTTATTAAACGTGTTGATTCATAATCATATAACGGACCTTTGTGCATGCAGTGACACAAAATTTGTTTGTTTTTTAATTGGGGAAAAGAAAGGTGATTAATATTTTTATGTTTTTGTTATTTTAAATTTTTTTTTCAAACTTTTTTTATTTTTTACATTTTTTATGTCCTGCTGTATTGCAGTATATGAAAAATATCATGATCTGTAGATCTCAGCCAGTTGAAACCAGCAACGAGGGCCTTCATCGGTCCTCTTCCATTGCAATACATCGGAACCCTGTGATTGTATCACCAGGTCCAGATGTGAGCTGGTATGTGCATGCCTCAGTAGCCGCTCTTTATAAATGCCGTTGCGATAGATTGACAGTGGCACCTAAATGGTTATCCGATCCGCTCAACCCTGTTAGACACAGCTGTGTAATTCCCACATGTGGAGGGAGCATAGCTCTTGAGAAGCTTCCACACTTGCGGACCCCTGCTCAGAACGTTTATTCACATCCTAATGTGGGAAGGAGTTAAATATGGCTGCATTAGAATCTTGTGCTGTAAAATTGCAATGTGACGGCCCCTGTCCATCAGGTTTTTGCTTGTTTTAAATGGATTGTGGGGTAATTTGTGTCTAGTGGTTTTACTTGGGAAGGCATTGAAGAGACTGTAATGTGATAGATATTTCTGACAAGGTCCATTTGGAAGATCAATTAAGAATTGTTTATGGTGCTTGAAAAAGGACTGGTAAATCAACATAAATGTTCAGAGAAGTGCGAGTTTCCAAAAACAATAAAAAGAAGATTAAAAACAGATTAGTTAGCAATAATTTAAGCAGTGAAAGACTTAACAGACTTTTATACGCCATGGATTGCCCTGGTAATGAAGTTTAAATAATGTATTTTGGCTTCCTTTCTAGGGTGCTGTGTTAATGTACGAAATCATTGATGTACAATGTATGCTAAGATCTGCTCGTGCAGTGCCATGCATTTGTGTCCGGCTTATTGTGGATGGTGTTGTATGCTGTCTAGCATGACATTATGCCGCTTGGTATTTTATTTCTATGTAGACATACACTTTATGACAACCCAGTGAAATCATGGTACTACTGCAATCTCAGTGTTTTCCTATGGAAATAAGTGCCAACCATTGTTAAAAAAACATCTGGCTCCATACAAGTGTTACAGGGCATTCTGGGTGCGCAGTACAAGGATCCATTGAGTATGGGCACCACTTCATGGTTATATCCCCATCAGCTATCGACTCCTTTGATGAACCCTGTATGGAACCACATGTAGGGTGGCTGAGGGATTATAGAACCCACCATTCTGGAAAACTATTGGATACTGTCTTTGTAAGATGAGGAAACTATTGATGAGCTCGTTTTCAGACTTTATATGTGAAAGGGTGAAATAATGTCTAAGGTTGCCCTGCACCCAAGATGGAGAGGCCCATCATGGATGGCAAAGGGCCAGGTAATATCATTCCAGTGCCCTGAATGTTATTGATGGGTGGGGTAACTAATGCCAGTAATATAACAAAGGTTATGGTGACCTGCAGGGTACATTTGGATGCATCTGGCGCGCACATATTATATTTGTTGTCGGAAATATTTTCACATAAAGAAAAAAAATATCTTTTTGGCTACTTATTTGTTCATTACAAAAGAAGACCAAAGTAATATTTTTCCTCAAACAAAAAACATGGAACTTGCAATAATATTGGTGCCTGTGTGAAAATGTAACCAAAACTGGACCTGTCATCAAATATGCTGTCCTATCCGATGGTAGTTGTGGGGACAAATTTATATGGTTAGAGGCAGGATTTCTGGAAAACCGTAAGGCCATGTGCACATGTTGAGTGATTGTTGAGGTTTTTACCTCAGTATTTGTAAGCCAAAATCAGGAGTAGAGCAGTCAGCGCACAAGTGTAAAAAGTCCTGCTTACCCCACACACATACACAAGGAGCTATGGGCAAGGTAATGACGAAGGATATGGTTATTCAATCTTTAGTTCATCTTTTGAAGATATAAAACCCAATCGGACATATATAATATTTTATTATTCTTTTTCATACCTTCTGTCTTTCATAGTTTCTGTTTTAACTCCTAAGGGACTGGGTGATTTTTGTTATTTTTCCTCCACTCCTTCTAAGAGTTATAACATTGTTATTTTTCAATTGGCATAGTCATATGATGGCTTTTTTATGCTGAGTAAGTTGAAGTTTTGACAAAATTCACGTTACATGCAGTGTACTGGTAAATGTGAAAAAAAATCCAAATGGGATGAAATATAGAAAAAAATTGCAATTTCGCTATTTTTTGAGGGGTTAAGTCTTTACAACGTTCATCGTAAATCCATAGCTTTATTTTAGTCTCTTCAGCAGTAAAGCTGGGTGAGGGCATATTGTTTTTCATGGTGAACTCTCTCTTTTTATTTAAATAATTTTGGGGTACATACAGGGTTTTGATCACTTTTTATTGCAATTTTGAGAGTGATGTTCGACAACCAAAAAAATGGCATGATGTTTTTTCTTTATGGCATTTACCATACAGGTAAATAGGTCAATAAGTTGTCTATGTATTGTAGGACAGGAATGATCCTCCAGAATGAAAGACATTTTCTGTCCTGCATAGAGTCCTATGCAGCTCTCCCCTCAGTCCATTGTAGCCCTCCCCACAGTCCTTTGTAGCCCTCCCCTCAGACATTTGTAGTCCTCCCCTCAGTCCTTTGTAGCCCTCCCCTCAGTCTTTTGTAGCTCTCCCCTCAGTTCTATGTAGCTCTCCCCTCAGTCCTTTGTAGCACTCCCCTCAGTCCTTTGTAGCTCTCCCCTCAGACCTTTGTAGCTCTCCCCTCAGTCCTTTCTAGCACTCACCTCAGACCTTTGTAGCCCTCTCCTCAGTCCTTTTTAGCCCTCCCCTAAGTCCTTTGTAGCCCTCCCCTCAATCCTTTGTAGCTCTCCCCTCAGTCCTTTGTAGCTCTCCCCTAAGTCCTTTGTAGCCCTCCCCTCAGCCCTTTGTAGCACTCCCCTCAATCCTTTGTAGCTCTCCCCTCAGTCCTTTGTAGCTCTCCCCTAAGTCCTTTGTAGCTCTCCCCTCAGTCCTTTGTAGCCCTCCCCTCAGTTCTATGTAGCTCTCCCCTCAATCCTTTGTAGCACTCCCCTCAGTCCTTTGTAGCTCTCCCCTCAGACCTTTGTAGCTCTCCCCTCAGTCCTTTCTAGCACTCACCTCAGCCCTTTGTAACCCTCTCCTCAGTCCTTTTTAGCCCTCCCCTCAATCCTTTGTAGCTCTCCCCTCAGTCCTTTGTAGCTCTCCCCTCAGTCCTTTGTAGCCCTCCCCTCAGCCCTTTGTAGCACTCCCCTCAATCCTTTGTAGCTCTCCCCTCAGTCCTTTGTAGCTCTCCTCTAAGTCCTTTGTAGCTCTCCCCTCAGTCCTTTGTAGCCCCCCTTTCAGTCCTTTAAGGCACTCCTCTCAGTCCTTTGTATCTCTCCCCTCAGTCCTTTGTAGCCGTCCCCTCAGTCCTTTGTAGCTCTCCCCTCAGTGCTTTGTAGTGCCCCCCTCAGTCCTTTGTAGCTCTCCCCTCAGTCCTTTGTAGTACTCCCCTCAGTCCTTTGTAGCCCTCCCCTCAGTCCTTTGTAGTCCTCCCCTCAGTCCTTTGTAGTCCTCCCCCAGTCCTTTGTAGCACTCCCCTCAGTCCTTTGTAGCTCTCCCCTCAGTCATTTGTAGCACTCCCCTCAGTCCTTTGTAGCACTCCCCTCAGTCCTTTGTAGCACTCCTCTCAGTCCTTTGTAGCCCTCCCTTCTATCCTTTGTAGCACCCCCCTCAGTCCTTTCCCTCAGTCCTTTGTAGTCCTCCCCTCAGTCCTTTGTAGCTCTCCCCTCAGTCCTTTGTAGCTCTCCCCTCAGTCCTTTGTAGCCCTCCCCTCAGACCTTTGTAGCTCTCCCCTCAGTCCTTTGTAGTCCTCCCCTCAGTCCTTTGTAGCTCTACCCTCAGTCCTTTGTAGTCCTCCCCTCAGTCCTTTGTAGCTCTCCCCTCAGTCTTTTGTAGCTCTCCCCTCAGTCCTTTGTAGCTCTCCCCTCAGTCCTTTGTAGCTCTCCCCTTCTCCTCTAATAGGGTATGTGAATATTTCTAATCTGGGCAGCACTTTTAATAATTCATTTCTAAATCTCATATTTACCAATGTAAGCACTTTATAAAAATACTTGCTGAAGAGCCCGGCGTTGCCTGGGCATAGTAACCAACTGTGGTTATAACAAATTATAATGATTATATTGCACATAAAAACTGTGCATCTAATCCTATCCTGTGTAATACTGTCTGCTGAGCCGTGTATCTAATCCTATTCTGTGTGATACTGTCTGCTGAGCCGTGTATCTAATCCTATCCTGTGTGATACTGACTGCTGAGCCGTGTATCTAATCCTATCCTGTGTGATACTGACTGCTGAGCTGTGTATCTAATCCTATCCTGTGTGATATTCTCTGCTGAGCCGTGTATCTATTCCTATCCTGTGTGATACTGTCTGTTGAGCTGTGTATCTAATCCTATGCTGTGTGATACTGACTGCTGAGCCGTGTATCTAATCCTATCCTGTATGATACTGGGCTCCCCCTGCAGTCTGTGTCAGAGGGTGGTCTGTGTTAGCACGGTAATAAATTGTGTTATTTCCAGCTTTACAGAAGGACGATAACACCATAGAAATGATAAGAATAATAGGCCTCAGTTACCACAACTGTCTACAAAGAAAACTGTTGCTGATCTCATTTTTCATCTTTTAAAGAGCTCTGGGACAGCGTGGCGAGTTTTGAGTGGCGACTTTTGTGTTTCGACTTTTATGTGGCGAGGTTGGTGTATGTGTGGTGAAATGTGTGCTGAGGGTGGTATATGTGTTGAAGCACGTGGTAGTGTGTGGCGCATTTTGTGTGTGTGTTCATATCCCCATGTGTGGTGAGTATCCCATATCAGGGCCCCACCTTAGCAACTGTACAGTATATACTCTTT
Organism: Dendrobates tinctorius; assembly: GCF_039654945.1. Classification (NCBI taxonomy): domain Eukaryota; kingdom Metazoa; phylum Chordata; class Amphibia; order Anura; family Dendrobatidae; genus Dendrobates; species Dendrobates tinctorius. Next base: position 8,037,613 of record NW_027361776.1, on the reverse strand, counting down.
GGCGCCATCGCTCTCATTCTTTATGTTCCCCTTGTTCATATCTGGCAGCTGTCAATTTGCCTCCAACAATTTCCCTTTCATTTTTCCCCATTATGTAGATAGGGGCAAAATTGTTTGGTGAATTGGAACACGCGAGGTTAAAATTTCACCTCACAACATAGCCTATGACGCTCTCGGTGTCCAGACGTGTGACTGCAAAATTTTGTGGTTGTAGCTACAAAGGTGCAGCTGCCAATACATACATACACTTTTTCCCCATTATGTAGATAGGGGCAAAATTTTTTGGTGAATTGGAATGCGCGGGGTTAAAATTTCACCTCACAACATAGCCTATGACGCTCTCGGGGTCCAGACGTGTGACTGTGCCAAATTTTGTGGCTGTAGCTGCGACGGTGCGGATGCCAATCCCGGACATACACACACACACATACATACATACACACACATTGAGCTTTATATATAAGATTTAAAAAATGTATTTAAATTTGAGAAATTAAAAAATAAACAAAAACAATAGAAAGCTCTAGTAATGTTTGGAAAAGGATAAAACTAGCATGATCCAGTGACTGATGGTTAATTATTTATATAACTTCTACATTCATAATGCTTATCATTAATGAATAATAACAGTATAAGGATCCTACCACTAAGAGCATAGGACATTATTTAGTATGCAATATACACTGAGACAAATGGGTAACAACTGTAATTAGCCAGCATTAATGGGTGACATCGTAAATGTAAAGAGCCTACATGAAATCTGCACTGTAAGCACTTAATTATTGATTTAGCTGTGGTAGGAGACATACGTATACAATGGATTTAAAAAGTCTACACTCCCCTGTTAAAATGCCAGGTTTTTGCCATGTAGTAAAATCCTACAGAGAAGAATCATTTCAGAGCGTTAATGTCACCGTAATCTGAACAATTCAATTGAAAAAGAAATTGAAATCTTACAGGTTCATATTACAGGTGCAGAAAAGTGCTCATATTTCTCTTGTCCGAAAATGCCTTTGCACAAATACTCTATAGGTTCACTTGGAGAACTGTTCAGAATCATATAGTTCACTTGGGAGGTACTTTAAAGTGCAGCACACATGCATCATATGTGGCAATGTGGTAAAGCATCTACACATTGGTGATTTAGTCTCTCCATGGGTACAGTATATAGCACATCAAATTCCTGTTCTCAGTGAACAGTCATGCTCCATTGAAATCTATGGAAAGTACAGAATCAGTCCAGAGAATGGACGGTTGTGTCTTGAACTTGCAAAGCCATAATGGTTCATGAGTGTCTCAGTGGTCGAACTACTACTGGTGTGAATTCCATGATGTATCAAATGACCATCTTGATCCATGATAAAGTTAGGAAGAGACAGACTCTTTATAATTTTTCTGAGGCTTATTGAGTAGAGCTATCGCTAATCTAGAAATAGTTCAGACTGTTTGGACTAATTTAAACTCTAAAGGTCACTGTATCAGAGAATGGGTCAGACTGAACTGGATGAGGGAGCGGAATTCAGCACTTTGAAATGAATCGTGCACATCTCCTCTCTATCCCACTACATGAACTCATTTATTGGAAGAACATCCTTGCAGATGGTGTCAGCTTTGAAAACAGACTTGTTTTTTTTCATCACTTAGTAGAAAAGTGCTGTGTATTCGATATTCATCAGTCAGCTTCTGGAAAAGACAAGGCTGAGTATAAGTCTGACATCTTTCCTATCCTCTAAAGGTTAAAATATCAGCGGCTGCTTCCTTCTTTAAATTGCTTGATGTCCTCTAGCTTAAGAGCTGTGGTGTTTTTGTTCTTTTTAAATGTTATGATATGAACTTACTAGATATTCTCTTTTTATTTCTGACATAATCAGGCTCTCGATCACTAGGAGTTTACAACTCAGGATATATTATTCCCAGTATTTTATTTTCTGCATAATGTCACTTTCATCTATTTTGTATGCAAGTTGTTTAATATTTGTCCTCATCTGAAGCGAGTAAAATAGTTGGCACCCGACTCTCAAACCCCGTCTTTGCATTGTACTGCTGCTTTTATTAAAGGATCACTTTTACGCATCTTGTCATTGTCACTTGTCATTGATACATGTCCATGAATCAAAACTAACCCCAGCAGCTAGAATAAATGAGCTGAAGAGCGGCTCAAACATTTCATTCTGTAAATAAGTGGAGGTCTCCGGTTAAAAGACACTCACTGATGAAATGTAGGTTTGAAAACCTGTCTATAGAAAATCTACATGTAACAAACAGTTGAAATCCGTTTTTGGCATACGTTTGGTCTTAAAAAATAAAAAAATGGTGTGCACCAGATTTGCACAAAATATTTAAACTTTGTGCCGTACAGGGCAAAATTAAAAATTGATAATTGAAGTGAACATGACCCTAAATAAGTGGGCATGGAATCCACATCTTACACATACTTATTAATATAAGAGTCAGAAACTGGCACATAATTTGGGTAAAAATGTGTGCTTGGTCATATCAGCTAGAGACGTAGATGGCTTAAAGACATTTTAATATGCGCCAGCTTTCTTAAGCATGTGAAGAAATTTGCAGCAATTCTCTCCAACAATCTATTTTCTGAGACTGGCATATAAGACATTACGTTCTAACAACCAGTGTACCAGATTTAACTGAGATGTGGTACTGAATAATTATCAGTGGGGTCCATTAGGTGTTTTGAGCATTTTTATATACGGTTATGTCAAGTATGTTTGTAAGCTGCACTTAAGCCCAGAAAATACATTTTTCCTGCTTTCCGTTCTTTTTGTCAGATTTCAGCTTTGGTTTTATTTTGTATTCCTTACACACTGTATCACCTATCTTATTCTCCATGGGTATTTTCCTCTGCACTATCTAGACCACAGAGCTCTTATCCAGTGGTCAGCCTAATCTCAAAGACACAACGTTTAAGAGCAGAGAGAGCAAAACGTGAAGGATCAGTGTCTTATTGTAAAATGTCCGAAACCAAAATAAGGGCTGTTTGAAACTACTCTATCTTAAGATGTTGATAAGGATGGCTGATATTTAGCTTGGCTTCGTATTACTGTCTCTGACTCAGCAGAATGCTTAGAATAGTGTGTGCGCTATTATAAAATAGGACAGGAACGAGGAATATATAAATACAAATAACAAGAACAGAAATTGCATATGAGTGCAATTAGACATATATCAAACACCATCTAAATGACAGTTTTGACACCTCATCTGTTCTCTGGGCACTGACTGCCTCGTTTATTGCTTTGGCACCTAGCAGCTAATAAATCTACATAAGATTTTCTATTTGGGAGTAACCACTAATGAATATGTTTTTTTATAAATACATTTTTGTTTTAGTGCCACCTTAGGATTTTCTTTTTTGCAATAAACCTGCGTGAGGTCTTGGGTTTTTTTTTTGCTCCAAGTTGACATTTTTGATACTACTTTATATTGCATGTTTCAAACAATTTTTACTGCATTTGTAGTAGGATGTGTGGTGACTGAAACTCCAATTCTAGGCTTTCAATTTTTTTCTGTTTTGGCATTCACCTTATAGGATACATGTGTGTATATTTTATTACCGTAGTTTGGGCAATTTCACACCCGGAAATATCATGTTTTTTTATATTTTGCTATTTTTATTTGATCAAAGGGGGTTGATTTAAGCGTTTATATTATTTTATATTTATTGTTATTTATTTATATAGCACCATTGATTCCATGGTGCTGCACATGCGAAAGGGTTACATACAAATTATAGATATCACTTACAATAAACAAAGTGATAATGACAGACTGGTACAGAGGGAAGAAGACCCTGCCCTTGCAGGCTTACATTCTACAGGATGTTGGGGAAGGAGACAGTAGGTTGGGGGGTTTCAGCAGCTCTGGTGATGGTGAGGCAGTAGATCTGGTAGTGGTGAGGAGGCAGTGGGGTCATTGCAGGCTGTAAGCTTTCCTAAAGAGGTGGGTTTTCAGGTTCCTTCTGAAGGATCCGAATGTGGGTGATAGTTGGATGTGTTGAGGCAAAGAATTCCAGAGGATGGGGGATATTCAGGAGAAATCTTGGAGGCGGATGGGTGAGGCGCGAATAAGTGTGGAGGAGAGAAGGAGGTCTTGGGAGGACCGGAGATTACGTGAGGGAAGGTATCGGGAAATTAGTTCAGAGACATATGGAGGACACAGATTATAGATGGCCTTGTAGGTCAGTATTAGTAATTTGAACTGGATACGCTGAGGGAATGGGAGCCAGTGAAGAGATTTGCAGATGGGAGAAGCAGAGAAGTAGCAAGGAGAGAGATGAATTAGTTGGACAGCGGAGTTAAGGATGGACTGGAGAGGTGTGAGGGTGTTAGCAGGGAGGCCACAGAAAAGCATGTTGCTGTAGTCGAGGCGGGAAATGATGAGGGCATGCACAAGCATTATGGTAGATTGAGGGTTGAGGAAAGGACAGATTCTGGAAATATTTTTGAGCTGGAGGTGACAGGAGGTAGAAAGAGCTTGGATGTGCGGTTTGAAGGACAGGGCAGAGTCAAGGGTTACTCTGAGGCAGCGGATTTCTGGTATGGAGGAAAGCGTGATGTCATTAATTGTGATAGATAGGTCAGGTAAGGAAGATCTGTGAGATGGAGGAAAGGTGATGAGTTCAGATTTGTCCACATTGAGTTTGAGGAAATGAGAGGAGAAGGAGGTTATGACTAATAGACACTCTGGGATTCTAGACAGCAGAGAGGTGATGTCTGGGCCAGATAGGTAGATCTGTGTGTCATCAGCATAAAGGTGGTACTGGAATCCATGGGACTTTATGAGTTGCCCCATGCCAAGTGTATAGATTGAGAAGAGTAGGGATCCTAGAACAGAGCCTTGAGGGACTCCAACAGATAGCGGGTGGGATGAGGAGGTAGTATAGGAGTGGGAGACACTGAATGTGTGGTTAGAAAGGTATGAGGAGGTCCAGGATAGGGTGAGGTCTTTCATGACAAAGGAGGAGAGGATCTGTAGCCGTAAGTAGGTCGTTAGTAATTTTGGTCAGGGCTGTCTCAGTGGAGTGATAGGGGTGGAAGTCTGATTGTAGACTGCAAAGAGCAAGTTAGATGAGAGGTGGAAGCGAATGGGAAAGTTTGGAAGCGAATGGGAGCAGCGATATTGGGCGATAGCTGAACATAGCAATTGGGTCGAGGGTTGGCTTTTTAAGGATAGGCGTGATTGTGGAATGTTTGAAAGCAGAAGGGAAGGTACCAGAAGTTATTGATGCAGGTTGAAGAGGTGGGTTGGGGATGGGATTATTTTTAATCAGTTTTTTTGCACTTTTCATTAGTCCCCTTAGGGGATTTGAGTCTGTGATTGCTTGCATTGTAGTTTAAAATTTCTAGTCTCTTAGAATCTGTTTTTCGTAGGATTATTACCATGGCAGACATCAAGACCTTCAGAAGTCCATCAAGTGCCATGGCAACTCATTGACAACCCTCAGTCATTTCAGGCAGGAACTAATGGATTCTGAACTGATAGCATCTTGGATTCCTTTGAAGTAGCACTGTCATGCTTTTCAGGGGCACTTAGAAGGCTAAACTGTTGCGATCAGAGCTAGCTCAATTATAATTGCATCAATTACTCTCAGGTGCCATCTATTTAATGCAGCTGGTACTTATGCTGTTCAAAGCTCCTTTTATATAGATGACTAAGCCCCTATAAAATCATACTTGTAGTACATATCTCATTATTTATAGTTATTCAAAACATTTGTTTAATTTTATATGTATGTTAAGTGGCTTCGGTGCACTATTGTTGTGCCTAAGGGCTCAGTGCACCATTATACCCCCACAATTCGCACTATGAGCAACTCCCCTGATTCTGATTGATAGTGCTCAAACCATGGGCCTGCACAGGCACATTGACTCTGAAAAATACGTACAACTTTCAGCAACTGATGCTTGCTACATTTCTGGTTGTAGTATCAGTTTCAGGCTTCAGAGAGGAAGAGAGGATCAGTTATGTGTTCAACAGTTCTGCATCTCAGAAAAGGGCAATGTCACTGGTGATATCAACGTATTCTGTGATAATATATAGACAGGAGTAGCATGTAAATGATCCTTTCGGAAGCTGCTCACTATATTTCTGGAAGTATCAGTGGAACGAGTCTTTCAGAGTCAATGTACACACACAGAGTTGAGTGCTGTCAATCAATATCAGCGTTATACAAATTGAGGGGTCATAAATGTGAAATGAGTCCTGGACCACATCAAGGCTGCACTAAAGCACCCTCATTTGCATGTGGAATAAAACAAGTTTTAAAAGTAGGAATAGCAATGAAATATACACTGCAAGTATGATTTTATAGGCACTAAGTCATCAGTATAACCATTTAATCCTCTATATAATTAGCTTAATTTGTGTTTTGGAGGGTGACAGACTCCCTTTATGAGATTAAGGTTGTTTAAAATGCATACAGAACTTGTATTGACTGGAGCTAAGAGAAAGATCCGTGGACTAAGCTAAGAGGAAGATTGGTGACCTGACCTGAGAGGAAGACCATGTCTCGTGCCAGGAGAAGACTGTGACCCAAGCCCTGAACCAGGCTCGGGAAACGTACAGAACTGGAAGTGGGCTGGGACCGCTCTTCAAATAGCAAAGGCAGCCAGCGAGTTGAGTGGAGAAGCAGCCCCTGAATTGGACATATGACCTAGCAGGTAATGTTGTGACCCCTGTTAGGACCTAAGCACCTTTTAGTGTCATTCAGATAGCCAGTGACAGTGATGAATAACACGGAAGTATGATTACTTTGACAGCGACAACTACTCAGATATAGGAATAATAATGTGATAATAATAGTTTAATTATATTGCAATACAGAATATTGCAATACAGAATTTTGAAACATAGTTATCAAGGCTAGTTGCAATTGAAGGAAATATGAATGCGGCCAAGTACAGAGATATCCTTGATGAAAACCTCTTCCAGAGTGCACTGGACCTCAGACTTGGCTGAAGGTTCACCTTCCAACAAGACAATGACCATAAGCACACAGTTAAAATAACAAAGGAGTGGCTTCAGAACAACTCTGTGACCATTCTTGACTGGCACAGCCAGAGTCCTGACCTAAACCCAATTGAGCATCTCTGGAGAGACCTGAAAATGGCTGTCCACCAACATTCACCATCCAACCTGACAGAACTGGAGAGGATCTGCAAGGAAGAATGGCAGAGGATCCCCAAATCCAGGTGTGAAATACTTGTTGCATCATTCCCAAGAAGGCTCATGGCTGTACTAGCTGAAAAGGGTGCTTCTACTCAATACTGAGCAAAGGGTCTGAATACTTATGACCATGTGATATTTCAGTTTTTCTTTTTAAATAAATTTGCAAAAAATTCTATATTTCTGTTTTTTCCTCTTTGCCACGACAGCACCCACTGAGGGGGGGGATCTGCCCCTAGGAACAGGAAACCTACAGAGAGATAAATGGGGTGGTCCCCCTCGCTCCCTCAGTTTGGTTTCCTGTTCCTAAGGAAGGAACCTGCAGAAGACGATGCCTGGTCTGGTAGCCGCCCTCGTGCATGATATGAGCAGCAGGGGCCCCAGGACTGGAATCAGCGTCGGGCGGAGAGAAGACCCCCCCGGGCTGGTAATGCAGGTGAAGCCGTGGTAAGCAGTGCCGAGGCTCACTATTATGGGGCAGGACTTCCCCTCTTCCTCCTATATCAGAGGGGTACGAATGCATTACGGCACGGCACCAGGGATGGTAACACCCCCTCCGATATGGCGAGGCCAGGTAAATAATGAAATCCTGAGCTCGCGGAGAAGGGAAAGTGCCAGCATCAGGAATACCTGGAGAGGTCCGGTGATCTGAGGGGCAGCAATTGAGTGGCAGGTCGGGCAGGAAGCCGGCGCTCCCAGGCTGAGGCGACCCGGAAGTCCAGTAACACTTCCCGGGTCGGAGGAGGCAAGTAACACGGGTATCGCAAGAACGGGAGCCGCGCATGCGCAATGGCGCACGAAAAAAAAGGGGAAAGAGAGGAGGCGGAACCGGGAAGCTGCATAAAAAGCACCGGTAATATTGCAGCGGTGCGCAGCTATGTCGTCCACAAACGACCCGGTTGAGCCAGCCAGGAGAGTCCCCACAGGGCAGCAGGAAAAGCGGTACTACAAGAAGGAGCAGCAGCACCAGGAGAAGTGGCAGCTCCAGAAGAGAGTCCAGCAGACATTCCAGGAGAATGAGGCCACGGAAAAAAAACGGAAAGAGAAAAAGCCGTCCCACGCCTTGCCTCAGCCAGTCACGAACCCCGCAGCCGGTAAATTGCTGACGAGATTCACGGGTGAGTGTTTTTAGTCAGGCTTATAGCTGATGGCGTTTTTCTGGTCCATATCCATTTTTTAGGCCAAAAGAACGGAGAAGGCGAAAAATAGAGAGTGTGCCTTATGTTCTCAGCCCCTCCCAGACGGCCACCCTAAGAGATTATGCCAGTCTTGTATTGAAAAGACCTTGCAGGAAGAATCCTCGGGAAGAAAGGATATCCGAGCTATAATTAGAGAGGAGCTACGGGCCTTGGGCAGCTCCAGTAGTCTGGGGGGTCATTCCTCCATTAGAGGAATGGTTTCACCGAGAGGAATAGCTTCACCGGCGTCAGGATCGCCGTCGGAAACTGGGGAACTAGACTCAGATAGATTCCAGGAATACTTTTCCTCAGAGGAGGAGGAACAGACTTGTTTCCCTACGGACAGTGTTAATAACCTGGTTAAGTCTGTCCGAAATACCATGGGCCTGGCCAAGACTAAGGACCCCAAAACTCCGCAAGACATGATGTTTGCAGGCATTTCCCGGAGAAAGATCTGAGCTTTCCCAGTAGTCCCAGCTGTAAAGGAGCTGGTGAGGAGGGAGTGGGAGAAACAGGGTCAGAGAACCTTCCTCCCCTTAACTTCAAAATGCAAATACCCATTTGACGACGAAGAGTTAACATCTTGGTCGAGAGCCCCCAAAGTAGATGCGGCAGTGGCCTCTACCTCTCGTAGAACCTCCCTGCCGGTGGAAGATTCAGGAACGTTGGCTGACTCATTAGATCGTAAGACAGATACCTTTCTTAAATGATCCTGGGAGGCGTGTACGGCAGCCTTTAAGCCAGCAATAGCAGCCACATGCACAGCAAGGTCAATGTTAGTGTGGCTGGATGACTTAGAGGGAAAAATTAAAAGCGGAGTACCCAGAAACAAGCTCCTTTCCTCTATCCCCCTGATTAAAGGAGCAGCGGCTTTCCTGTCTGACTCCTCAGCGGATTCTCTCCGTTTATCTGCTAGAGCAGCAGGGCTAACCAATTTGGGCTGGCGGGCCTTATGGTTGAAAGCTTTGTGCTATACCCTGCCAGGGTAAGTACCTATTTGGCACAGAACTTGACGAGATCTTAACAAAAGCGGGTGAGAGGAAGAAAGGTTTCCCTAACCCGTATATTCCCTTTAACAGGAGGGCCTTCAGGAAGCCTCCGTTTGGGAAAAAGAAAGATTTCAGACCTCAGGACCGCTGGGGCAATAAGGATCCCAAGCAGAGGGGCAGCCTGTTTGGAAAATGTCCCTTCAGGGGGGACAGATTCCGTTAACAACAGTACACCGGTAGGTGGCAGACTACTAAAATTCAGCCACCAATGGGGAAAAATTACATCCAACCCCTGGGCCATTTCATCAGGCCTAAAGCTAGAGTTTGTTCGGCACCCGCTGAACTCCTTCCTATTGACTTCTATGAAGTCTCAAACACAGCAGGAAGCACTGGAGATGGAGATTGCAGCGCTGTTAACTAAGCGTTTTCTGATAGAGGTCCCGGGGGACGAAAAGGGAAAGGGTTTTTATTCTCCCCTATTTTTAGTCCCTAAACCAGATGGCTCTTTTAGAACTATAATAAACTTGAAAAAACTTAATACATTCTTGAAGCTGAGACCGTTTAAGATGGAGTCAATACGTTCAGCGATAAAACTCTTGTTCCCCAGGTGCTATATGGCAGTCTTGGACCTAAAGGACGCCTATTACCATCTCCCCATACACCAAGGGCACCAGAAGTTCTTGCGGGTAGCAGTCTGGTTCAGTGGTCGGATACAACATTTCCAGTTTACGGCAATGCCGTTCGGACTATCTATGGCTCCTCGGGTGTTTACCAAACTGATGCTGGAGGTGATGTCATATATAAGGCTGAATGACACCCTAGTGGTCCCCTACTTGGACGACTTGCTCATAGTAGGAAATTCTGTTTCCCAATGTGAAGAAAGAATAGCTGATATTGTCTCATCCCTACAGACATTAGGCTGGCTAATCAATTGGGAGAAGTCCAGGCTGAGACCGGTAACCTGTCAGACGTTCCTAGGCCTTCAAATAGATTCCGTAAGTCAGAAATGCTTTCTACCAGATGCTAAGGCGCAGGCCATAGTTAGAAAGATACAGAAAATTACTGGAAAACCTGTAATATCATTAAGGCAGGGTATGTCCTTGCTAGGGTCCCTAATATCATGCATCCCGGCAGTGCAATGGGCCCAATTCCACTACAGAAAATTGCAGTGGGCTATTTTACAGGCGACAGACAGGCTGCGGGGACGGTTGGAGGGAAAAATGTCCCTATCACCCGAAGTTATTAACTCCCTAGGTTGGTGGTTGGATCCTACCAATTTGTCAAAAGGAGTTCAATGGTGGGTTACTCCATCTATGGTACTCGCCACGGACGCTAGCCCTTCAGGGTGGGGGGCCCACCTGGAGGAGGAGATGGTGCAGGGCCAGTGGCTGGAGCATGAAATACAAAGCTCCTCCAATATAAAAGAACTAACAGCAATTTATTATGCTATATCTCAATTTCTCCCACAGCTAAAAGGAACCCACGTAAGGATCCAATCAGACAATACCACCGCAGTAGCTTACATAAACCAGCAAGGGGGAACGCGATCAGGACCGTTGATGTCTATCACAGAAAAGATCTTAGAGATAGCCGAAGTGCATCTTCACTCCTTATCGGCACTCCACATAAGAGGAGTGGACAATTCTCGAGCAGACTGCCTCAGCCGCCAAACCCTATATCAGGGCGAGTGGGTCCTCAGCCGGCACATTTTTGAGATGATAGCGACGAAATGGGGCAGACCAGAAATAGACCTGTTCGTGACCAGAGCCAACAGGCGTGTAAGAAAATTTGCTTCTCTCTACAGAGCAGACAACCCAGACATACTAGATGCCCTCCAAGCATCCTGGACATTCTGGCAAGCCTATGCCTTCCCTCCAATGATTCTTTTACCGACAGGAGTCAGAAAGATAAGACTGGAGAAGGCGAGAGTCATCTTAATAGCCCCGTTTTGGCCCAAGAGGCCATGGCTCTCATGGCTGAGAGCCATGTCAATAACCGACCAATGGATTCTGCCGCTACACCAGGACCTTCTCTCGCAGGGACCCTGTTACCATCCACAGGTCAAAGCCCTGCACCTAGCGGCCTGGAAATTGAAAGGGAGCTATTGAAGCAGAGAGGCTTCTCGACAAACCTGATTAATACCCTTCTACAAAGTAGGAAGGAATCCACAACCAGAATCTGTGCTAAGGTGTGGAGGAAATTCCTGGCTTTTCACCCAGTAAGATCATCCGGTGAAGTACCCATTATGGCCATTCTAGAATTCCTTCAGAAGGGCCGAGAATTGAGGCTCTCAGTAAATACTCTAAAGGTCCATGTATCAGCTGTAGGAGCCTTGTTTAACCAGAACGTGGCAGGTAATAGATGGGTGACCAGGTTTATTTCAGCTTGTTAACGATCAGAGCCAGTTCATATTCCTCTGCTACCAGCATGGAATCTTAGCCTTGTTTTGGATGCCTTCACTCAGGCCCCGTTTGAACCCATAGATTCAGCATCAATGAAATGCCTTTCATTAAAAACTGCTACGCTAGTAGCCTTAGTATCGGCTAGAAGAGTAAGTGATTTTCATGCCCTGTCGGTAGATCCTCCATTCCTGTCAGTAACACGAGACAGACTAGTATTGAAGACGGACCCGTCCTATCTTCCCAAACGAGCTACTAAGTTTCATAGGTCTCAGGAGATCTGTCTACCTTCCTTCTATGAGAACCCAACAACACAGGAGGAGGTTAAATATCACACTTTAGACATAAAAAGAGCTGTGCTAACCTACTTAGATAGGACCAGTCCCTGGAGGCAGAGTAGGTCTCTTTTTGTCTCCTTCCAGGGTAACAAGAATGGGGATAGAATTACGACAGGCACGTTGTCCAGATGGATCAGAGATGCGATCACAATGGCATATTCGGCAAAGGGAGAAGACCCGCCACAGGGTATTAAGGCGCACTCTACTAGAGCCATGTCATCTTCCTGGGCCGAGAGGGCGAATGTCCCAATTGAACAAATATGTAAGGCTGCAACCTGGTCTTCTCCATCTACCTTTTATAGTCACTATAGACTAGATTTATCCTCTACCGAGGATTTGACTTTTGGTAGATCTGTCCTTAACACGATGTGCCCTCCCAAGTGATTATCTCTGAAAATCTCTCAGTGGGTGCTGTCGTGGCGAAGAGGAAAAACCAGATTACTTACCGGTAATACTCTTTTGTAGAGTCCACGACAGCACCCGCTCACTTCCCGCCCGTAAGATTTCACAAGTGGTTCCCCTTGGTAGTGGAGAATAGACTTAAGACTTAAGGTGTAGATAACTATAGCAAACATAGAAGTATATGTACAACATAGATGGATTGTCTAAACAAAGTGACTAAAAAACATTTATGGTGGTTCCTCCGTTGTTCTCTGTAATACAAACTGAAGGAGCAAGGGGGACCGCCCCATTTATCTCTCTGTAGGTTTCCTGTTCCTAGGGGCGGATACCCTCTCTCAGTGGGTGCTGTCATGGACTCTACAAAAGAGTATTACCGGTAAGTAATCCGTTTTTTTTCAGTCAAGATGGGGTGCAGAGTGTACATTAATGAGAAAAAATGAACTTTTTTGAATTTACCAAATTGCTGCAATGAAACAAAGAGTGAAAAATTTAAAGGGGTCTGAATACTTTCTTTACCCACTGTAGAAACAGTTGAAATGAGAAGTTTACATACACTATATAAAAAGACACGTGCATGTTTTTCTCAATATCTGACATGAAACCAGAATAAACCTTTTCTATTTTAGGTCAATTAGGATTACCATATTTATTTTCTCACTTTGACTCCGCAAAAACTCTTACTGTTTCTCTTATTCATTCTCGTCTTGACTACTGTAACTCTCTTCTAATCGGTCTCCCTCTTACCAAACTCTCCCCTTTCCAATCTGTTTTGAATGCTGCAGCCAGGATCATATTCCTCGCCAGTCGTTACACCGATGCCTCTACCTTGTGCCAGTCATTACACTGGCTACCCATCCACTCCAGAATCCAGTACAAACTTATTACCCTCACCCACAAAGCTCTCCATGGCTCAGCACCACCCTACATCTCCTCCCTTGTTTCAGTATACCACCCTATCCGCACCCTCTGTTCTGCTGATGACCTGAGGTTAGCATCCTCAACAATCAGAAGCTCCCACTCCCGTCTCCAAGACTTTACATGTGCTGCGCCAATTCTTTGGAATGCACTTCCCAGGTCAATACGATTAGTCCCCAATCCCCACAAGTTTAAGCGTGCCCTGAAAACGCATTTATTCAGACTGGCCTACTGCCTCAACACATTAACCTAATCTATCCCTGGGTGGCACAGTCAAACGTTTTACCATAACCAGGTTCACCGCATCATGTTCCCACATGCTTTATGCATCCGTTAGCCCTCTGTGTCTGTACTGTTACACACTTAACATTATGGCTGGTCCAAACAATCAGGGCAATTGTTACCACCCCCCTTTCGTGTCTCCCCTTTTTCCTCAAAGATTGTAAGCTTGCGAGCAGAGCCTTCATTCCTCTTGGTATGTGTTATGATCTATGTGATTATTGTTATGCTGTAATGTCTATTGTCTGTACAAATCCCCTTTGAGTCCACTTTGTAAAGTGCTGCGGAATATGTCGGCGCTATAGAAATAAAATGTATTATTATTATTATTTCCCAAATGCCTGAATGAGAATGTTTTAAAGCACTTTTATTACTGCAAAGTAAAAAAGTTTACATACATTTCATTAGTATTTGTACCATTGCCCTTAAACTGAATGACTTGGTTCAAACGTTTGGGATATCCTTCTACAAGGTTCTCAAAATAGTTAGTCGGAATTTGAGCCCATTCCTCCTGACAAAACTGATGTGCCTGATCCAGGTTTGTTGATCGCCTTGCTTGCACCTGCCTTTTTAGCTTCGCCCAGAAATTGTCAAATAGGATTGAGATCAGGGCTTTCTGATGGCCACTCCAAAACATTGACTTTGTTATCCTTAAGCCACTTTGTTACCATTTTCGCAGTATGCTTCAGGTCATTGTCCATTTGGAAGACCCATTTCCGCCCAAGCTCTAACTTCCTGGCTGATGTCTTGAGATGTTGCTTCAGTATTGCCACATATTCTTCTTTTCTCATGATGCCATCTATTTTGTGAAGTGCACCAGTCCCTCCTGCAGCAAAATAACCCCACAACATAATGCTACTACTCCCATGTTTCACAGTTGGGATGGTGTTCTCAGGCTTCCAAGCTTCTCCCTTTTTCCTCCAAACATAATAATGTTCATCATGCCCAGAAAGTTCAATTTTAGTTTCATCAGACCACAGGACGTGTCTCCAAAAATTAAAGTCTTCATTCTTGTGTGCATTTGCAAACAATCTTGATTTTTTATGCTTTCTTCTGGAGTAATGGATCCTTCCTGGCAGAGTGGCCTTTCAGCCCATGTTGATACAGTACTCATTTCACTGTGGATATTGATACAATCTCGCATCATCTTCACAAGGTCTTTTGCTTTTGTCCTTGGGTTGATATGCACATATTGGAACAAAGCCTGTTCATATCTGGGCCACAGAACCTGTCACAATACTAAGCGATATGATGGCTGTACATTCCCATCTAGTTTATACTTGCATATAATTGTTTGTACAGATGAACGAGACACCTTCAGATATCTTGAAATTGTACCCAAGGATGAGCCAGACTTGTGCAAGTCCACAACTGTCTTCCTGATATCTTGGCTGATTTTATGAGACTTTCCCATGATTCTAAACCAATAAGTAGTGTGTACCATTTTCCATCCATTATTTCAATTTTTATGAGAATAACAAGAAATCAACCCTTAAAGTAGGAAATCCGCAGAAAAATTCCGGCGCATTGGCAACCAGGTTGCTGGGATTTCTTCAGCCCTGCACCATGGGGTTCATCCATATCATTTGAATCTTGTGTAAATCACTAATATACATTTGCTGTGTCTTTGTGCAGTAGCAGCAGTAGAAACCTTGCTCTAGTATATGGTTTTGTGTTCTCACTGTGATCTATACTCAGAAAGTGCCAATCTTAAGTGGTGATGTTGTTTTAAATATCTTGTTTCATCCTGTTGGTCTTTCAAGAAACACAATGGCCTGCAGGCATTGACACACTGAGCTACTTAATTAGTGGTAGCATATGGCTTAAAGCATTAAACACATCCAGTTTAGAAAAAAAAGATATTGTTCAGCTAAAAATTCCTATGAAGTATATATACAGTATATATATATTTTTTCTTAGAGTACGCTTTAAGTCTCTAGGCTTGATTGCAGTGATAATGTGAATTTTTATAGGTATACCCTTTAGGCATTCACATGCCTGGCGAGGCACAAATATTCACTTGTGGCTTTAGACAAGAGGAAGGTCAGCGTACTTGTCAGACAACCCCTTCAGTCTTGAATCCCAATCACACAGAAAGTGTAAGAAAACACGAGTTGTTTTTGCTAAGGGCTGGCATAGTTCGAGCATCCCTGGTATGGTAAAATTGAATTCAATTAGAGGGTTAGCGGGAGCATTGACCTTCAAAACACTGCATCTCTTAAAACAGCTGCACAATCTGTCAGCAGAGATAGTAGATGGGGATCATTGAGCCATTGAAGAAGAACAGGTTTCCTTCAATGCTCTTCTTAGTCATTGGTTTTATTATTGATCAGGGATTGCATAGTTTTTCGTCTGTCTTCCGTGGTGCACTTATTCACCATCATGCCGTTGTTTTCATCTGATAAGCGGGTGAACTAAGTAAAGGTGAAACGCTTGCTGTTCAGTCTCAGTTGCAAATAGTTCTCTCCTTGCTGGTTTCTTGGGTGACGGCCATGTTAAGTGTTTTATATATTTGCACATGTTGAAATCTGAGATGCTATATCTTAAAGCATTTGTCATTGAGCGGGGAATGGTTTTATTTTCGGCTCCTTTGGATTTGTCTCTGAGTGATGATTACTGCTGACTGACACACAACTCCCCTCTCAGTGTGCCTGTTATGATTGATTCTAAACGCACAGTGTAATATGCCATCAACCCCTGCTTATCCTAGTGAAATATTCCATAATCCAGATATTTATTTCTAACAATGCAGACTGTAAATCTCTAGAGATAAAGGAAATAAGAAAACAATAATAGTAGGGGGTTGGCTGTATTCATTCGTAAGTAGGAGAATATTAACCGCACAGTGATTGAGAATTAAATGCTTTCTGTGACTACACTTCTACCTTTAAAAACCAGTGAATCCTCCCCATTTTCCTCCAGCAGAACTTGTAACTCTGGCAAGTTATTTCAAAATCTGTTTGATGTTTGTCTCTAGTGGTTAACTGTGTGTGACTGCACGCTCTGTGAAGTCAGATGGATGGCTATCCTAGAAAGGAGCATCATTGGCTTTGATCTGTATATTCTCTCCCCGTGGGACATTTCCACCTTTTCAAGTTGGGGATCAGTTAATTATTAGATGAAATTGGTTTGGGGACCTGAAATCATTTTGAAGGCTGGCAGTAGTTCTCTCGGTGATGCTGTATGCTCTTTGATCTGCAGAGCTGCGTTTTTAGATCATCGCAGAAAGCTACGTAACCTGTAGGTTGAAGATCCTAGTAATGTAAATGGGGTAGCATCTTTCACAAGGTAGTTCTGTTTCATCCTCTCCTCTTCTCTTGTTAGCTCTCTCCACCTAGCTCATTTCCCTTGAGGTGTATTTAGGTCCTATAACACCGGCTGACATTGCTTCTGTACACAATGACCTTATATAATTTTTTCTAATTCCCATTGTGACCATATGACATGGATGGGGAGGAAGAATCTGACCTTGGATTATTTTATTAAATAGTAACTTTGAGATCCTTTGATCTACCTGTGGTACACCTAATAAGAGTAGTAGCTAGAGCAGTCCCACTTAGAAATTGGATTTGTAATAAATTGAAAAAAATCATGTTCTCGACATTTCATAATATTTTTCACACTGACATTTAAATACAATTTGCCATAACTAACAAGAAATATACTAAACCATCAGTTAGAGGATACTTACAATTTTATAAAACTTTTAATTTGTTAAAGTGGCATGTCAGAAGTTTTGAGACCATTTAAAAAAAGAAAAAACTATTAAAAAAGTGTACCTCTTTGACTTTGATTAGCTTTTCTCAAAGAACAATACAAGATCTATATCAAATATATATACACCACTCGGACAGCCACTCAGTAACACTTAGTTGGACACTCGCATGTCTCATGTTTTCTAAAATGGTAGCTACACTTTAACTACTAATGGACTACCCAAGGACTTAAACCATCTGGGTGGTTTGTATACTACTCTTCAATTATATTTTAGAACGTGATTTCTGAATAAGCAACTGCATGGAGCTATTCCAGCTAAAGGAGGGCACTTGCGGTCAGAGGCAGCTGGACACCCCACAGAGAAGGCAGAGCAGGATCAGTTACTGGGTCCTAGTGAACACTTATCAGCTCATGCAGGAGGCTGATTTTGACCCTGTAACCGCATCTAATGCCAACTTCAATTACAGGGGAAATAAAATATATAAAATTTTATTTAACCCCTTCACCCCCAGGCGATTTTCCATTATTTTGTTTTCATTTTTTCCTCTCCTCCCAAGAGCCATAACTTTTTTAACTTTCCACCAGTATAGTACGATAGCTTATTTTTTGCTGGATGCATGGACTGTTGAATGACACCATTCATTTTACCATATAGTGTATTAGAAAATAGGAAAACAATTCCAGGTTTTGTGAAATTGCACAAAAAGAACAATTCCACAATAGTTTTTTGAGTTTTTTTTATTTTCCATGTTCACTATATGGTAAAACTTACTTGGCAATATGTTTCTCCAGGTCAGTACGAGCATGCAAATACCAAACATGTCTATTTTTTTTCTTTTATTCAAGTAGTGAATTAAAAATTTGGAAATTTGTAAGAAATTTTTTTTTCTTTTGTAGACATTTTCCCAAGACCCATAACGTTTTCATTTTTCGGTATATAGTGCTGTGTGAGGGCTTATTTTTGCTCCCTGAGTTGATATTTTCACTGACACCATTTTGGAAAATATACAATGTTTTGATCAGCACTTACTGCAATGTTGGGGAGACCAAAAAACCTAATTTCATTCTGCCATTCATCAATTGCATTACTTTTTATATTTTGATAGATCAGACATTTCTGAACCCGGCTATACCAAATAAGTATATATTTTTAGTTTTTTATTTTTTATTTTCAATGAGGCAAAAGGTAAACTTTTGTGATTTTATTTTTTTTCATATTTTTAATATGAAATATGATGTTCACAGGAGGATCAAAATGACAGGCACGTGGGTCATCAACAGACCCCACCGGCTGTCATGATAACCCATCAGCACCCCACTGTCATGTCACGGGCGTTCTGATAGGAGTATCGAATAATGCAACCACTGTGCTTCTAACAGGGGTTTTAAAGGTTAACAGTCATGTGAGCCTGCATCAAAGGCAGGCCACAACACATGATGTAAATGTTCGTCAGATGTCATGAAGGGGTGAAATGTTAACATGCTTACATTATTTATAAAGGAATATGTTACTTTTAGTTATGTTATGCATGTGACTACAAGTTGTCTCTACACTAAAGGCATTTTAGATGAAAATAGAAGGGATAATACAGTTTTGTATAAATTTGCTAGCCAGAATTGTGAAAGAAACCAGTGTTGCGGTCAATTGCTGCTTAGTGATTTTTAAGCAATATTGAAATTGCCTCGAATGCTCTGCGGTTTTCCTCACATCTCAAGTTTAAGTTCAGTGGACTTTATTTACC
This sequence comes from Dendrobates tinctorius, assembly GCF_039654945.1. NCBI lineage: Eukaryota > Metazoa > Chordata > Amphibia > Anura > Dendrobatidae > Dendrobates > Dendrobates tinctorius. Next base: position 8,018,469 of record NW_027361776.1, on the reverse strand, counting down.
TAGAATTTATATTATTTTTGCTTATGTTTGTGTCTCCCTTGCTATAATTTCTCATTCGTTTTTCAGCAAGTGGAAAAGCTGCAGAATGCATTTCCCTCCAGGTCTGCCCCTACCCAACTTTTGCTTTGCGAGGCAATTTAGCGCCAAGCCCCACACCGTCATACTTTATCTTCTGTAGACTGAGAAAGTCTCTTTACCCTCTTGAAAAATGCTCAGATGCTCATATTTCCCGGCTATATTTTATGGTGTCCTTGTTTATTGATATATTCATCTGACTTCCAGTCTTGGTCATACCGCTGATGAGTCTTACACCTATTAGCATATCAGGTGTTTACAGAGAATAATTGCATAACATAAGCATCTGGATTACGCTGACAGAATGACATACTCCCCTGCTTTATTACTGGTGGAAAAGTCATTGTAATTCATTGTAATAGATTTTAGATGCCGAAAACACAGAGAAAAGAGGATCTAATAGGACAGAACAGAACTAATGTCTCACTCAAGGAAGCAGCTTCAAAATGTGATCAGTGGTTGAAGATACCTCAAAGTATGAGCTGCCAGCAAATCTGAATGCCAGAGGGAGAGAAAATAAACAGCAGAAGAAAACAGGCTTTGCATGGTTGAATTTAATGAGCAATTAGGCGAGAAATAAAAAAATAAGTGAAATACGGTCCATACTGTGGAGAAGCATAACAATACTTACCTGAACCTAAATGTTCCCTTTATAATAATAAATGCTGCAGTAATGCAGTCACATTTTTTCATGATCATTAAAGACTCAATTTGTAAGATCAATTTGTAAATATGGAAACTGTGCAAATTATATTTCTCTTGTTACTTGTCGCCTGGACTATTTTTTTTATTAATATTATTATTATGAAACACTGTTATAATCACATTTCACCATTTGTATTGGATTCCAAATTCCCTGTTAATTGACAATTTAAATCTGAACTGTCAACCTAGGCTCACAGTTGGCGATATTTGCCTCTTTTCCCTCCTAAAGCAGAAGGTTTTCTGTTGCTTTATATTCATGTGTGCATTTTTGGTCCCTATTAACATGAACAGGAAGACGAGTGCAGCAGATTTTTTCTATACCTTTTTGCATATTCAGTCTTATGTCAGTGATGCTGAATGACAGACAAGAAAACATCCATAGTAAAAGAGAAAGAAATCAAAAGGTCACATTGATTTACTATGGTAACCAGGTTGACCTTGTTCATTATATTCCAGGTATGTTATTGAAAAGCAGTAAAATATTTTTGCATATCATAATGAGTAAGCTCAAACCACGGTGACTGGTATTTGGTTATGTGTTATAGGTTTTCTTTGTTTGGACCTGAGCCAAGGAAATAGAGAATAATGTGTGAATGTACTTCGGATATGCTGAATTTTATAAGGCCATATTCACAGATATGATACATAACTGTGGATGGTATACAAATATAGTGAAACCCCTTCCAAAGACTACCTCTTTGAGGCCACCCCCAATCTAGATTAGATTTTTCTGTGACCAATGTTAAACATACCTATTTTCTGTATACATTGACCTCATGTTTTAGAAGACCACCACCCTAAAATCCCACTTTCCCACTTCAGGGTTCCTTTCTGGTGATTTTTCGTATAGAGAAAACACTTCTGCAATCCATGATTGTGACCTTTTAGTTTACATGTTGTATGACAATTGCAGTGACTATAATTTTTTTTTAGGAACATTTAGTAAAATTGTGTTCTTACCAAAAAGTGGAAGTCTGCAGTAAACGTATCTGATGATTGTCCTGCTCAATGACGACATTTGCGTGCATATTATCCGATGGTGACGCGCTTATGAAGTGAGCTGTATTTCATGTTCACTTACTTCCAAAAAGGAGAGAATGGTCAGTTGTTCAAGATCTGGTATATTAGAATTATACAAATTTTCCTGCAGACATGATAACAATTTTATTGTTGATTTGTAAATATCAGTAAATACTAGTACTAGTAGCATATAGTTTTCTGCAATATATACTGCAATGAACGAGCTGTTCAAAGGATCTGCTCTATATAGGTTGATATGTTGAAAGTGCATTAAATATGTTCAAAAATAGCAGGATTCACCTTAAAGAAGCAGTCAAGTTATTTATTTTTATTAATCTTATTTATCCTTTCACTAATCATTCAATATATATATATATATATATATATATATATATATATATATACAGTGCAGACCAAAAGTTTGGACACACCTTCTCATTCAAAGAGATTTCTTTATTTTCATGACTATGAAAATTGTAGATTCACTCTGAAGGCATCAAAACTATGAATTAACACATGTGGAATTATATAATTAACAAAAAAGTGTGAAACAACTGAAAATTTGTCTTATATTCTAGGTTCCTCAAAGTAGACACCTTTTGCTTTGATTACTGCTTTGCACACTCTTGGCATTCTCTTGATGAGCTTCAAGAGGTAGTCACCAGAAATGGTCTTCAGTCTTGAATGAGTTCCCAGAGATGCTTAGCACTTGTTGGCCTTTTTGCCTTTACTCTGCGGTCCAGCTCACTCCAAGCCATCTCGATTGGATTCAGGTCTGGTGACTGTGGATGCCTGGCCATCACTCTCCTTCTTGTTCAAATAGCCCTTACACAGCCTGGAGGTGTGTTTGGGGTCATTGTCCTGTTGAAAAATAAATGATGGTCCAACTAAACGCAAACCGGATGGAATAGCATGCTGCTGCAAGATGCTGTGGTAGCCATGCTGGTTCAATATGCCTTCAGTTTTGAATAAATCCCCAACAGTGTCACCAGCAAAGCACCCCCACACCATCACACCTCCTCCTCCATGCTTCAGGCATGTAGAGTCCATCCGTTCACCTTTTCTGCGTCGCACAAAGACACGGTCGTTGAAACCAAAGATCTCAAATTTGGACTCATCCGACCAAAGCACAGATTTCCACAGATGTCCATTCCTTGTGTTCTTTAGCCCAAACAAGTCTCTTCTGCTTGTTGCCTGTCCTTAGCAGTGGTTTCCTAGCAGCTATTTTACCATGAAGGCCTACTGCACAAAGTCTCCTCTTAACAGTTGTTGTAGAGATGTGTCTGCTGCTAGAACTCTGTGTGGCATTGACCTGGTCTCTAATCTGACCTGCTGTTAACCTGCGATTTCTGAGGCTGGTGACTCGGATGAACTTATCCTCCGCAGCAGAGGTGACTCTTGGTCTTCCTTTCCTGGGGCGGTCTTCATGTGAGCCAGTTTCTTTGTAGCACTTGATGGTTTTTGCCACTGCACTTGGGGACACTTTCAAAGTTTTCCCAATTTTTTGGACTGACTGACCTTCATTCCTTAAAGTAATGATGGCCACTCGGTTTTCTTTACTTGACTGCTTTTTTCTTGCCATAATACAAATTCTAACAGTCTATTCAGTAGGACTATCAGCTGTGTATCCACCAGACTTCTGAACAACACAACTGATGGTCCCAACCACATTTATAAGGCAAGAAATCCCACTTATTAAACCTGACAGGGCACACCTGGGAAGTGAAAACCATTTCCGGTGACTACCTCTTGAAGCTCATCAAGAGAATGCCAAGAGTGTGCAAAGCAGTAATCAAAGCAAAAGGTGGCTACTTTGAAGAACCTAGAATATAAGACATATTTTCAGTTGTTCCACACTTTTTTGTTAATTATACAATTCCACATGTGTTAATTCATAGTTTTGATGCCTTCAGAGTGAATCTACAATTTTCATAGTCATGAAAATAAAGAAAACTCTTTGAATGAGAAGGTGTGTCCAAACGTTTGGTCTGTACTGTATATATATATATATATATATATATATATAATTCTGAAAATTATTACTTAGTTGCTTTTATAGTTGTTCCTTTTTCATTTAGTTGGGCAATGCGATCTAATGCCACAACCATGGGAATTACTCACATTTATGTTCTCTGAAGGGGGTCACTATGTGTGTCACCAGAAATTCCTGTATAATGATACCGCATGGACTATACCAACTTACGTTCCTAATGAGGGGAGGTGACATAAACCCCTATGACAGTTACTGATGATGACTAGACAGCCCCTGTCATACAGATACAGTATAATGAACCTAATTACAGATCACTCTCTCTGAATGTATAATTATAATTTATAACCCTACTGACTAATTTCAAAGAATATAGAAAGAAGGATAATCACAAATTATCCAAAGCAGGAAAAGGTGGTATCAGCTGTAGCTTCTCATGTGATGCTCTACTAATGCACCACAGGATTGATAGCAGAACATAAAGGAACAAAATGCTAAGTGAAATCTGGGAATCAGAATGAAGCGTTAAGAGAGCAAATTAAGTAAATATTCCATGTAGAAAAAAGTGTAGAATGTGATACAGTCAGATGGGAAATGTGTACAAAGAGTCCAGCACTGCAGAGTAGTTGCATGAATGTTATGAAATATTTAAATCAGTATTGGAGTACAGTACTTTTTTTTTTAAATGTTCCGAATTGGTGGATGGTTCAGGCATGAAAAAATAATTTTACTGGACTGCTTTTTTCAGTTATTGTTTTCATCCTGTACAGCGTGGTATTTTATTCCAGGTGCCTCCTTCAGTTTTCAATATTTTGTCTACTCAGGCAGCCATACCTAATGATGCACCTTTGGGGTACCATATTATTTTTACAGTTCCAAGAACCTAGTAAATCAATCACAACCTAGTACAGAACATACATGGTGGGATGAAGACACCTATCTGAAATATAGATAGAATAAATACAACTGCAATCCTGTACTCTTCTTTGCCTACCAGTTTTAGTAATGCTGCTCTGTTTCTAGCATTTACTGGAGCAAATATATAGCAGTCAATTTATTGATTTCACCCAGAAGTTGTCAACTTCTTTTTCTATGTATCTTGTGTTCTAATACAAGGGTGTGAAAAAGTGTTTGTCCTCTTCCTGATTTCCTATTCTTTTGCATGTTTGTCATACTTAAATGTTCTCTTCATTGAGAACAGTTATGGCAGTAATTAGGCCAGGGTGTGGATAGGGAATTTAGCTCAGCTTCCCAAAGATATGATAAACCACAGCTAATTTATGTTTTAAGGGAGGGATGGGGAATCACTTTTTCACACAGGGCCCTGTAGGTTTGGATTTCTTTTTCCCTTAATAATAAAGACTGTCATTCAAAAACTGCATTTTGTGTTTACTTGTGTTATCTTTGTCTAATATTTAAAATTGTTTGTTAATCTGAAACATTTAACTATGACAACCATGCAAAAGAATAGAAAATCAGGGGGCAAACACTTTTTCACTCCAGTGTAAATTTTACCACTGAACCGGTCAGTTATCAGAATGTTTCATATTGTGACTGCAGGAGCCCAAAGCACTCTGGATGTCCCTTGTGCCATGTGAAAAACACTGAGATCTGAATAAGGCCTATATATAATTTATTGTCACTGTGACACACTTGTAAATATTAAGAGCTCATTCAGACATCTGTGATTTTTCTTATATGCAAAAACCAGTCTGAGTTTCTTCAGTGTGTTTGATCAGAGAGTCATCAAAGTTTGGTGAGTGTGTTAGTTTTTATCATCATTGTTTGGTCAGAGATTTATAATTTCTTTGGATTGAAAAAAAGACATTATGGAGGTTTCTCAACCTTGTATCAAACAGTCAGTGAAAAAGAGTTTTTTCATGACCTCATAGACTTGCATTGGTAAGTTTGAGCTGATAATCAGATCAATATTGGTCAAGTCTCCATGCTTTTGTATGGACAATTCCATCTAAGGAAAAAAATGGGCATGTGAACTACCCCATAGACTATCATAGGTATGAGTGCTTTCCATGGAAAACACTGCTAGAAGTTGTACAAGAAAATCTGACGTCTGAATGATCCCTAACGGATATTATGCATTCTGTTATTAAGACGTTTCCTGCGTTCAAAATATGTTCATGTTGTTGAAAATGTAGTTTTCTCTTTACAATTATTGTGAGTACTCCACTTAGGCACATTTTACCTGTATTAGTCACTATCACTGTTTACTTTAGAATAACACTGAACCAAATCACATCTAAACTAACTTTCAAGGCAATTTTTCTGGTTGCTCTGAAGAGTACTTAATCTGCACATTGACATTTGTTAACAAACACTGTTCCTCTCAACATATTAATATGACATGTTAGAATGAGAACATTAGACAGGAAGTGAAACCATTAGCCTTTATTTCTTTTCGAGTTGTTGACCTTACATTGCAAGGTGTCTTCTACAAATACAGCTATAGCAGACAATAAATCTGCCTCAGTAACTGCTGATAAGGCAACAAATCAAAGGTTTTCACAGTCTTACTGAGAAATATTGATAATTGAGCAGTAAAAACCTGTGGGTAGGAATATCGACACAACATAGTTGAGAACTGAGGTTATTCCCTAATGAAATGCGGTGACCCTTACCAACAAATCATGTGTAGGTTATGTAATGTATTTGAGATTGATCAGCGATCACAAGACATTGCGTGCACTTTACTATGGGTTACTACATAATTTTTATATTGAACCTTAATAATAAATAGTCTTCATTAGTTACATTTCTACTTTTATAACACATGTAATATCGAACTGATTCTGACTTTGTGTTTTAAAAGTTGAGGATTGGGTTCCAGTCATTGAATGTTTTGTTCATTCCTTGGAGGTAAGCTCAGCCCTCACTCTTAATAGCTAGTGCTGGTGAAATAATAGGAATTATTTAATGGTGAGTCGATCTGACTTCTGAAATAATCTTCTTTGATTCTATAATATACAGTAAGTTTGTACTAATAATATAGGTGATGTGTTATCACTCATTAGTGGTTGATAATGTAACATGAAAATGTTTTTTTTACTGCCAAATTATATTTTCATAGCTGTTATCCAATAGGTAGAAAAATATCTGAAATTGAGAATTCTCAGTGAATTTGATACCTTTTATTGGCTAACAGAAAGATAACACAAAGCAAGCTTTCAAGACTACTCAGGTCACTTCATCAGGCAGAGTATAACACAATATCTGAAGAGTCACATATTTATACACAACAGGACAGATATTGTGTTATTCTGTGCCGGATAAAGAGACCTGAGTAGTCTTGAAACCTTGTTATGTGTTATCATATTTCCCGTTAGCCATTAAAAAGGTATCAATTAATGAGTGTCAATTTTTTTTTTTATTTCTTCCCCATTCCACGGTCACTGGTCTTTGGATGCTTTTCTCCAGCTTTTTTTTTTTTATAATATACATATTTACTATAAACATTTCTAATGTACACTCTTCAACATTGAAATTACAACACCAGGATTGAAAACTTATGAATTGATGGAAATCACTGGCTCTGTAGACATGTTAATGATATGGAATTGATGAAAAAATGGAAACAAAATTAAAAAAAAAAACAACTGCAAAAGTTTGTATTGCGCTTTTCTCACCAGGGACTAAAAGTAGAGAACATTTGAGGAGAGAATATCTCAATTTATTCAGTACCAAGTATGAATGTAAAAATACTCTTACTTCCACACCTTGTCATGTTATTATTGAGGTTATGAGTGACTGAGAAATATAAATGCACTTGGACTTGCAAATTACAGTATCAAGATCTTCTGCTGGCAGATCCTTTTGCATATAGCGACCAATGACATCCCAGATATGCTTGGGATTTTGAAAATGCAGTAGGCTATGGTATCTATAGTAGCACTTTTAGCGCTCAATAGCATGAGCATATGCTGCCTGACATATTAAAAACAACTTATGGGACACTTTGAAGAAATGGCCTTTTCATTTGTTCCATGAGCATGTTAATGTAGCAGTGAACTATTAGTGAAGTTATCGTGCAATATGCCACACCATAATCCTGGAATAGTGTGATGTTCCATCTTGAAGACCCTTCATAGCGCTGCTCACGTGGTCTCCAGACCAATTTCTGGCTATTAATTGTATGCTGCATCCACCTCCCTCCAGCAGGGACATAGCCACATTCACCGCCCTGGCTTCCAAGTCGCATCCTCTGCTCTGACCCTCCACGCACTTCCTGTGCCCCAGGGTCTGCGCATGTCACACAGGTCTGCTGGCAGCATGCTCAAGATGTGCGCAGCCAGTTCTTAAAGGAGTAGTGTACGCATTTCTGATGTGTCCCCCTTCCCCTGTAGGGAGGTGCCTGAGCAACATTAGTGTTTAGTATGCATTCATGCTTCTAAGCCTGTTGTCAAGTTCCTGAACCCATCCTGTTTGTACCTGAAGCCTATTCCTTAACCTATTCTGTCTGAATCAGTACCTATATCCTGAGTCTGTCCTGTCTGAATATGCCATCCAGTTCTGCCTGGACAATGAGTCTGTTCGAAGGATCTGAATCCGTGTCATCTGAACCACCTCCAATCTGTTCTGGCCGTGATCCTGTTCCTGTCCTACCAACTACTCCTAGTCCATACCTTCATGCCTGTCCCTTTGGGGTCAGAAGAACCAGGTGGTCGCTTAGTTACACCTTTTTAGGTTTTCCCCGGTCTCTGGTGTAGTGGGTCCACACCCACCAGCAAGAAAATACACCACCATTCCATTGCCTGATTGCTCCATTCCAGCCTAAGATCTCCATTTGGAAGCAATGTAGGAAGTGCCATGAAATAGCCTTTGCGAGGGATCATTATACCAGTCCTACTTTTGAAATTACCGTGTGGAGTGGCATAATATAGAGTAGCCAGACCTATTTATTCTTCATGTCAGGTATTCCAGGTACATAAACAGCTCGGTGTTAATTTGATTTGATGGGGAAAGAATGATACGGTCATTTCCTCAAAGTGTCTCAAAGGAGATGTTTTTCAACATGACAACTCCAGGCTGCATGTTACTAATGCTACTATGTCTGCCTGGCCAAAACATGCTACCATGGCCTGCAGGTTCTTTGTACTTGTCTCCCATCTAGCACATCTGAAACGTCATTAATTAGCCACTGTAGTGGACCTTGATGATTTGACATTAATAAACTTGTGATTGTAAGGTTTGTACTTTGACCAGTTTATGCAAAACTACCATTTTGTTTTTGTTTATTAAAAGCAAAGTTAGTGCTGATCCTCAAGGTTGTTTTAAATCACAATTTGCAATGATATTACAATATGCTACAATTTATATCTATTTCAAGCAGTATTATTATTGAACCTAAGACATATACTTTGGTTTAAATGTTATTTGATATATCTGATATCTGTCTAATTATTCATGGCAAGCTTGATACTGTAACTGGTATGGCTGATTATGTAATTGTATAGTGTGCTTAGTAATTTTAAGGATTTCAATCCTGTAATTGTGCCCACTTGTTAGAATCCTTGGTGACTATAGATGTGCATTGCTTTGTAAGAATCCGACTTACTGTATTTACAACTTGACAGAACCACCCACAAGAAAAGCACTAACATTATTTAACATCATGTTTATTAGTTATGAGGAATCTGTTGCCAGACAGGCTATCTTCATAAGTGTATTTCTAAAGTAAAGCTAGTGATAATACAAGATCCACTCATCTGTCATGGACAGAAGCCTTCACTTGTAGGCCCAAAATAAGTGTAGATTCACATACCCATGTGATACATCTGAGTGCTTTCCTATTTTTACTCCAACAGCACTTGTACCCATAGAGTAGAATAGATGAATTCACATATCTGTTAAAGGGGTTGTCCGGTCCGAATCAATAAGTCTGCCGTCACTCTGTGTGACTGCAGACTTAAGAGTCCCACCCTGAGTGCACACAGAGGATTCACCAGTTTCTGAGCAGGGACTGGAGGGTGTGTATGAGTTATACATGCACCCGGCCAGAGCTCATCCAGTGGTCGAAGCCTCGCTCCATTTACTTGTATTCAGCGAGTCCACCCCCCAACTGGTGACGCAGCCATTCAGTTGGCGTGGCCGACTAGATGGCACCGCATCTTTCCATACAAGTGTATGGAAACATTTTTGCTAGCCTTTTTATTGCTTGCTAAAGATCTTAGTTAACGATTTTATATGCCAGTGTTGGTTTATATTTTTAGCAATTTTGGGGCATTTTTTCCTTTGGCATATTTCTAGAGTTGTATTTTTTTTAAATCCATTAAGCAACAAATAAATTGCTAATGTTTCTTGAAGCAAAAATAGTTACAAAATGCTCAAAAAAATGCTCAGGCATCTTCTAGGCATTATTTTAGCCTTTCCATTGACCTGAATTGTAAAGTATAGAACAGCTTTATAGCAGAAAACTCCTGAAGAATCATACACTCACTTCTCTTAACCTCTTGCCATTTTTGAAAACCTGAAGCGATTAAAAATCACTGAAAAGTCTGAACAGATAAACAGCGATGGCATTTCACACTAGAAATGAATAGGAAGAGCAATTCCTCAGGCACTTTTCGAATTACTTCAAAGACTCTTCAAAAAAAAGCTGTGATTCGAAAGAATTTTTAAGGTGTCAAAAATGATGAGTTTTTCAAATAAAATACACTTTAGGAAATGAAAAGCTCCTCCAAAAGCTCCTCAAAGAAATTCCTGAAGCAGTTTCATAGCGTTTTAGAAAAGGATTTATTTTTGCATACATTCTTTGTAGTTTTGCACGGAAAAAAACAACAAATTTTTTCTTACAAAATATGACAGTGCTACAGACTCATTGCTCAAGGTGCCAGTATTTATACACGATAAATTCAGTTATAACTAGAGTTGAGCGAAACGAGTCGAAAAAATTCAAAAGTCGCCGACTTTTGGCAAAGTCGGGTTTCATGAAACGAAACCCGACCCTAGGATGAGGTCGGCCACGAGGTCGGCGACTTACGCGCCAAAGTCGCGTTTCAAAAGTTTGTTTTGCGCTCTTTTTCAGCCAATCAGGATCCACGGACACTGTGGGCAACGTGATGACATAGGCACGGGTCACCACCATCTTTCAGAAGGGCATGCAAGTGATTGGCTTGCTTTGGTGGGCGTCACAGGGGGTATAAAAGGGCGTGCACGCCGACCGCCATCTTACTTCTGCCGATCTTAGTATAGGGAGAGGTTGCTGCTGATTCTGTAGGGAGAGCGTTAGGCAGGGAAGAAGACAAAAAAACTGCTTCTGCTGCTAGCGATTTGGCCTGCACAACACACCAGTCACTGTGTGTGCAGTGCAAGGGGAGGCTATATAGTGGTGTATCAGTGGTGTTGGTTGTTGGGCTGCCTTCTAAGGCTTCCTGACATTCCTGCATTGCTGTTTACCCACTGCTCCGCAAACTGCTTTTTTAAAAGCAATCCCAATTTTTTTTTTTTGTCCTGCTGAGAAGACAAAAAAACTGCTTCTGCTGCTAGCAATTTGGCCTGCACAACACACCAGTCACTGTGTGTGCAGTGTAAGGGGAGGCTATATAGTGGTGTATCAGTGGTGTTGGTTGTTGGGCTGCCTTCTAAGGCTTCCTGACATTCCTGCATTGCTGTTTACCCAATGCTCCGCAAACTGCTTTTTTAAAAGCAATCCAATCTCCCTTATCCTCTAGTCACTTTTGTCACAGCTGTGCCATCGAGCCTGTCACATAGCGCTCAGATTTTCATTGGGCCTCACACAATCCAAAAGTATCCAGTGTCCAAAAGTGTGTGCAGAGATTCAAAATCTCCCTTATCCTCTAGTCACTTTGGTCACAGCTGTGCCATCGAGCCTGTCACATAGCGCTCAGATATCAGTGGGCCTCACACAATCCAAAAGTGTCCATCCAGTGTCCAAAAGTGTGTGCAGAGATTCAAAATCTCCCTTATCCTCTAGTCACTTTGGTCACAGCTGTGCCATCGAGCCTGTCACATAGCGCTCAGATATCAGTGGGCCTCACACAATCCAAAAGTGTCCATCCAGTGTCCAAAAGTGTGTGCAGAGATTCAAAATCTCCCTTATCCTCTAGTCACTTTGGTCACAGCTGTGCCATCGAGCCTGTCACATAGCGCTCAGATATCAGTGGGCCTCACACAATCCAAAAGTGTCCAGTGTCCAAAAGTGTGTGCAGAGATTCAAAATCTCCCTTATCCTCTAGTCACTTTGGTCACAGCTGTGCCATCGAGCCTGTCACATAGCGCTCAGATATCAGTGGGCCTCACACAATCCAAAAGTGTCCATCCAGTGTCCAAAAGTGTGTGCAGAGATTCAAAATCTCCCTTATCCTCTAGTCACTTTGGTCACAGCTGTGCCATCGAGCCTGTCACTTAGCGCTCAGATATCAGTGGGCCTCACACAATCCAAAAGTGTCCAGTGTCCAAAAGTGTGTGCAGAGATTCAAAATCTCCCTTATCCTCTAGTCACTTTGGTCACAGCTGTGCCATTGAGCCTGTCACATAGCGCTCAGATATCAGTGGGCCTCACACAATCCAAAAGTGTCCATCCAGTGTCCAAAAGTGTGTGCAGAGATTCAAAATCTCCCTTATCCTCTAGTCACTTTGGTCACAGCTGTGCCATCGAGCCTGTCACATAGCGCTCAGATATCAGTGGGCCTCACACAATCCAAAAGTGTCCAGTGTCCACAAGTGTCTGCAGAAATTCAAAATCTCCCCAGTCCTATAGACACCTTGTACCTTGTTTTACATTACTATATAGTTTGTTGGATTTTGTCTACATTTCTACCAAAAATGAGGAAGGCTGGTGGAAGAGGCCGTGGAATTGGGCGGGGGTTGGCAGCTGGTAATGATGGTGTTGGTGGTGGATCTGATGGTAGTGGCAAGAGCAAAATAGGACCGAATGCAGGAGGTGCTGACCCTGCGTCATCGTCTGGCTACATAAGGCCTCGAACGCTTAGTTTTCTAGGAGTTGGCAAACCGCTTTTAAAGCCAGAGCATCAGGAAAAAGTTTTGTCTTACATTGCTGACTCAGCCACCAGCTCTATCGCCTCCTCTTCTTCAGTTGTAAAAATTAAAAGCACTGAGTCGTCATTGGAGGCTCATGTTCATGAACCACACCTTTCCTTGTGTCCTTCACCCCAACCAAGATTGAAGGATGACGCAGGCCATACTACTGATTACTCCATGGAGCTGTTTTCACATACCATGCCTGGATTATCAAGTGAAATGGTGAATTACCCAGGCCAAGATGAATCTGACATGGAGTGCACTGATGCACAGCCGCTGATGGATGATTCTGCTGGTACATTCACTCAGAGCACTACATTGCCCTCGCAGTGTACAGAGCCAGATTCTGACCCTGATGAGACTCAGGTGCCCCTTCCCGCACACTATACCACCATACACGGTGACACAGAGGAAGGTGCACATGACATAGAAGAGGAGGTGATGGATGACCCAGTTGTTGACCCAAATTGGCATCCATTGGGGGAAGAGGGTGCTGCTTCCAATAGCTCAGATGAGGAGCATCCACAGCAGACATCGACATCGCAACAGCTGTTATCTGGCAGGCCCGGAGCACTCCAAAGACAGGTTACAAACATCAAAAGAGTTGCTGGACAGCTTGTCCAGAGGGTCAAAAGATCACAGCGTGCTAGGCCGCAAAATGTCTGCCAAAGTAGGAAGAGTGCAGTGTGGCACTTTTTTGAACAAAATCCTCATGATCAGGCCAAGGTTATCTGTAAGAAGTGCGCAAAGACCTTTAGCCGAGGGAAAAATCTGAAAAATTTGAATACCAGTTGCATGCTTAGACATTTAACCAGCATGCACTTGCAAGCGTGGACACAACACCAAACCTCAAGTGCCACATGTGCAACTGATCACAACGAAGGTAGTCAGCAACACTACATTGTTTCCCCCACTGTAAGCCCACCGGTTAGCACAACAGCAAATGTTGAGGTGTCGTTGCAAGACCACAGCAGTCAGGGAATCCCACTGTTATATCAACAAAAGACTGATTCTAGGCCATCAGAAAGAACACCAACTCCATCACCATCATCAACCCTCTCTCAGTCCGCCCTGTCCACCGCTACTTCCACCATATGCAGCTCTCAAGTCCAGCTCACCCTCCCAGACACTATGAGTAGGTCAAGAAAGTACTCAGTCTCATCCGCGTACACTGGGTTTGAACGCCCACATTGCCAAACTAATCTCGTTTGAGATGATGCCCTTTCGGTTGGTGGAAAGCACAGCTTTCCGCGAACTCATGGCCTATGCAGTACCACGCTATGACCTACCCAGTCGCCACTTCTCTTCCAAAGCCATCCCAGCCCTCCACCATCATGTGAAAGACCGCATTGTCCATGCACTCAAGCAGTCAGTGAGCGGAAAGGTGCACCTCACAACTGATGCATGGTCCAGTCGGCATGGCCAGGGCCGTTACGTGTCCATCACTGCGCACTGGGTTAATGTGGCGGATGCAGGGTCCACAGGGGACAGCGGTGGTGGGACAGTGCTGCCTAGCCCACGGTATAGGAAACAGTTGGCTGTAGGCGTTCGACCCTCCTCCTCCTCCTCCAGAAGCGAAAGCTCGTCCACAGAGCGCAGTCGTACGAGCACTCCATCTGCAGCTGCCACTGTTGCACACGATGTGTCCCCCTATCGAGCAGCTAGTGTAAAGCGTCAGCAGGCTGTGTTGCAGATGATGTGTTTGGGCGACAGACACACCGCCGAGGTGCTGGCCGAGTACTTGAAGCGACAAACTGAGTCATGGCTGGGCAGTGTACATCTTGAGGCAGGCAAGGTAGTTAGTGATAACGGCCGTAATTTTGTGGCAGCCATAGCCCTTTCAAAACTCAGCCACATACCTTGCTTGGCTCACACCTTGAACCTGGTGGTGCAGTGCTTCCTCAAAAATTATCCGGAGTTAACAGCCCTGCTCCAGAAGGTGCGAAGACTGTGCGCGCACATCCGCCGGTCGCCTGTACACTCCGTTCGTATGCAGAAACTGCAGCGATTGCTCCACCTTCCCAACCACCGCCTCATTATCGACATTGCAACAAGGTGGAACTCCACCCTGCACATGGTGGAGCGGCTGTGCGAGCAGAGGCAGGCCATAATGCATTTGTGGGAGGATACACGGCCAGGCACTTTGAGAGCAGACATGGAGTTGACAGGTGTGCAGTGGTCGAAGCTGAAAGACCTTTGTAAAGTCCTTCAGTGTTTTGAGGAATGCACACGGCTGGTAATCGCAGACGACGCCATCCTAAGCATGAGCATCCCACTTATGCGTCTGCTCATGCAAACTTTGACGTACCTTAAGGAGCAGGCGTCTGCAGCCAATGTTGATGAGGAGGAAGAGGAGGAGGGAATCCTTGATGACATTCAGCCATTGTCTGCTCAGGGACCTCTCGTGGACGAGGTGGAGGAAGAAGAGGAGGAGGAGGATGATGATGGGGATGATTACTTAGGGGAGGAGGATGCATCTCGTGGGGCAAGTGAAAATGTTGGCGTGGCAAGGTCTGGTACAGGGTTTGTGCGTGACTGGAGGGATGTGGATTTGCCAGAAAGTGCTCCTCCACCCAGCACTCGCAGTGCATCATTGACACCGGGAACATTGGCCCACATGTCAGATTATGCCTTGCGGATCCTAAAAAGGGACCCCCGCATTGCCAAAATGAACGATGACGACTACTGGTTGGCCAGCATCCTGGATCCACGCTATAAAGGCAAATTACAAAACATCATGCCACAGGAGAACCTTGACCTAATATTGGCTAATAAACAAGCAACTCTGGTAAATCGGTTGCTTGAGGCATTCCCAGCACACAGCAGCGGTGATGGTTCTCACACGAGCCGTACGGGCCGGGGGCAGCTTGGCAGAGGTGTTCGTGGTGCACACAGCAGAAGTGGCGTTGGAGACGGGTTTCATGACAATGTTGTGGACTGATTTTTCAAATACCGCTCACACAACTGGTAATACTGCATCGATGGAAAGTGACAGGAGACAGCAGTTGTCAACTATGGTTACAAACTACTTTTCCTCCCATATCGATGTTCTCCCACACAGGTCATTCCCCTTTGACTATTGGGCCGCTAAACTGGACACCTGGCCTGAATTGGCCCAATATGCCTTACAGGAGCTCGCTTGCCCAGCTGCAAGTGTGCTATCGGAAAGAGTCTTCAGTGCAGCTGGATCAATCCTGACAGAAAAAAGGACCCGTCTGTCAACCCAAAATGTGGATGATCTAACCTTCATTAAAATGAACCACGCATGGGTTTCCAAGGATTTTGTCCCACCTTCCCCTGATGACACATAGGGTGACAGAAAAATGGCTTGCTTTGGTCCACCTCTTCCTGGTACTTCACCTATTTCGCCTTTTGCATCAGCTGAATGTCCAACATCAACATATGCCACTTTCTAAAACTCCCTAACTGTGGTGCCTCCCCCCCATGGCCGGGGTCACCACCTAGCGCACGACACCGTGCGAGTGCCGTTACCCTGGACAGGTGGGTAGGCCGACTCTTGGGCGCGGGCACTGGCACAGGGTCCCTCATAGTGCAATCAAGTGTCTCTGACGGTGGTGGTGCACACCCGCCGTCAGACACACCGCTGTACTATGAGGGGCCCAGTGCCAGTACCGATGCCCACGAGTGGGCCCCCCTTGCTTGGGCAGGGCCCCAGCATTTGCAATCTTTACCTCTCCCTGCTCCTCCGCTGTGTAATCTGGGCCGTCAAATCCATACTGTGCCTGACACCGTCTGAGCCTGCCTCCTGATGTATAGACATATATTTTGAATGTGAACGCTATCCATACATGTTATCCGGGGATACGGTACCCTTTCTAACCTTTGTGCAATCACGTGCAATCCATACTGGGTCTAACACCGTCTGAGCCTGCCTCCTGAGACATATATTTTGAATGTGTACGCTATCCATACATGTTATCCGGGGAAACGGTACCCTTTCTAACCTTTGTGCAATCACGTGCAATCCATACTGGGCCTAACACCGTCTGAGCCTGCCTCCTGAGACATATATTTTGAATGTGTACGCTATCCATACATGTTATCCGGGGAAACGGTACCCTTTCTAACCTTTGTGCAATCACGTGCAATCCATACTGGGCCTAACACCGTCTGAGCCTGCCTCCTGAGACATATATTTTGAATGTGTACGCTATCCATACATGTTATCCGGGGATACGGTTCCCTTTCTAACCTTTGTGCAATCACGTGCAATCCATACTGGGCCTAACACCGTCTGAGCCTGCCTCCTGATGTATAGACATATTTTGAATATGTACGCTATCCATACATGTTATCTGGGGATACGGTACCCTTTCTAACCTTTGTGCAATCACGTGCAATCCATACTGGGCCTAACACCATCTGAGCCTGCCTCCTGAGACATATATTTTGAATGTGTACGCTATCCATACATGTTATCCGGGGATACGGTACCCTTTCTAACCTTTGTGCAATCACGTGCAATCCATACTGGGCCTAACACCGTCTGAGCCTGCCTCCTGAGACATATATTTTGAATGTGTACGCTATCCATACATGTTATCTGGGGATACGGTACCCTTTCTAACCTTTGTGCAATCACGTGCAATCCATACTGGGCCTAACACCGTCTGAGCCTGCCTCCTGAAACATATATTTTGAATGTGTATGCTATCCATACATGTTATCTGGGGATTCGGTACCCTTTCTAACCTTTGTGCAATCACGTGCAATCCATACTGGGCCTAACACCGTCTGAGCCTGCCTCCTGAGACATATATTTTGAATGTGTACGCTATCCATACATGTTATCCGGGGATACGGTACCCTTTCTAACTTTTGTGCAATCACGTGCAATCCATACTGGGCCTAACACCGTCTGAGCCTGCCTCCTGAGACATATATTTTGAACGTGTACGCTATCCATACATGTTATCTGGGGATACGGTACCCTTTCTAACCTTTGTGCAATCACGTGCAATCCATACTGGGCCTAACACCGTCTGAGCCTGCCTCCTGAGACATATATTTTGAATGTGTACGCTATCCATACATGTTATCTGGGGATACGGTACCCTTTCTAACCTTTGTGCAATCACGTGCAATCCATACTGGGCCTAACACCGTCTGAGCCTGCCTCCTGAGACATATATTTTGAATGTGTACGCTATCCATACATGTTATCCGGGGATACGGTACCCTTTCTAACCTTTGTGCAATCACGTGCAATCCATACTGGGCCTAACACCGTCTGAGCCTGCCACCTGAGACATATATTTTGAATGTGTACGCTATCCATACATGTTATCTGGGGATACGGTACCCTTTCTAACCTTTGTGCAATCACATGCAATCCATACTGGGCCTAACAACGTCTGAGCCTGCCTCCTGAGACATATATTTTGAATGTGTACGCTATCCATACATGTTATCCGGGGATACGGTACCCTTTCTAACCTTTGTGCAATCACGTGCAATCCATACTGGGCCTAACACCGTCTGAGCCTGCCACCTGAGACATATATTTTGAATGTGTACGCTATCCATACATGTTATCTGGGGATACGGTACCCTTTCTAACCTTTGTGCAATCACGTGCAATCCATACTGGGCCTAACACCGTCTGAGCCTGCCTCCTGATGTATAGACATATATTTTGAATATGTACGCTATCCATACATGTTATCTGGGGATACGGTACCCTTTCTAACCTTTGTGCCATCACGTGCAATCCATACTGGGCCTAACACCGTCTGAGCCTGCCTCCTGAGACATATATTTTGAATGTGTACGCTATCCATACATGTTATCCGGGGATACGGTACCCTTTCTAACCTTTGTGCAATCACGTGCAATCCATACTGGGCCTAACACCGTCTGAGCCTGCCTCCTGAGACATATATTTTGAATGTGTACGCTATCCATACATGTTATCTGGGGATACGGTACCCTTTCTAACCTTTGTGCAATCACGTGCAATCCATACTGGGCCTAACACCGTCTGAGCCTGCCTCCTGAGACATATATTTTGAATGTGTACGCTATCCATACATGTTATCTGGGGATACGGTACCCTTTCTAACCTTTGTGCAATCACGTGCAATCCATACTGGGCCTAACACCGTCTGAGCCTGCCTCCTGAGACATATATTTTGAATGTGTACGCTATCCATACATGTTATCCGGCGATACGGTACCCTTTCTAACCTTTGTGCAATCACGTGCAATCCATACTGGGCCTAACACCGTCTGAGCCTGCCTCCTGAGACATATATTTTGAATGTGTACGCTATCCATACATGTTATCTGGGGATACGGTACCCTTTCTAACCTTTGTGCAATCACGTGCAATCCATACTGGGCCTAACACCGTCTGAGCCTGCCTCCTGAGACATATATTTTGAATGTGTATGCTATCCATACATGTTATCTGGGGATACGGTACCCTTTCTAACCTTTGTGCAATCACGTGCAATCCATACTGGGCCTAACACCGTCTGAGCCTGCCTCCTGAGACATATATTTTGAATGTGTACGCTATCCATACATGTTATCCGGGGATACGGTACCCTTTCTAACCTTTGTGCAATCACGTGCAATCCATACTGGGCCTAACACCGTCTGAGCCTGCCTCCTGAGACATATATTTTGAATGTGTACGCTATCCATACATGTTATCTGGGGATACGGTACCCTTTCTAACCTTTGTGCAATCACGTGCAATCCATACTGGGCCTAACACCGTCTGAGCCTGCCTCCTGAGACATATATTTTGAATGTGTACGCTATCCATACATGTTATCCGGGGATACGGTACCCTTTCTAACCTTTGTGCAATCACGTGCAATCCATACTGGGCCTAACACCGTCTGAGCCTGCCTCCTGAGACATATATTTTGAATGTGTACGCTATCCATACATGTTATCTGGGGATACGGTACCCTTTCTAACCTTTGTGCAATCACGTGCAATCCATACTGGGCCTAACACCGTCTGAGCCTGCCTCCTGAGACATATATTTTGAATGTGTACGCTATCCATACATGTTATCTGGGGATACGGTACCCTTTCTAACCTTTGTGCAATCACGTGCAATCCATACTGGGCCTAACACCGTCTGAGCCTGCCTCCTGAGACATATATTTTGAATGTGTACGCTATCCATACATGTTATCTGGGGATACGGTACCCTTTCTAACCTTTGTGCAATCACGTGCAATCCATACTGGGCCTAACACCGTCTGAGCCTGCCTCCTGAGACATATATTTTGAATGTGTACGCTATCCATACATGTTATCCGGGGATACGGTACCCTTTCTAACCTTTGTGCAATCACGTGCAATCCATACTGGGCCTAACACCGTCTGAGCCTGCCTCCTGAGACATATATTTTGAATGTGTACGCTATCCATACATGTTATCTGGGGATACGGTACCCTTTCTAACCTTTGTGCAATCACGTGCAATCCATACTGGGCCTAACACCGTCTGAGCCTGCCTCCTGAGACATATATTTTGAATGTGTACGCTATCCATACATGTTATCCGGGGATACGGTACCCTTTCTAACCTTTGTGCAATCACGTGCAATCCATACTGGGCCTAACACCGTCTGAGCCTGCCTCCTGAGACATATATTTTGAATGTGTACGCTATCCATACATGTTATCTGGGGATACGGTACCCTTTCTAACCTTTGTGCTCTCACGTGCAATCCATACTGGGCCTAACACCGTCTGAGCCTGCCTCCTGAGACATATATTTTGAATGTGTACGCTATCCATACATGTTATCTGGGGATACAGTACCCTTTCTAACCTTTGTGCAATCACGTGCAATCCATACTGGGCCTAACACCGTCTGAGAATGATAGATGGGGCCCACCATACACTGGAACATTCCAAAGGTGGACATCAGACACTGCAGCAGCATTTACAGGGCCCATTATACACTAGAGCATTAGAAATGGGGCCCATTATGTTTGGAGCATTATTTGGGCCCATAAGACAGTAGAGCTTCATCCATGGGGACCAACATATACTGTAGCATTATGTGGAGCTCATCATATACTGTTTCAAACATTATATGGGACCAATGATTCTGTATGGAGAAATAGATGGGCCTCGTCATGAGATGTAAAAAGTGAGGTATTTTTCATTGTACTATACAGCTATTTCTCTGCCGTATCGGAGCATGATGAGTTATGGTATGTGTTAAAGGGGCGCTCTTTCGCCCAGGGCACATGAAAACCTGGAGCCAGCCCTCCCCCCCCACAGTCTGTAGCCAAATAACCCCCATTTTTCAGTGCGTAACTTGTATTATGAAGTTAATTAAGGTTGACAAGCTTAAGTAAGAAGAATTGATGCTTTTGGCATTCAAATGGGCACTGTTGGTGTGTTTCCTGTCCTCCTCTCACTGCCGACTTTTATTCCCCATTGACTTACATTGGGTTTCGTGTTTCGGGACGACCCCGACTTTTCCCTATAATCGGACGATCTTGCTCGACCCGACTTTTGGAAAAGTCGGGTTTCACGAAACGAAACGCGACCCTAAAAAACCAAAAGTCGCTCAACTCTAGTTATAACATATAAGGCTCACAAGAACAAGTGTACACCAATGTACTTTTCTAAAAATTAACAGGTAATTCTAATATGACACCAGGATAGCCACTTTTTAGTTTGAGGCACACAGTTGTAATACGAATCCTTAACCTTACTGTGCAGTAAATTTAAGGCACTTGGACCTTGGCTATAAGCCTATGATATTGTTTCTGGCTGTCAGACACAGCCTGGAACGCTACAGAAACAGTTTATGTACTAATATGCCTGCTAAATAGCACTCAGTGCAATGCTTCCATGGGGCATGGCAGTCATATGATCGTCAGATCTCTTCCAAAGTGGCTGCTCGATACCAAACTTAAGTCTCTTTAGTAAACTATTTTCCCCTGTAACTGGGGCTCCATAAGATGTCCCAGTTACAGTGGAGAATTCATTCAAGAGGTTATTTGGTGTGCAATATCAGCAGTAAAAATATAAACAAAGATTTTTTTTTATTTATACATTTACATAAAGTAACTAAATTTAATGAATTCTACTGTCAAGGATTTCTAGTGCATAAGAACCAAAACAGAAGCAGCTTTCATTGTTGCTCAGATAATAGTGTAAATAAACCACGTCCAGCCATCATTTCCACTGATATCTCCACTCATATGATCCAATATGTATAATAGAGAATATCTTGTAGTGTATGAAAATTAAGAGCCTTTGCGAAATTAGTCTAGAAAAGGGATAAACTTTCCAAATTATTTCACCTTCTATAGCACATATGAAATATTTTAATCAGAAGCCTCCCCTTTTTATATGTGGATGAGTAATGACTTCCCTTGGTTGGTTTTTGGTAGTGCAAATATTAGGGTAACTTTATATTTATGGAAAAGCAATTTCAGACAGTAAACCATCTACTGATCAGTTCAGTATGCATTGTTTTAAAGGAGATCTGTCACCCTTTTTATCCACTATTAGCTGCCGGCATAGACATCGGGGGCTTATCTACAGCATTCTGTAATGCTGTAGATAAGCCCCCGATGTAACCTGAAAGAGAAGAAAAACACGTTATATTATACTCACCGAGGTGGGCGGTCCGGTCCGATGGGTGTTGTGGTCCGCTCCAGCGCCTCCCTTCTTCATGCGATGACGTCCTCTTCTCCTGTCCAGAAATGGCTCCGGCGCAGGCGCATTGCTCTGCCCTGTTGAGGGCAGAGCAGAATTCTGCAGTGCGCAGGCGCCAGACCTCTCCCGATGCCTGCGCACTGCAGAATTCTGCTCTGCCCTCAACAGGGCAGAGCAATACGCCTGCGCCGGAGCCATTACAGGATGGGGGAAGAGGACGTAATCGCATGAAGAAGGGAGGCGCCAGACGGGATGGCGACACCCATCGGACCGGACCGCCCACCTCGGTGAGTATAATATAACGTGTTTTTCTTCTCTTTCAGGTTACATCGGAGGCTTATCTACAGCATTACAGAATGCTGTAGATAAGCCCCCGATGTCTATGCCAGCAGCTGCAAAGCCGAAAAAAGGATGACAGATTCCCTTTAAGGGGTCTTCATCTTCTTTTCAATCCAACAATTATGATGACGGAGACAAAAGGGATAAACAGTAGCAGCTTCTATTGGTGCTTGTATGTTAGCAGCATGCAACTGCGTTCTTTATTTAGAGAACACTATGGTGTGATATCTGATGTGTGTCATTTAAGCATAACACAACAGAGATAAAATGGACATTGATTTTGCCAGTGTGATCACATACTGATTGAATTGGTTGCTAAGAATGATTTTAAAGCGGCAATGTATGAAATAAAAAGACTGATATCAACTGGGATACAAACTGTTGTGCATGCAGCATGTAAGCACATGGTCACACTGGCCACTAAACAGGAAAATATTCAAGGACAGAAACATAATGATTAAATACCCTGCAGAAAATAAATAAACAGCAATAGTGCATGAAAACAATATAAAGTACTTAGTTAACATGTTGTTAAATTAAAAAAAATGCAAAAGCCATCCCACCTCTTCGCGGTGACCCTAATTGGGACAGTCCTAACTCTAATATTAAAAACCTTACTGTTTGTCAAGTGACATGCAAGCGGATAAGGGCTGAGAAGGACTGGGCCCAGTTAGTAGATGCACAGCAATAGGGAACCACATCAATATAATGTCAATATAAGCTCAAGGAAAAGGCAGGCCACTCCTTTATATCTACATGGTGCAAACAGATTGAAGAAAACCTAAAGTTATAAACTGGGATACAAACAGGTGTGTATGCCGAATGCAAACATACTTTTACACTGGTTACTGAACAGAAAAAAAAGCAAAGAAACATAATGACTAAATACCCTGCAGTAAATAAATAACAGCAATAGTGTATGTTAACATGTTTTTGATAAAAAAAAAAATCACCCTCAGAGGACACCATAAGTCTTCAGCTCCACCTGGATCCACCATCTGGAAACCTTCCTCTCCAAACACACAACCCAGAAAAAAAAAACAGTGACTGCACATTTAACTCCCCAGCCTCAACCTCGAGGTGGAGATATGGTTAGTAGGCATCCTGCTCATCTCTCACCTACTTACAAAAACCCAGTCCCTTATCATGGCTGGCTATGGGTAAGTGCACACGTAGTTTTTAGGTTGTGTGAATTTTGTTGAAAAATCTGCAGGTAAATCCACAGGACAAAAGTTCTGCGGTTTATCTGCAGATTAGCCTGCGGTTTTGCCTTGCGGTTTCATACCTCATAATGATAATGTGTGAAACCACAGCGAAATTCGCACAAAGAATTGACATGCTGCGGATTGTAACCCGCAGCAAAGCCGCACGGAAAAATCTGCAGCATGTGCACTGCGTTTTTTTATTTCCATAGGAAATAAAGGTACTGTACAACGCAGCAGAATCTGCTGCGGACCCGCAGGGCCAGATCCGCTGCGGATCCGCAGCAGAATCCGCAGCAGAATCCACAGCGTGTGCACATACGCTAACTCCTTCAGCACATAGCATGCTGGAGAGAAACTTATGGGTTTCAGATCACAGAAGAAAGCAATCTTTGTGACACATCTCCCCTCACATATAGTGTCAGGTCAGTTATCCTGTCATGGGGTATTCAGTGATGAGCAAATTTGTTCAGATTCGGGTCTGAATAAGATCAGAATCGAATATTGTTTTTGCCGAACGTCATTAGAGTCAGTGGGAGTAGAAATTACTGAATATGTTCGGAACCGATCAAAAGACATACATTCGGCATGAATATTCGAATATGGCTCGAATATGTCCAAATCAGATCCGGGGACAAAATCCAGACAAATTCGCTCATATTTACATCCAAATTGGAGTAAGGGTTTGCAAATTACAGCACTTTAATTTAAAGCCACTTTTTAAAGGTACCAAAAGTAATCAGACAATTATCTCCAAAGCTCTTCAATGGCCTCCATGGGCTGGTCCTTTGTTGATCCATCATCAAATAATCATGTAAACGGTCTGGAGCTGATTCCATGAGTGGCATTTGCATTTGGAACCCACAACATGCTGTCAAAGGTGCTCGCAATGGTAGAGAAACACACCATCACTAGGCTGAAAAGAATAGAAGTCTTTGAAAGAGATAGCAGAAATGTTGGGAATGGTCAAATCAACAGCTTGGTACATTCTGCAAAAAAGAGCCCACCGGTGAGCTTGGAATCTCAAATAGACCTGGACATCCACGGAAAACAACAGTGATTTAATCCTTCCTATAGCGAAGAAAAACCCTTTCACAACATCCACATTCACACTGAAGAACACTCTCCAGGAAATATATGTTTCAGTATCTAATTCATCCATAAAGAGAAGATTTCATGAGAGCAAATATAGAGGGTTCATGACATGTAGTGGCAAGGGTCAGTGTGTACCTACCCAATCCCTGGAACTAGTGGCACCTTAATCTATCTCTCTCCCCAAATGACCCTGAATGGTGGAGACTCCGAGGTCTTATGCGTAGCTATGCTTCTAACTTAACCCACACCTGATCCCTCCCCCACCAAGTGAGGTAAGGGGCCAAAAGTGTATAGGAAAACACAAACCAGTAGAGATGGTCAAACTCGAATAGTAAAGTTCAGCATCCATACCGAACACCTACTGTTTGGGCACTGAAACCGAATACGGACTTCACTAGGAAGTCTGTATTACTGTTCAGGTTTGTTCCCCTAAACACTGGGTGATTGCCATGCTGTCATGTGCATGACAGCATGGCAAAAATCACTTCTAATTGGCGGTAAAATCATCACCGCCAGTCAGACAGCCGCAGTTCCCACTCTGTCAAAGGACAGCATGAGCGCACAGCTGTGATCAGAGGTATAAAGTTTAACTTAAGTCACTGCAGTCAGCTGATGGGACTACTGCTCCCATCAGCCGATGCCTGCTACTGTTATTAGTAACAGCGAGAGCAGGAGTAGTTGATAGGAGTATTCATCAGCCAGAGCCTGCACTGTAAATAAATAATAAAAATACGGCGTGGTTTCCCCTGTATGTTTGATAACCAGCCAGGCAAAACCCACAGCTGCAATCCTCAGCTTCAGCAAGGCTGGTTACCAAAAATACAGGGGTCCCCAGTCCAATTTTTTTAATTTAATAAATTAAAATGGCATGGGGTCTCCCCCATTTTTGACAATCAGCCAAGCTAAAGTAGAGAGCTGGAAGCTGGTATTTTCAGGCTGGTAAGGGGCCATGGATAACAGCCTAAAAATAGCAGCCCGCAGCTGCCCAGAAAAGGTGCATCTGTTAGATGCGTCAATTCTGGCGCTTTGCCCGGATCTTCCCACTTGCTCTGTAGTCGTGGCAAGTGGAGTTCATATTTGTGGGGTTGATGTCACCTTTGTATTGTCTAGTGACATCAAACTCACGGCTTAGTAATGGAGAGGCATCTATAATCCTATAGTTATATTGTAACTATAACTGTAACTAACACAGCCTGAATAAATTCCTTTATTTGAAATAAAACACACTTTTCCTTTTTTATTTAAAATTAACAAACACAGTTATACTCACCTAACTCCCATTCCACCAAAACGCTTGTCTTGTGTAATAAAGCAAAATTAAAAAACTACCATATCCCTCACCTCTCCATTGTTCTGTCCCACGCTGTAGCATGGTGTAAAACACGTTGGAGGCAATGTGACAGCACTAGTGTTTATTGATGATGTGACTAAAGACAAAAACAGTTGGATGAATTATGAAGTGTAAAAGGCTATACTTTTCTACTCAGATTAAATCAAATGCAGCATGGACCATGCTGCGAAGTACAGATCGACAGTGACCCAAAACATACTTCAGAAGCAAAAAAGCAACCAAGGAGTTGTTTAAAGCAAAGAAGTGCAATATTCTGCAATGTCTGAGTTGACCACCAGATCTCAACCCCATTGAGCATGCATTTCATATGCTTAAGACAAAACTTAAGGAAACCCAATGTTTGGTGACGTCCACATCCGTTTCAGATTTCAAGGAAGGAATTGTCTGCAAATGATTTCCTGCAAAGTATTAAAAATGAAGATTTTATTTATGTAAAGTTAATTTATCCATTTACTTTTGAGCCCCTGACATGAGGAGGCATTGTAGAAAAATGGTTGCCATTCCTAAACATTTCACAGGATATTTTTCTGCAACCTCTTTACTTAAACCTGCACTTCATTTACATTTCAGTTGTTTCATTTTACATAAAAAAATAGTGGCATGCAGAGTCCAAATCACTCAGATTCGGTAACCGACCAACTATTTTACGGCCTAACTGTAGATAGACCACTAAGCTATTGACGGATTTTAAAGGTAATGAAAACCTTAATATTTCAATATGGTTTTATTTTCCTAATATATGTATAGATGTAGCATCCCTCTCTACTTTCCTCTGTCCATCCACACACACAGCCATCCACACACACATCTATCAACACACACTTCCATCAGCACACAGACATCCATCCAGACACACATCTATCAACACACACATCCATCAACACACACAGCCATTCACACACACACAGCCATTCACACACACAGCCATTCACACACACAGCCATTCACACACAGCCATTCACACACACAGCCATTCACACACACACACACACATCCGTCCACACACATTTATCAACACACAGCTATTCACACATACATCCGTCCATACACATCTGTCAACACACAGCCATTCACACACACACATCCATCCACATACATCTATCAACACACACCCATCCACACACACAGCCATTCACACACACATCCATCCACACACATCTATCAACACACACATCCATCCACACACACATCCATTCACACACACATCCATCCACACACATCTATCAACACACACATCCATCCACACACACATCCATTCACACACACTTCCATCAGCTCACAGACATCCATCCACACACACATCTATCAACACACACATCCATCAACACACAGCCATTCACACACACACAGCCATTCACACACACACACAGCCATTCACACACACACACATCCGTCCACACACATTTATCAACACACAGCTATTCACACATATATCCGTCCATACACATCTGTCAACACACAGCCATTCACACACACACATCCATCCACATACATCTATCAACACACACACCCATCCACACACACAGCCATTCACACACACATCCATCCACACACATCTATCAACACACACATCCATCCACACACACATCCATTCACACACACTTCCATCAGCTCACAGACATCCATCCACACACACATCTATCAACACACACATCCATCAACACACAGCCATTCACACACACACAGCCATTCACACACACACATCCATCCACATACATCTATCAACACACAGCTATTCACACATATATCCGTCCATACACATCTGTCAACACACAGCCATTCACACACACACATCCATCCACATACACAGCCATTCACACACACATCCATCCACACACATCTATCAACACACACATCCATCCACACACACATCCATTCACACACACTTCCATCAGCTCACAGACATCCATCCACACACACATCTATCAACACACACATCCATCAACACACAGCCATTCACACACACACAGCCATTCACACACACACATCCGTCCACACACATTTATCAACACACAGCTATTCACACATATATCCGTCCATACACATCTGTCAACACACAGCCATTCACACACACACATCCATCCACATACATCTATCAACACACACACCCATCCACACACACAGCCATTCACACACACATCCATCCACACACATCTATCAACACACACATCCATCCACACACACATCCATTCACACACACTTCCATCAGCTCACAGACATCCATCCACACACACATCTATCAACACACACATCCATCAACACACAGCCATTCACACACACACAGCCATTCACACACACACACACATCCGTCCACACACATTTATCAACACACAGCTATTCACACATACATCCGTCCATACACATCTGTCAACACACAGCCATTCACACACACACATCCATCCACATACATCTATCAACACACACACCCATCCACACACAGCCATTCACACACACATCCATCCACACACATCTATCAACACACATCCATCCACACACAGCCATTCACACACACTTCCATCAGCTCACAGACATCCATCCACACACACATCTATCAACACACACATCCATCAACACACACAGCCATTCACACACACATCCGTCCACACACACACATCCGTCCACACACACACATCAGTCCACACACATTTTTCAACACACAGCTATTCACACATACATCCGTCCACACATACACACATTCATCCACACACATCTGTCAACACACAGCCATTCACACACATCCATCCACACACATCTATCAACACACATCCATCCACACACACAGCCATTCACACACACACATCCATCCACACACATCTATCAACACACTCATCCATCAACACACACAGCCATTCACACACATCCATCCACACACTCATCCATCCACACACACAGCCATTCACACACATCCATCCACACACATCTATCAACACACGCATCCATCCACACACACAGCCATTCACACACACATCCATCCACACACATCTATCAACACACTCATCCATCCACACACACAGCCATTCACACACACATCCATCCACACACATCTATCAACACACGCATCCATCCACACACACAGCCATTCACACACACATCCATCCACACACATCTATCAACACACTCATCCATCCACACACACAGCCATTCACACACATCCATCCACACCCATCTATCAACACACGCATCCATCCACACACACAGCCATTCACACACACATCCATCCACACACATCTATCAACACACACATCCATCCACACACACCACACTTCCATCAGCTCACAGACATCCATCCACACACACATCTATCAACACACACATCCATCAACACACAGCCATTCACACACACACAGCCATTCACACACACAGCCATTCACACACACAGCCATTCACACACAGCCATTCACACACACAGCCATTCACACACACACACACACACACACACACACATCCGTCCACACACATTTATCAACACACAGCTATTCACACATACATCCGTCCATACACATCTGTCAACACACAGCCATTCACACACACACATCCATCCACATACATCTATCAACACACACCCATCCACACACACAGCCATTCACACACACATCCATCCACACACATCTATCAACACACACATCCATCCACACACACATCCATTCACACACACTTCCATCAGCTCACAGACATCCATCCACACACAAATCTATCAACACACACATCCATCAACACACAGCCATTCACACACACACAGCCATTCACACACACACACAGCCATTCACACACACACACATCCGTCCACACACATTTATCAACACACAGCTATTCACACATATATCCGTCCATACACATCTGTCAACACACAGCCATTCACACACACACATCCATCCACATACATCTATCAACACACACACCCATCCACACACAGCCATTCACACACACATCCATCCACACACATCTATCAACACACACATCCATCCACACACACATCCATTCACACACACTTCCATCAGCTCACAGACATCCATCCACACACACATCTATCAACACACACATCCATCAACACACAGCCATTCACACACACACAGCCATTCACACACACACATCCATCCACATACATCTATCAACACACAGCTATTCACACATATATCCGTCCATACACATCTGTCAACACACAGCCATTCACACACACACATCCATCCACATACACAGCCATTCACACACACATCCATCCACACACATCTATCAACACACACATCCATCCACACACACATCCATTCACACACACTTCCATCAGCTCACAGACATCCATCCACACACACATCTATCAACACACACATCCATCAACACACAGCCATTCACACACACACAGCCATTCACACACACACATCCGTCCACACACATTTATCAACACACAGCTATTCACACATATATCCGTCCATACACATCTGTCAACACACAGCCATTCACACACACACATCCATCCACATACATCTATCAACACACACACCCATCCACACACACAGCCATTCACACACACATCCATCCACACACATCTATCAACACACACATCCATCCACACACACATCCATTCACACACACTTCCATCAGCTCACAGACATCCATCCACACACACATCTATCAACACACACATCCATCAACACACAGCCATTCACACACACACAGCCATTCACACACACACAGCCATTCACACACACACACACATCCGTCCACACACATTTATCAACACACAGCTATTCACACATACATCCGTCCATACACATCTGTCAACACACAGCCATTCACACACACACATCCATCCACATACATCTATCAACACACACACCCATCCACACACAGCCATTCACACACACATCCATCCACACACATCTATCAACACACACATCCATCCACACACAGCCATTCACACACACTTCCATCAGCTCACAGACATCCATCCACACACACATCTATCAACACACACATCCATCAACACACACAGCCATTCACACACACATCCGTCCACACACACACATCCGTCCACACACACACATCAGTCCACACACATTTTTCAACACACAGCTATTCACACATACATCCGTCCACACATACACACATTCATCCACACACATCTGTCAACACACAGCCATTCACACACATCCATCCACACACATCTATCAACACACATCCATCCACACACACAGCCATTCACACACACACATCCATCCACACACATCTATCAACACACTCATCCATCAACACACACAGCCATTCACACACATCCATCCACACACTCATCCATCCACACACACAGCCATTCACACACATCCATCCACACACATCTATCAACACACGCATCCATCCACACACACAGCCATTCACACACACATCCATCCACACACATCTATCAACACACTCATCCATCCACACACACAGCCATTCACACACACATCCATCCACACACATCTATCAACACACTCATCCATCCACACACACAGCCATTCACACACATCCATCCACACCCATCTATCAACACACGCATCCATCCACACACACAGCCATTCACACACATCCATCCACACCCATCTATCAACACACGCATCCATCCACACACACAGCCATTCACACACACATCCATCCACACACATCTATCAACACACACATCCATCCACACACACATCCATTCACACACACTTCCATCAGCTCACAGACATCCATCCACACACACATCTATCAACACACACATCCATCAACACACAGCCATTCACACACACACAGCCATTCACACACACACACAGCCATTCACACACACACACATCCGTCCACACACATTTATCAACACACAGCTATTCACACATATATCCGTCCATACACATCTGTCAACACACAGCCATTCACACACACACATCCATCCACATACATCTATCAGCACACACACCCATCCACACACACAGCCATTCACACACACATCCATCCACACACATCTATCAACACACACATCCATCCACACACACATCCATTCACACACACTTCCATCAGCTCACAGACATCCATCCACACACACATCTATCAACACACACATCCATCAACACACAGCCATTCACACACACACAGCCATTCACACACACACATCCATCCACATACATCTATCAACACACACACCCATCCACACACACAGCCATTCACACACACATCCATCCACACACATCTATCAACACACACATCCATCCACACACACATCCATTCACACACACTTCCATCAGCTCACAGACATCCATCCACACACACATCTATCAACACACACATCCATCAACACACAGCCATTCACACACACACAGCCATTCACACACACACACATCCGTCCACACACATTTATCAACACACAGCTATTCACACATATATCCGTCCATACACATCTGTCAACACAGCCATTCACACACACACATCCATCCATCCACATACATCTATCAACACACACACCCATCCACACACACAGCCATTCACACACACATCCATCCACACACATCTATCAACACACACATCCATCCACACACACATCCATTCACACACACTTCCATCAGCTCACAGACATCCATCCACACACACATCTATCAACACACACATCCATCAACACACAGCCATTCACACACACACAGCCATTCACACACACACAGCCATTCACACACACACACACATCCGTCCACACACATTTATCAACACACAGCTATTCACACATACATCCGTCCATACACATCTGTCAACACACAGCCATTCACACACACACATCCATCCACATACATCTATCAACACACACACCCATCCACACACAGCCATTCACACACACATCCATCCACACACATCTATCAACACACACATCCATCTACACACAGCCATTCACACACACTTCCATCAGCTCACAGACATCCATCCACACACACATCTATCAACACACACATCCATCAACACACACAGCCATTCACACACACATCCGTCCACACACACACATCCGTCCACACACACACATCTGTCCACACACATTTTTCAACACACAGCTATTCACACATACATCCGTCCACACATACACACATTCATCCACACACATCTGTCAACACACAGCCATTCACACACATTTATCCACACACATCAACACACATCCATCCACACACACAGCCATTCACACACACACATCCATCCACACACATCTATCAACACACTCATCCATCAACACACACAGCCATTCACACACATCCATCCACACACTCATCCATCCACACACACAGCCATTCACACACATCCATCCACACACATCTATCAACACACGCATCCATCCACACACACAGCCATTCACACACACATCCATCCACACACATCTATCAACACACTCATCCATCCACACACACAGCCATTCACACACACATCCATCCACACACATCTATCAACACACGCATCCATCCACACACACAGCCATTCACACACACATCCATCCACACATCTATCAACACACTCATCCATCCACACACACAGCCATTCACACACATCCATCCACACACATCTATCAACACACGCATCCATCCACACACACAGCCATTCACACACACATCTATCAACACACTCATCCATCCACACACACAGCCATTCACACACATCCATCCACACACATCTATCAACACACGCATCCATCCACACACACAGCCATTCACACACACATCCATCCACACACATCTATCAACACACGCATCCATCCACACACACAGCCATTCACACACACATCCATCCACACACATCTATCAACACACTCATCCATCCACACACACAGCCATTCACACACATATCCATCCACACACAAACAGCTACGGCTGTGAGGTTAGATAATAAAGCACAGGGAGCTGTCAAGCTTGGTACAGCTGCAGGTAAACAAAGTGGGTGCTGTGAATGAAGTGAAATTCAGGAAGAACTAAAGGCAGAAACACAAAAAACCCAAAATGTATAGGGGTGTTGTATATCACAAAACAGCACAGATTAGCTTAAAACAAATTAGCATTTTGAGTTTGGACAACCTCTTTAAGGTTTGCTGCATCAAATGGTATTATCAATAACGTGTTGTGAACAAATATTCGGATCTTCTGCCACGTGGACATAGGAAACTAGTGTTCGGAGGTGATTCATTGACTTCTATGGAAGAGTGATGTCTGCATGTTCCATGACCTGTACAAAGATTATTACACACAAATGGGAAGTAGGTGAGCTATCCTCTTTATCTGTTGTCACTGGTGTGCAATATACACTCAACTTAAAGGGAACCTGTCAGCTGTTTTAGCCACTATAAGATTATCCACTAGCTTTCAGGGCTTATCCACAGCATTCTATAATGCTGTAGATAAGTCCCCAATCTGACCTGCAAGGTAAAAAAACCAAAGGTTTATTATACTCACCTGGAGGTGGTCCACCTCGGTACGGTCCGATGGGTGTCGGAGGTCTTAGTCTGGCGCCTCCTATCTTCTTGCGATGACGTGACGCCCTCCTACTTGCTTCATGACTCCGCGGCATCACGCTCCTGCTCAGGCTTACTTCTCTGCCCTGTTGAGGGCAGAGCAAATTCATGCAGCGTGCAGGTGCTGGACTTCTCTGACCTTTCCCAGGAGCGCAATGAAGCAAGCAGGAGGGCGGTGTCACAAGAAGATGGGAGGCATCGGACCTGGACCTGCAACACCCATTGGACCGGACCACACCCCTGGGTGAGTATAATAAAACGTAATTTTCTTATCTTTCAGGTTGGATTGGGGGGGTTATCTACAGCATTATAGAATGCTGTAGATAAGCCCTGAAAGGCATTGACCACATCTTATAGCGGCCAAAACAGCTAACAGGTTCGCTTTAATATTTGACCCAATGCAGAAAGTAGGATTGCTATATTACAGGTAGGCTTAAAACATGGCAAATAGAGCGAGCAGTATGCTTAAGAGAAAATTCTTGAGTAGGCTTTTGTTGTATTTTTGCATAATGCCCTAAATGCAAAGCAAATCAAATATAATAGGGTCCAGCTGACAGGTCCTTTTTGGTAAAGTTTATATAAAAATAATAGGAGACAATATTTTATAGATTGCATAGCTAAAAACTATTGGACTTCAAATAAATCTGCCAAGAAAAAAAAAGTGAAAGAAAAATTTCCATTTGTAGCTGGCAGATCTAGTTATACATATCTCATCTTCATGAATATAAAGCGAGCCGATGAAAATATCCTTTTCCATTTTTCAGCGTCTGTTGAAAATTAATATTTTCAATACACTGAAGATTAAGGGTATCTTTATTGTCGACTGTGGGTGATCTTCTTTTCAGCAAAGACCCTGTAATGTGTGAGATGGTTCATATTAATCTTGTTATCGCTGCAATTTTAGGGGCTGTGGCATACTGTGTGAAATTCAGGACACCCAGAGAAATGAAAAAGGCCTATTCTTATTTTGAAATAATTATGCTTTCAGCCTAATCATAGCTTTTATAAGTTGGTTTTTCGAAACATCCAAAACAGTTTTAGATAGTTATAATGTGTATTTAACTCAATCTTCCTATTGTATGAGAATTCCTTAACCTGTCGAATGTGTCTCTATATTTGCATAGGTAGTGAATGTTATTTAATAATAATAGGAGTATTGTAAAGCAAAAATAACAGTAACTGTTATACTGCATTTGTTTGTCCATTTAAGACTTTTTTAAAAACAAATTTGTACAATACTTTTAAATTATGAATAAAAAAATAATCCTGCAGATTTTTAAGATCCATTTTCACTGCCAGATGATTGTGAGCGCTTCACAATAATTTGCAGTCTAGGCTGCGTTCATATGTCAGTAATCATCAATTAGAATGAATCAAGCCGCAATCTCTTAACAAAATAGTTGTGCACACAACTTTTCGGTTCATCTAAAAAAAATTGATTTTAACTTGATCCGTTTTTTTTACCATTGAAGTCTATGGAAACTGATCCATTAAATAACCATCCTTTTTGCTTTCATTTGAAAAGGATCTATTTTTTTGCTTACTGGATCAGTTTAAAATGGAACAAAACAGATGGCTAATTAACAGATTCATTTTTCATAGACATGTGTCTGTTCAACTTTTTTGTTAACGGATTGCTGATGAACTTGTTCAAATTCATGATTACTGTACATGTGAGCATAGCCTAAACAGGCTGCCGATTACCTGACGAAGGACCAGAATGACTGTTTGTCAGGAGAGATGATCTTTTGGGCTGCATAAATAATAATTCCTGCCAGCACATTGTCCTATGTAAACAAGTGTCACCCTGTTGAGAACAATGAGAGCTTATCTGCAGTGAATGCTATATTACAGATTATTATTTATTATTATAGCACCATTTATTCCATGACGCTTTACATCTGAGGAGGGGTTTACATATCAAAAACAAGTACAATAATCTGAAACAATACAAGTCACTCACTGGTATAGGAGGAGAGAGTACCCTGCCCACGAGAGCCCACAATCTAAAAGGGATGGGTGAGGATACATTAGGTGAGGGTAGAGCAGGTTGTGCAGCGGTATGGTGGAACTAGGGTTACTGCAGATTGTAGGCCTGTCAGAAGAGGTAGGTCTTCAGATTCCTTTTGAAGGTTTCCATGGTAGGCGAGAGTCTGATATATTGGAGCAGAGAGTTCCAGAATAGGGGGATGCACAGGAGAAATCTGGTTGTAGATGGATTTGCCATGGTTAAGGTTTTTGAACTGGAGTCTCTGGGCAATGGGGAGCCAGTGAAGAAATTGACAGAGAGGAGAGGTCGGGGAATAGCGGGAGGACAGTTGGATCAGTCATACATTAGAGTTTTGGATAGATTGAAGGGGTGCGAGAGTGTTATAAGGGAGGCCACAGAGCCGGAAGTTGCAGTAGTTGAGGCAGGAGATGATGTGGGCATGCACCAGTATTTTTGCAGATTCTTGATTAAGGAATGTACAGATCTTGGAAATATTTTTGAGTTGGAGTCAACAAGAAGTGGAAAGGACTTGGATATGTGGTTCAGCGGGTCCACCTGAACACGTTGAAGTGTCTGATCAGCATGAAACGGCCGTCCTCTGATGCACCTGCTCCCCTGCATCCATGTGCTAATTGTATTGAATAATGAAAGGATTGTTTTAGTGCATCATGGAGTTCCACCTATTTTTTCCTCTTTGGCCTGGACTTTGTACAACGCTGACGGTTTCAGGTGTTGCACCTGGGATTTTGCAAGCCGCACGCTACTGGTCCTCCAAGTAAGCTTGAAAATGTATGTTTTAAGTTGTTCGGTACTAGTTTTTCTCATTTTCCATAATTTTTTGACTATGTCTAAAGCAGGTGGTAGGTGCAGGAGGAGGAGGGCAGAGTAGATTTGGCGGTAAGAAGGTCATTCTTGACTTTAGTGAGGGCAGTTTAGTTTGAATGATGCTGTTGGAAGCCAGATTGTAAGCGGTCAAAGAGGGAGCAGGAAGAGAGGTAGGAGGACAGTTCAAGATGGACATGTTCCCTTAGTTTTGAGGCACAGGGGAGGAGTGATATGGGGTGATAGCTAGACAGAGAGAATGGGTCAAGGGAGGGCTTTTTGAGGATGGGTGTGATCTAGACATGTTTGAATCATGAGGGGAAAACACTAGTTGTTCGTGATAGGTTGAAGAAATGGGTTAGTGTTGGGATGAAGACTGTGGAAAGGTTTGGGATGACTTGGGATAGGATCAGGTCTATAATGGTGGAGAAGCTGTTTTGGAGGAGGAGTGCTGAGTAGTTATGAGGAGAGGCTGTAGGTCAAAGCTATCTGTGATGTTATCGATCTACTTGAAGAATAAAGTAATGTTTTCAACTGAGATGATAGGAGATGGATGAGGTGCTGGGGGACTGAGGGAAAAATTGAAAGTGTTGAGCACTTGTTTAGGTTTGTGATGCAGGGATGATATGAGAGTTGAGAAGTACGGTATATACTCGTGTATAAGCCAAGTTTTTCAGCACTTTTTTGCGCAGAAAATGCCCCCTCGGCTTATACATGAGTCATTGTGACAGAAGACGGCGGGGGAGGGGAGAAACGGAGCAGCTGGTCACAGGAGACAGGAGCCGGTGGCTGCTTCTAAAGCCTGTGCCCGCTGCTAAAGAGAAATGAATATTCACTGCACAAGCAATGAATATTGATTTCTCTTATAGCAAGCACAGTTACAGCCGCTGCCACCGGGTTCGAGCAGCTCCTGCGGCCGGCCGATCACGTGTCGCCATGTAGACAAGGATGGGGATAAGGAGCCATGCAGACAAGGATGGAAAAAAGAGCCATGCAGACAAGGATGTAAATAAGGAGCCATGCATACAAGGATGGGGATGAGGAACCATGCATACCAGGATAGGGATGAGGGGACAATCCATACCCGGCTTATACTCAAGCCTTGGCTTGTACTCGGGTCGGCTTATACACGAGTATATACGGTAGGTTTGTTTTGCTGCCGTGAGTGTGGACTTGAAAGTGTGAGGGACTCTTTGAATGTGATGAAGTGCTCCTTGCAGTGAGATCTTTTCCATCTATGCTCAGCAACCCTGGAGGCCCATCTCAGTTTTTTATAGGAATAAATGTTAGCACAGACAAACGGGGAGGCGCCACACAGTAGGTTCCCAAACCTTATAACCAGGTGTCAAATACCGGGCACACTCAAGGATTTTTGGTGCAAAAAAAATCTGAATTTTAATACATACAGTAGCCACTAGTTACAAACGTTTTGGTCATTATATACCTTCATCAGTGTACTAGGGTTAATTTCTAGATGCTATTGTGAGTAAATCACAAATAGTAGCCAAAAATCAGGTAAAGAGTGCAGCCCGGAACATAGGTGGTCAGTGACCTGCAAACCAGTATGCCAAAATAGGTATATGACGGGTATGTTATGTCACGGTATCCACCGCAAGGCAGTGAGGTGGATACCGTGACATAACATACCCGGCATATACCTATTTTGACATACCGGTTTGCAGGTCACTGACCACCTATGTTCCGGGCTACACTCTTTACCTGATTTTTGGCTACTGTTTGTGATGTACTCACACTATCATCTAGAAATTAACCCTAATACACTGACGAAGGTCTATCACGACTGAAACGTTTGTAACTAGTTGCTACTGCATGTATTAAAATTCAGATTTTTTTTGCACCAAAAATCCTTGAGTGTGCCCGGTATTTGATACATCTCAGTTTTTTAGTCAGGCTGGTGTGCCACAGTTACCTGTTGATTGTGTGAGCTTTGGTATGTGTGATGGGAGCAACCAATTTGAGAGCTGCAGCTATGATTATACTGTGGTGGCAGCATCTGCATCATGTAATTATTCTATGTCTGTGAGAGAGAGAGAAGGGACTCAAAAAGGGAGTATACAGTTGTGCTCAAAAGCTTACATACCCCAGCAGAATTTTTGCTTTCTTGGCCTTTTTTCAGAGAATATGAATGATAACACCAAAACTTTTTCACCACTCATGGTTAGTGTTTGGGTGAAGCCATTTATTTTCAAACTACTGTGTTTTCTCTTCTTAAATCATAAGTGAGTGGAGTAAATAGTTTGGTGTTATCTTTCATATTCTGTGAAAAAAGGCCAAGAATGCAAAAATTCTGCCAAGTTATGTAAACTTTTGAGCACAACTGTAAATCAAGGTGTTTGAGATTTCTGCGAGGGTATGCAAATTTGTGGAGTGGGGATTGTACACCAGGAGAGAAGAGGGAAGAGAATGTGAGTAGATTGTGGTCATACAGAGTGAGAGGCAAGTTAGAGAGGTTAGAGAGCATAGGTGCGTGAAGATGAGGTCTAGGGTGTGTCGGTCTCTGTGAGTGGCTGCAGAAGCCCAATGAGCAAGGCCAAATGTGGAAGTGAGAGATAGAAGCTTAGAGACAGCAGAGTGGGAAGTGTCAATGGAGATGTTGACTTCGCTCATGACGATAGTGGGGATGACAAAGAAAAGGAAGTGAAGTAGCGAGGTGGTGAAGTGGATAAAAAAAGGTGGATGGCCCTGGGGAGTGGTAAATGACAGCGAGTTGGAGGTTGGAAGGCGAGTAAATGTGCACAGAGGGCAAAAGAAAGGAGAGTAACAGAGGGTGGTATTGGAATTGGGGTAAAAGAGCAATTATCTGACAGGAGAAAACCAACTCCTCTCTAAAGCTGTGGCGGGGGAATGAGAAAGATGAGGTCCCCATAAGAAAGTGCAGCAAGAGATGCTGTGTCAGAAGGGGTGAGCCAGGTTTCAGTGATGCTGAGTAAACAAAGTTTGTTAGTGATGAAAAGATCATGGATTTATAAAAGTTTGTTGCAGACAGAGAGAGCATTCCATAGACCTCTTGTTAGAGGGACTGGGGTAGCGTGGGCTGGGCGAATTGGTATGAGGTTAGAAAGGTTGCGGAAATTTGGAATAGATCGTGGATAGGAGGTAGAAATGACTGCGGGGATGTAGTGAGGAGGACCAGGATTTGGAGAGATATCACCGACAGTGAGGAGGAGCACAGAAAGTGTTAGATGGGAGCTGGAGAAGGAATGAGGTGGTTGTCTCTGTTCGGAAACCAAAGATTGCATGTTGAGTAACAGATCTGAGGAGTATGTGAGATAGCTGAGAAGGATGAAGGGAGAGATAACCAGTTCAATACTAGGTGTAGGGATTAGGATTAGGATATTGCAGTCAGAGAAAACAAGTGGGTCCTTAAGAAAAGTGGGGAGGGGGTAGCAACATACCAAGGGTGCATAGCAGAGACAAAATAATATCAGGGTTTGGAAAAGCTGGATTGCTTTGTCACACATTGGAAAAGCTGGATTGCTTTGTCACACATACCAGCAGTGAGTAGCAGAGACAAAATAATATCAGGGTTTGCTTACAGATCATGCAGTGCTTATCTGAAGCTGGGTTGTCTTTTATAAACAGGCTTTTAAATTGGTGGCTGTAAACAGGTGCATGGATACAACGGCACAGAAGATGAAGATACAGTGGTAACTTAATCAAAGATTATTTATTAGTCTAACACAACAGTTTAGTTGATGAGGATACAGAATTACAAAGTATTGACAAGTTATTGGAAATCAGTGAAGTATTTTACAATGGAAATATATATCTATTTTTGGAGGGTGGGAGCTGCTATTATAATTCTAACAATGCA
The DNA here is from genome assembly GCF_039654945.1 of Dendrobates tinctorius. Lineage (NCBI taxonomy): Eukaryota > Metazoa > Chordata > Amphibia > Anura > Dendrobatidae > Dendrobates > Dendrobates tinctorius. The sequence continues at coordinate 7,976,885 of NW_027361776.1, read as the reverse complement.
AACTCTATCTTACAAGGCAGCAAACAATAATGATGGGTAATGACGTCTCGGTCCTAATACCCTGGTCTATAGTGTGTCGGAGTTAGTCTTGTACTGTTCACTGTCATCGCTTAGTGAGTAACAATCTGAGTACAGGCCCTAACGGGAGTCAGCAATAGTTCTCCGTTAGGCCGCAAGTCACTTATTGACTAGTCACTTCAGTGACGCATTTACTCCGGCCACCTCCGTTTCCTAAAGCACGGCTACAAATCCCCTATGTCCCATAATTTACACCACAGTCGTCTGAGTTCCTCTGATCAGCTCCCTTTCTCCCTCGATTCCTCTGATCTGCTACCTCTCTCAGGTTGTCTTGATCCCTCTGGTCGTCTTTCTCACTCGGATCCCTCTTTCTCAATTTCTCTGATCGCTTGTCTCTCTCTTTCGATTCCTCTTAATCGCTTAAGGCCCTTTTACATTTAGCGATGCACCAGCGATCCGACCAGCGATCCGACCCGGTCAGGATCACTGGTGCATCGCTAAATGATCGCTAGTGAGCTTTCATACAGAAAGATCTCACAGCGATGCAGCAGCGACGCAGCGCACGATACTCACCTTTCACACACAGCGATGAAGACGTCCTCCCGCCCGCGTCCACGCGTCGCTCGTCGTCACAGCAGGAAGTCTCAGCAGGAAGCGCCCGACGAGAAATGGAGCCGGACATTCTCGCGCGATCAGCGATGGACAGCGGGGGAGCCGGTCGGAGGTAAGTATCACACATAGCGATATCGCTAGCAATATCGCTATAACGTCACAAAACCAGTGACGTTTTAGCGATATTGCTAGCGATATCGCTTAGTGTAAAACCCCCTTTACTCTCTTGGGTCATCTAGATCTCTTTGGTCATTCCTCTCTCTTGGATTCCTCTTCGTCACTCAAGGCTGATTCTTCACTTCAATGGTCTGTCCTATGCTGATAGTTACCGCTATAAGCCAGCTACTTCCATACGTCTTTCCTGATACATATTCAGCCATCGACTCCTCCCCTTCTCTGCTCTACTGGGCCCTTTATCATTTTTAGCTGTTATCACTTGACTTTATGTCCCTATTTTCATTCCTTCCTGGCAACCAACCCATGCTTCTTTTATGGTTCCTGCTTATTCTCATTTTGTTCCTGTTCTTACAAATTCTGGCTGCTAAATGGTAATGTTTACTTATTTAAGCTTCACTGTGTACTGACCTACAGAAGTCCTTAATCCTCTTACATGGTGATCAGCAAACAAGCATGTTATTAGTAAGGGTACCGTTACACCTAGCGATGCACCAGCGATCCCGACCAGCGATATGACGCACCAAACACCTTGGATCTTGCAAGCCACAGAAGCTTCATAGCAGGATTCCTGGACCCTCTTTTTGACAGATTTACCTTGAAAAAAGGACGAAATCTGGTCAAAATGTTGGAATATTTTTTCTGTCATTTCTTGTTTTGGGTCAATAAAAATTACATTTTTTTCAAATTAAGTGGCATAGTTTTTCTATGCTATCAGACATAACATCGTTTTGCTGTGACGACTGATGTGTGATATATTCCATAACATCCTCCAGTTGTTCCCTAATAATACTCTTGCTGAAAGAAAAAGGCCAATTGTGGCCTGCGTTTAATTTAAGTGCTGCCTGGAAGGCTTGTGTCACTGGTAGTAGCGCCGCTGCTTCTAGCGGCTCCCACATTCTGAACCTTGGTATGTTTGTTTTTTTTTTTATACTACCCTGTTCATTCCTATTCTCACTATTTCTTACCATATACTTTGTATAACACTATACATATATTTTGAAAAGTCTTTTCAACTCTAACTATTAAATCATTGCCAAAAAGGACATAAGAGGAAATGTTACGTAGGTAGATACACTTTGAGAAAGCAAAATGTGTAAACAGGCTACAGTATAGGTGTGACGTGTTCACTTGTGAAATTGGGCTAGTAAAGTAAACCGACACACACAGTTAAATATCTCCTTTAACACATTTTTTCTTAGGATTTTGTAAACTAAATTCATCCCGCTTATTAAAAATGATGTGACAAGAAATGCTTGGTAAGTGCAAGACAAAAAAAACAAAATTGACTAGTTAAACAGATGTGCAAAAAATGCTTGTGAAACTTTGGAAGTTAGACAATCACCATAAACGTTCTAGATTTTATTGAATTTTCTTTTGTGGTTTTATAAAGTAATTTTTCCAATCCCTGTATAAAAACAATTGCTTGCATAAAAGGTGCACATATTCAGTTCAGTTTCTTGTGTCTTACAAGCACATGGTCACTTATTGACATTGATTTAAGATTTTTTTTCTGTAAAAAATATTGTGCGGTCTATCTTCTGCTTTCTAGTACATTATGACTGATGACAAAAAGTGCAATTGTAATTTAAATTCAACCATACAGATGCCAGCTACACTGTATTACTGATCAATCACACTGAGTCTGTCGCTGCTGAATCTCGATTATTTGCAGACTTCTTTACTCATCTTCTCCACTGCTGCAGTTGTACAACATATTTCTTTTTGGAGTATTTGTCGAATGTGTAGGGCTTCCTCCTCCTATCATTATTGCTGTGAGCTCTGACTTATTTTTGCTTTTCTAAATCATTATAAAATGCCTGCTAGATTTTCTGCCTAAGCTTTTATACAGGCAATGATAGTCCCTCCTGATTGGCTGCACTATATCATGTGATATCATGACTGCAAGGCATTATGATGAAGCCTGTACTTTCATGCCTGAGGTCATGTGAGCGTTCTGTGCATTTTTTGGGGAGACTCATGCAAATTGAGGCTCAAATTATTCAGATTTTTCAGGAGCTATGTACATTATAAAATTCGATTTGCATATTTCTATTTGGTAAGAGAAGCTTATTATGAGTGAACTTTGACACACTGAGGTCAGGAATCTGTCTTGCATGGATTAGGAATCCATGTCACATTCATTTTTATCAATCTTCATCAATTAAGGAATGTGGCCCTCAGACTTTTTGTGGGCATTGCAGCCATGGACCACACCTCAGTCAGAGGACAATAGGACTTTTACACTTCTTATTTATGAACTGCTGCAGAACTGTTTCTCCCTTTCCCATATTGATAGTTCTGCTTCACATCATTTGTCTTATTTACTAACCTGATCCTGTATCCTGTTGTGCATAAATATGTGATTTTTTTCAGATATCTTGTTACACTATACCCAATGAAGAGATCTGAGTAGTCTAGAAAGCTTGGTATTTATCATAATCTTTTCAGTTAGCCATTACAATGGATAAATTGCACAGGACTTATTATTATTTTTCTTTATTATCTATTGGCTATCACGGAATAAAGATTTACAATTTCCCTTAGGAAGCTGGGGCCTCTAGTGGCACTGAGACCACTGAAAAACACTGAAATTCCTCGGCCCCATTTTTCATCTTTCCTCCAGAATATATTGTACAGCACCTATATTTTTTTAAAATGAATGTTTGTATGGATCAATGAAACATTCAAATTCAGCGTGACCTTATTAAAAACAGATGTGGACAACAGATAAGTGAATGTAGCTTTACTCATCACTTTATCAGACAGAATTAAAAGCAAACTTTTATACATAGATAAGATGAAATCGCATGGTTTACAAGAGATGATGATCAAAGCTCATCTTTTTCATCTTCCTAGATAATAACTTTTGTATAGGTCTCAGAGGCAGCTGTAAAAATGTCTCTAAATGACATAGCAGAATAGAGCAGTAATTTTGGCTAGATGAATGTCCTATAATCATGTACAAAATATTGAATTAAAAAATCTGCAATCATAGAAATAAACTCAAATTAGAATAAATGAACAGTTATTTCTGTGGCTAAAATTGTTTTCCATACAACTGCAATATATATGTAAAATTTTAGCCACAGAAATTTCTGCAACAGAAATCCGCCACTGATGATTATAATGTTAAAAGATATAAAAACCAGGGACAGGGTATTATATGAGGAATCACTCAATGGCGTTATCCATGCTCCCTCTCATCTGCATTTAGGAGTAAATTAGGCTTTAAAAATGAATGACTGACTGTGTTTTAACCCCTTTCTGACATATGACGTGCTATCCCGTCCATGAGCCCTGGGCCTTAATGCCCATGGACGGGATAGTACATCATACGTGATCAGCCGCGCTCACGGGAGGAGTGTGGCTGATCACAGCCAAGTGTCAGCTGATTATCACAGCTGACATCCGGCACTATGTGCCAGGAGCTGTCTCGGACTGCTTCCGGCACTTTAACCCCCGGCACACTGCGATCAAACATGATCGCAGCATTCTGAAGGCATAGGGAAGCATTGCACAGGAAGGGGGCTCCCTGCATGCTTCCCTGAGACCCTCAGAACAACGTGATTGCGTTATTCCGAGGGCCTCCTCCCTGCAGGCCCCCGGATCCAAGATGGCCGCAGGGTCCTTCCGGGTCCTGCAGGGAGGTGGCTTGTCAGTGCCTGCTGAGAGCAGGCACCGGCAAGCCTCCTGCACTGCCTGTCAGATCACTGATCTGACACAGTTCTCTGCAAAATGTCAGATCAGCAATCTGACTCTGTATAGTGATGTCCCACCCTGGGACAAAGTAAAAAAGTAAAAAAAAAATTATACTGTGTAAAAAATATTTTTAAAAAAATTCCTAAATAAAGAATAAATAGATAAATATTTTTCCAATAAACACATTTCTTTATGTAAATAAAAAAAACAAAAGTACACATATTTAGTATTGCCGCGTCCGTAACGACCCGACCTATAAATCTGTCCCACTAGTTAACCCCTTTAGTGAACACCGTAAAAAAAGAGGCAAAAAAAAGGCTTTATCATCATACTGCCGAACAAAAAGTGGAATAATGCGCATCCGCATCAAAAAGATGGATATAAATAAACATGGTACCACTGAAAACATCATCTTGTCCTGCAAAAAACGACCCACCATACCAGAAAAAAAATAAAAAAGTTAAAACTCGCATAAAAAGCGCCAAAACATGAAAAGAGATATAAATGAGGTATCGCTGTAATCGTACTATCCTGAAGAGTAACTGGTTTATGTTTTATCAATTTTACCACATGCAGAACACTGTAAATGCCTCACCCGAAATAAATTCATGAATGGCTGGTTTTTGTTCATTTTGCCTCCCAAAAATCGTAATTAAAAGCGATAAAAAACGTCATGTGCCTGAAAATGGTACCAATAAAAATGACAACTCATCCTGCAAAAAGCAAGACCTCACATGACTGTGTGGGCCAAAATATGGAAAAATTATAGCTCTCAAAATGTGATGCAAAAACTATTTTTTGCAATAAAAAGCATCTTTTAGCGTGTGACAGCTGCCAAACATAAAAACCCTCCATAAATAGTAAACCAAGCGCACTTTTATCACCCCCTTAGTTAAGGAAAAATAATAAAATAAAGTATTTATTTCCATATTCCCATTGGGGTTAGGGTTGGGGCTAAAGTTAGGGTTAGGGTTGGGGCTAAAGTTAAGGTTAGGGCTAACGTTAGGGTTGGGGCTAAAATTAGGGTTAGGATTGTGCCTAAAATTAGGGTTAGGATTTAGATTAGGGTTGGGATTAGGTTTAGGGTTTGGATTAGAGTCAGGGATGGGATTAGGGTAAGAGCTGGGATTAGAGTTAGGGGTGTGTTGAGGTTAGAGTTCGAGTTTTAATTGGGGGGTTTCCACTGTTTAGGCACACCAGGGGCTCTCTAAATGCAACATGGCATCCAATCTCAATTCCAGCCAATTTTGAGTTGAAAAAGTCAAACATGCTCCTTCCCTTCCAAGCTCTGGTGTGCGCCCAAACAGTGATTTACCCCCACATGTAGGGTATTGATGTACTCGGGACAAATTGGACAACAACTTTTGGGGTCCGATTTCTCCTGTTACCCTTGTGAAAATAAAAAGTTAGGGGCGAAAAGACCATTTTTGTGAAAAAAATAAGATTTTTTTATTTTTACGGCTCTACGTTATAAACTTCTGTGAAGTACTTGGGGGTTCAAAGTGCTCACCACACATCTCACCACACATCTAGATAAGTTCCTTGAGTGGTCTAGTTTTCAAAATGGTGTCACTTGTGGGGGGTTTCCAGAGCTTAGGCACATTAGGGGCTCGTCAAATGCGACATGGCGTCCGATCTCAATTCCAGCCAATTTTAGTTTGAAAAAGTCAAATAGCACTCCTCTTCCGAGCTCTGACGTGTGCCCAAACAGTGGTCTCTCCCACATATGAGGTATCAGCATACTCAGGATAAATTGGACAACAACTTTTGGGGTCCAGTTTCTCCTGTTACCCTTGATAAAATAAAAAATTGGATCTGAAATACATTTTTTGTGAAAAAAAAGTTAAATGTTCATTTTTTTAAAACATTCCAAAAATTCCTGTGAAGCACCTGAAGGGTTAATGAGCTTCTTGAATGTGGTTTTGAGCACATTGAGGGGTGCAGTTTTTAGAATGGTGTCACTTTTTGGTATCTTCTATCATATACACCCCTCAAGACCCCTCAAAGTGACTTCAAATGTGACTTCAAACCCTTATAACTTCCTAATAAAAACTAATAAAAAGAAATTTTGGTTCCAAAATTGTACTGATGTAAAGTAAGCATGTGGGAAATGTTATTTAGTTAGTAGTTTGTGTGACATATCTCTGTGATTTAACGGCATGAAAATTCAAAGTTGGAAAATTGCAAAATTTTCAAAATTTTCACCAAATTTCAATTTTTTTCACAAATAAATGCAAGTCACATTAAAGAAATTTTACCACTATCATGAAGTAAAATATGTCACCAGAAAACATTGTCAGAATCACCAGGATCCATGGAAGCATTCTAGAGTTATTATCTCATGAAGGGACAGTGGTCAGAATTATCAAAATTGGCCCAGTCATTAACATGCAAACCACCCTTGGGGGTAAGGCTGTGTTCACACGTAGCATTTTTTTTGCGGTTTTTACCACGGATTTTCCAATAAATCCGCTATAAAACCGCGAAAAATAAGCTTCCCATTCATTTTTACACATTCTCCACTTTTTGTGCACACTGATGCATTTTTTACTGCGAAAAAACCGCATTGCGGTAAAAAACGCAGCATGCTCATTAATTTCGCGGATTTTTCTGCGTTTCTGGTTATTTCTATGCGTTTAGAAAACGCGAGGAAAAAAACGCATAAAAACCGCTCAAAAATCGCTGTAAAAACGCGCGGTTTCTGGGAAGGGAGTCAGGTTTTCCAGCAGAAATATTTTCTGCTACATGTGCACTTAGCCTAAAGGGGTTAAATATGCCGCCTAAGTGCGCCTGAGAGAACCGCTATCTTCTAGCTGCACTATACTCTGGCTCAGAGGACAGAAATTGGGAACAACTTAATGGCATATGTATATATCATACTAGGACAAATGAACATGGGTTGACTTTGTGACATAACCCTATTTATGGAATCGTGCTGGGTATAAAAGTAAAGTTCTTGGTATTGTAGGAATTTTTTTTAAATAAAGCTACATCCATTGGAGTGGGTTGGAGTATCAAACTCATCCATTAATTCTTTTCATTGAAATAGTAAAAATGTTTCTGATTTATGAAAGTTTATGATATAAAATGCTATTTCTTGGAAAGTAAGGGTGTGGGTATTAGGCAATTTTTTTTTAATTGCCAAAAACAAAAGATGATCACATGTAATTCCATATATATCGGAATGATAGTTTGGATATGGACCTATTAACCCTTATGATGTTATCAATTTTTTGTTTTTTTTTCTATTGACACATAAACATCTGCCCCTACGATGTCAATTTTAATAGCAGAGAAATAAAAATTATATAAACTTTACATCAAATCTTACCATACTTTGTAATTTTCACTGTCACTTTTATCTCTCAAAGTAACAGTATTATGATAGCTGGCAGTTCATTTTCACCTTGCTACTTTTTATTATTCTGTTTCAGATACGTAAAGCTTCCAAAGAACTGCCTGAGAGCTGGTTAGGTGCAACAATGACAATTGGCAATGAAACAAAAGATATCACAAAACTATATCTAAACTGACAAAAAGGCTTTTCTGTTAAATTTTGTATGGTGAACTAGTTGGTGAACCATTTACATAATATGCTTTATATTTGAGAATTAATATGTTCCTTTTAAGATAGTCATTTAACAAAGTCATCCACCCAAACAGTTAGTTCCTGTTCCAGCATTTTAACTCCTCATACTCAATTGTCAGTAGCAAGAGAGATGCTGTCAGATGTGCTATGGATGGACATTTAGTTTATCCACTGGAATTTTGCAGTGTTTTCTTGCATTTTTGAAAATTTGTGATTTCGGATTATAATGTATAAATAAGAGTTATTAGAAATAATATATATACAATATATAATATAGAATAGTATATATATATATACATATATATATGCAATATATATATATATATATATGGAATAGTAAATCATTATTATTATAATGCTGGCATACCGGTTTTAGAGAACCCACTGGACCCAATACTGCAAGTACTTAAAGGGAATCTGTCACCAGATGTGGCCGATAAGAGTTACGGCCACTGCCTTTCAGGGCTTATCTACAGCATTCTATCATGCTGTGATAAGCCCCCGATCCGACCTGTAAGAGAAGAAAAATAACTTTTAATATACTCACCCGCAGGGCAGTTCAGTCCAATGGGTGTCGCAGGTCCTGGTCCAGCGCCTCCCATCTTGCGATGCCTCCTGCTTTCTTCACTGGCTCCCTGACATTGCACTCCTGCGCAGTCTTACTTATCTGCCCTGTTGAGGGCAGAGCAAATTCCTGCAGTATGCAGGTGCTGGGCCTTTCTGACCTTTCCTGGTGCCTGTGCAATGCAGTACTTTGCTCTGCCCTCAACAGGGCAGTTAAGTACACCTGCATAGGAGCATGATGCCAGGGAGCCTGCATGTATAATGTAGGGATGCATCATCCACATGAAGCAAGCAGGAGAGCGGCATCGCAAGAAGATGGGAGGTGCCAGACCAAGATCAGTGACACCCATTGAACCGGACCGCCCCGCTGGTGAGTATAATAAAAGTTATTTTTCTTTTCTTGCAGGTCAGATAAAGGAATGCTGTAGATAAGCCCTGAAAGGCAGTGGCCGTAACTCGTATCGGCCAATCCTGGTAACAGGTTGTTAGGGCCTGCGGAACACACCAAATAATATAAGAGGAGATATGAGGTGCGTTCGCAGCCCGGGGTTCACCATGCAGAGATGGAACCTGCTGCTGAGTAATGGCGGAACAAGATGGTGGATGAACACTTGCTCACACGTGGGTTAACCTCACCCAATGTGAATGGAAGCGAACTCTGTTGCTTCACAGAGTTGCTAAATGAACGCTGTGCCCTGTTAGCAGTCATAGGGTGCAGCTGGTAGATGCTGGTGGGATCCCTATGATTCACCCCCACTATACTGGTCGTTGGACTCGCTCTGACCCTCGATGGCTTTTGAGCCCGCGCCTGAGGATGCCCTGAGTCAGATTCTGAGTCCAAGCGGGAATTCTCACCCCACACTGACCAGTTGTTAGGACACATCTAACTAAGCGTTTACCGCACTAAGTGCGTACGGTGCCGCAATGACGGTCACTGCTGGTTTTGACGCAGTATCTTCGTGCTAGTGCTGGATGAAACAGTCTGATGCTAGTTAGCTCAAATGTCCAAAACATGCAACAACACTAGGAAGGGGTTCTTTAGGGGCTTTCACCAGATATCATAGAATCATAGATATCAAATATATCAAATATCAATATCAAACATACATCCACACATACGCAATTAAAGTTTTATACTAGCGCATGGCCGGGCGGCCATGCGAACCTTTTATAGCTGTCAGCTTCCAGGACCTTCCTAGTGGTCCAATCGGAACCACTACAGGACCTGAGCATGTGATCCCTGACCTCCAATGAGAGGTTGTCCTGTGGGCATGCTCAGTAGAAGAAAAGCAGGACTTAGTCCCTGGAACATCTGATCGCCGCTGATCAATGCTGGTTACAAAGCCTGAGCCTGGAATGTCAGCTGTAACCAAATGCACAGTATCTGCTTGAGCCAGACGCTGAGACCAACGTCTCTGTTGAGCAGGCTCCACTGCGGCTAGAAGAGAGTGGGAGATCGCAGCGGACATGGTTCAAAATTCCCCCCTGTGCAGCGGCAGGAACTCGACACCTAAGACATGTTCCCTTTAAAATGAGATTGCTGTACTACGAGTATATGTAAGTTTGTTATGTTACTCACCATAAAGATACAGTAAAGGCATGTTAATAATTTATATATGTACCCCCAAAATAATGCCACTGACAAATGCAACTCATCCTGAATAAAACAAGCCCTCATACAACTAAGTCATCAAAAAATAGTGAAGAAGTTTAAAATCATTTGCAGGAAGGGATTGTTTGCAAAATACATGCTTTGAAGCCAATTTGAAAAGGGTGAACTCCAATACCAGACACAACCCATGGGCAAGGATAGCACTTTTTTAGTATAAGAAAAGCTGACATCCACTTTATTTTTCTTGAACAGCAGCATCAATGTTCATGGAAGATTGCACATTTCCTACGACCAATATGTGTCATGATGAAAGCATTATTCTGTTTTATTTTTTCCCACGGCGCATACACCATGCAGAGCTGTACAATTTTTAGAGAAAGTAAATACAGTTTGGAGAAACTATAATACAGCTACCTAGAATAATGCTTATAGATGAGTTGGCTATACACTAGAGTTTTAATGCGTATATTATCGGAATCGCCTTCTCCTTCCCTCCGGATATATTGATATTTTTATTTTTTATAACCCTTCAATAAGTTTTCCTGCTGCTTTTATCAAAACGACATCTGTAACAATGAGAAATGATTGTAAAAAAATGAATGACCTGAAAAAGGTTTAACCGAAAAGCTTTAACCTGTCAGAACCTCATAGTCACTAAAATCCAAATCCTTCGTAGTGAAATTCAGGCTTTTTAAATAGAAAAAAAGAGAATCCAGTATATTTGATATTCTGCAGCTATGGCCTTGTTAAAAAAAATCCTGGCAAGTGATATATTTCAGTAAACTACATGTTTCAAATAGCTCCTGTTCCCCTGTTGCGGAGTGTATCATCTATATCTCCAACTGCATGTTGTCTTAGTATCAAGTAGATCAAAAGAAGAGCTTAATACAAGGTTGCTAAGAAACGCATTTTCAAAATGGCTCAACATGTGTCAATATAATGGATAAGTAGCCTGATTCGGAATGTGATGCATAGTGCCGGTATGTTAGAACACACTTTTATGTCTAGGAAGAAAAAATGGTAATATATCTTTCTGCTTATGAAAAGATATTGCTTCTTGATGATGAAATAAAGAAGCACTTACAATGGCAATGGATCCAGGTGGCCTCGCTTCATAAACAAAGTCAGAAATTGCCCAGCAGTATTTTACTTTTACTGTGTTTTTCTGTGCTATGAAAAGTATAGTAAATTGACAGAATAATCAAAGAAAGATCTCTATGAAGGTGTTTAAATTGAATAGCCTAAAGAGCATTTATTGCTGCTGTTTCTGCATATATTGACATTCTGACCAGAAGAGCAAAAGAAGTCTTTTCTTCATTTATTTTTCTTGTTATCGACAATTTGTAGAAAAGTAGCAAGACTTTATGCAACAGTAAAAAAGTTGTTTTCATCTGTAGAAGGAAGAAGTAAGCTGATTGTAAGCTCTATAAACCACTCTGCAATTTCATGAAAGTGGTGGGTACCCTTCTCGGCAGAGTCACTCTTTATTTTGGAGCGAGCAGAGACGGGCATTGTAACTTATAGTGTCTAAAGTACATCCTTAAAGACAACCCGAACCATCCCATTCTGAATTAACATTTATTATGAGAGCAGCTAGAGTATAATTAGAAATATAATCAGTGCTATATTCAAGTAAACAAGAGATAGTCTTCCTCCACTGTTTATCAGTCTGCACAATGCATTGAGATGAGTCTTCTGCTGTAGCCAGTTTTCCCACGGCCAGATATAATGTTGTAAGGAGGAAACAAATAGGAGAGAAGGAGGTTAAGGGAGAAAGTGCAAGTATTTTTTTAATGTTTTTTTGTGTACATTAGATATTAAGTTCTTCTTTAATATAATATATCACAGTATATTTAAACATGAAAAGGTAAAGAATGTAAGTGATTTAGTCCTTATAATAGCTGAGAGTGAAGCTTCCCGTGTAACACTTGAAACCAGCATGTAGCTATTAAAAATTTAGAGGCATTGACCATAAATATAATTAATGACTAGCTTTTAGCAGACAATGTGATCGTTTTGATCCTTTAGTACTGAAAATCTTGGGATGTCAAGTTAAATATCTTCTTGGATAAAATCATTTGATTTAGCTTCCATTCTGAAAATCACATGAGATACTTTACAGTATAGTCTCAGTTGTGAGTAAAACGGGACAATGTTTGTGAATAAGAAGTCTATGAAGTGAATTATTCAGTGCATGTTGCTGGTAATGTCTTTACCATATCAAACAGATTTTTGTAACTGTTCAAGCTTTTATAATGTATTTTTGTTTGAGTCTAATCTTCCCTATGACTCCCATGGCTGAGGTATAATGGTTGTATATCAAGGCAAATTGTACTGTATGCCAAAAATAAATTGTTGCAGTCTATTCCTCAAAAAACATTAACATTGTTTCTGCTGCAGGACAAAGTAAGTGATGCAACATTTTTCAATGTCTGGGCTGCCCATCAATATGTCGTATTGACTTTATGCCGGTGGGTTGGATTACATTGACCAGTGACGGAGTTTAATGCCTTAATGGCAACCCATATATGTTTTTATGGTAGCCATTAAGAGACTTTATTTTGCTGTGCTGTAAAAGCATGTTGAAGCAGATTAGTGGCTCCTATACTTTTTGTTCTTTCTAATTCTGTTTACAGAGCGCTAAGTAAGCAAAGAATATACATTGGAGGCATTAGTACCATCACTGACTATATAATGTGTATGTAAAAATGATTTACGAAAGACTAATCTGGCAGTGAAAAAGATGCAAAAGTTATTGTAATAGGAGAAGAAATAATAAGCATAAAAAAACATTTTTTAGAATTAGGGCGTAAAACTCATTTAATATTAAGGGGTTCATTTTCGACTATACTGTGTGTATTGTTAAATGCATTCTGTGCCTTTTTGGGCATGAAATTGCATGTCTTTGTTATGTCCTGGGCAGACCTGTTAAACCTTGAAGAAATAATAAGAACAAATGTAAAAAAAATCTTCCTGCCATGAGTGTTTTTCTGTTCAGATTTACCAGTAGTCCAAGTAACGCTTAGGGCTCTTTCACATTTGTCTGGCACTCAAGTCTATTTTTCTTCCCAGTGTAGTGCATCGCAAAGTCACATTTTTCTGAACATTTCATTGTACTAGGATTTTTTTTCCCAATTTTCATGTGATGCAATGAATGGTGTCATTTAAAACTACAATTTGTCTCACAAAGCCATCTTTAAGTTATGTTGATGGGAAAATAAAAGTTATGGAATAGGAGGTGGTAAAAACAAACATGCAAAAATGGAAATTGTCCAAAAGGGAAAGTGTTAATAAAAACAAAATGTTAATATTGCTATAGAAAAACATCTGAATCTATATCAAAGTACTGTATAACAAGACATTTACAAGTATGTTCTTTTATTGGGAAGGACATGTTATTACTAATGGATAATGCTAGGAGAGTAATAAATGTAGCTTATAAATATGCCGGGAATAGTATATGGCTACTGTAGGTGTCAACTAGCAGAAGGTGAGCTACATGATCAGTGCCGCCATCAGTGTGTAATGGCAGTGTTGAAGTCAGGAGCCTTGACAAAAATATAATGAAAGTGGTCAGGATGGAATTAGATGAGAGGTGAAGTTTAGCTACATAATCAAAGAAGGTTTCTCTGACAAGTAGGCGAGGCTTAAGCACAGGGTTTACCTGCTGCCCCAAAGATGAAAATCTTTAGAGGTAAAAATTACAGTGTGATGTTTATGATGTGTTCAGCTGATTGTGAAAAATATGACATATGTTTCTGCATGTGTCTGATATGTATGTGTATATTTAATGTATACATCGAATATGTAAGGCTAAGGTCACCTGTCCATTAGGAAGTTCTGTTCAGTTGTTCAGTTTTAAGTTTTAACAGACACAATGTGTACATTAGTAAAATAGCATGTGTGTAATGTACACACATGGTCAAAATTGTTGGTACCCCTCGTTTAATGACAGAAAACCCACAATGGTTACAGAAATGACTTGAATCTGACAAAAGTAATAAATCAAAAACCTATGAAAATGAACAAATGAAACTCAGACATTGCTTTTCAACAATGCTTCCACAGAATTTAAAAAAAAATAATACTTATGAAATAGGTCTGGACAGAAATGATGGTACCCTTAACTTGATATTTCATTGTAACCTGCACAGATTCTAGACACCCTGTGCCAGATGCATCAAAGCAGTCCCAGAATATAACAGAGCCTCCTCTATGTTTCACAGTAGGAACAGTGTTCTTTTCTTGATATGCTTCATTTTTCCGTCTGTGAACATAGAGCTCATGTACCTTGCCAAAAACTTCAATGTTTGTCTCATCTGTCCATATGACATTCTCCCAGAAGCTTTGTGGCTTGTCAACATGTAGTTTGGACAATTCCAGTATGGCTTTATTATGATTTTTTTCAACAATGGTGTCCTCTTTGGTCATCTCTCATGATGTCCACTTTGGCTCATACAATGGTGGATGTTGCAATCTGACACTGATGTTGCTTGAGCTGGAAGTTCACCTTTAATGTGTTTAGAAGTTATTCTGGGCTCTTTTGTTACCATTCGTATTATCCATCTCTTTGATTTGTCATCAATTTTCCTCCTGCGGCCACGTTCTGAGTGGTTGGCTACAGTCCATGGAGCTTAAATTTCTGAAAAATATGTGCAACTGTAGTCACAGAACATCAAGCTTCTTGGAGATGGTCTTATAACTTTTACCTTTAACATGTTTGTCTATAATTTTCTTTCTAATCTCCTGAGACAACTCTTTCCTTTGCTTCCTCTGGTCGATGTTGAGTGTGATACACACCATGTCACCAAACAGCACAGTATTTGTAGTCCTCTATACAGGCCCACTCACTGATTCCAAGATTGTAGACACCTGCGATGCTAATTATTGGACACACCTTGATTTAACATATCCCTTTTGTCACATTATTTTCAGGGGTACCATCATTTCTGTCCAGGACTATTTCATGAGTTTTATTTTTTTTAAATTCTGTGAAAGCATGGTTCAATAGCAATATCTGGCTTTCATTTGTTCATTTTCATAGATTTTTGATTTATTATTACTTTTGTCAGATTCAGGTTATTTCTAGACCACTGCGGGTTTTTCTGTCATTAAAAGAGGGGTACCAACAATTTTGGCCACGTGTGTATGAGCAGTGTGATGTGTGCTCTGCCTCTAATACATGAGCAGTGTGTGTGTGCTCTATGCCTTTAATATATGAGCAGTGTGTGTGCTCTATGCCTCTAATATATGATCAGCGTGTGTGCGCTGTATGCCTCTAATATATGATCAGTGTGTGTGCTCTATGCCTCTAATGTATGATCAGTGTGTGTGCTGTATGCCTCTAATATATGATCAGTGTGTGTGCTGTATGCCTCTAATGTATGATCAGTGTGTGTGCTGTATGCCTCTAATATATGATCAGTGTGTGTGCTGTATGCCTCTAATATATGATCAGTGTGTGTGCTGTATGCCTCTAATATATGATCAGTGTGTGTGCTGTATGCCTCTAATGTACGATCAGTGTGTGTGCTGTATGCCTCTAATATATGATCAGTGTGTGTGCTGTATGCCTCTAATATATGATCATTGTGTGTGTGCTGTATGCCTCTAACATATGAGCAGTGTGTGTGTGCCGTAAGCCTCTAATATGTGAGCAGTGTGTGTGTGCTGTATGCCTCAAATGTATGATCAGTGTGTGCTGTATGCCTCTAATATATGATCAGTGTGTGTGCTGTATGCCTCTAATATATGATCAGTGTGTGTGCTGTATGCCTCTAATATATGAGCAATGTGTGTAATGTATGCCTCTAATATATGATCAGTGTGTGTGCTGTATGCCTCTAATATATGAGCAGTGTGTGTGCTGTATGCCTCTAATATATGATCAGTGTGTGCTCTATGCCTCTAATATATGATCAGTGTGTGTGGTGTATGCCTGTAATATATGAGCAGTGTGTGTGCTGTATGCCTCTAATATATGATCAGTGTGTGTACTGTATGCCTCTAATATATGATCAGTGTGTGTGCTCTATGCCTCTAATATATGAGCAGTGTGTGTGCTGTATGCCTCTAATAAATGATCAGTGTGTGTGTGCTGTATGCCTCTAATATGTGAGCAGTGTGTGTACTGTATGCCTCTAATATATGATCAGTGTGTGTGCTGTATGCCTCTAATATATATTAGCAGTGTGTGTAATGTATGCCTCTAATATATGATCAGTGTGTGTGCTGTATGCCTCTAATATATGATCAGTGTGTGCTCTATGCCTCTAATATATGATCAGTGTGTGGTGTATGCCTCTAATATATAAGCAGTGTGTGTGCTGTATGTCTCTAATATAGGATCAGTGTGTGCTCTATGCCTCTAATATATGAGCCGTGTGTGTGCTCTATGCCTCTAATATATGAGCAGTGTGTGTGCTGTATGCCTCTAATATATGATCAGTGTGTGTGCTGTATGCCTCTAATATATGATCAGTGTGTGTGCTCTATGCCTCTAATATATGATCAGAGTGTGTGCTCTATGCCTCTAATATATGATCAGTGTGTGTACTGTATGCCTCTAATATATGAGCCGTGTGTGTGCTCTATGCCTCTAATATATGATCAGAGTGTGTGCTCTATGCCTCTAATATATGATCAGTGTGTGTACTGTATGCCTCTAATATATGATCATTGTGTGTGCTCTATGCCTCTAGTATATGAGCCGTGTGTGTGCTCTATGCCTCTAATATATGAAAAGTGTGTGTGCTCTATGCCTCTAATATATGATCAGTGTGTGTGTGCTGTATGCCTCTAATATAAGAACAGTGTGTGTGCTTTATGCCTCTAATATATGAGCAGTGTGTGTGCTGTATTCCTCTAATATATGATCAGTGTGTGTACTGTATGCCTCTAATATATGACCAGTGTGTGTGCTCTATGCCTCTAATATATGAACAGTGTGTGTTCTCTATGCCTCTAATATATGAGCAGTGTGTGTGCTCTATGCCTCTAATATATGAACAGTGTATGTGCTGTATGCCTCTAATATATGATCAGTGTGTGTGTGTGCTGTATGCCTCTAATATATGAGCAGTGTGTGTGCTCTATGCCTCTAATATATGAGCAGTGTGTGTGCTGTATACCTCTAATATATGAGCAGTGTGTGTGCTCTATGCCTCTAATATATGACCAGTGTATGTGCTGTATGCCTCTAATATATGATCAGTGTGTGTACTATATGCGTCTAATATATGAGCAGTGTGTGTGCTGTATGCCTCTAATATATGAGCAGTGTGTGTGCTGTATGCCTCTAATATATGAGCAGTGTGTGTGCTGTATGCCTCTAATATATGAGCAGTGTGTGTGCTGTATGCCTCTAATATATGATCAGTGTGTGTGGTGTATGCCTCTAATATATGAGCAGTGTGTATGCTGTATGCCTCTAATATATGAGCAGTGTGTGTGCTGTATGCCTCTAATATATGATCAGTGTGTGTGCTGTATGCCTCTAATATATGATTAGAGTGTGTGCTCTATGCCTCTAATATATGATCAGTGTGTGTACTGTATGCCTCTAATATATGAGCAGTGTGTGTGCTCTATGCCTCTAATATATGAGCAGTGTGTGTGCTGTATGCCTCTAATATATGAGCAGTGTGTGTGCTGTATGCCTCTAATATATGATCAGTGTGTGTGCTGTATGCCTCTAATATATGATCAGTGTGTGTACTGTATGCGTCTAATATATGATCAGTGTGTGTGTGTGCTGTATGCCTCTAATATATGAGCAGTGTGTGTGCTTTATGCCTCTAATATATGAGCAGTGTGAGTGCTGTATGCCTCTAATATATGATCAGTGTTTGTACTGTATGCGTCTAATATATGATCAGTGTGTGTACTGTATGCCCCTAATATATGAGCAGTGTGTGTGTGCTGTATGCCTCTAATATATGAGCAGTGTGTGTGTGCTGTATGCCTCTAATATATGATCAGCGTGTGTACTGTATGCGTCTAATATATGAGCAGTGTGTGTTCTGTATGCGTCTCATATATGAGCAGTGTGTGTACTGTATGCCTCTAATATATGAGCAGTGTGTGTACTGTATGCCTCTAATATATGAGCAGTGTGTGTGCTGTATGCCTCTAATATATGATCAGTGTGTGTGCTGTATGCCTTTAATATATGAGCAGTGTGTGTATGCCTGTATTATATGATCAGTGTGTGTGCTGTATGCCTCTAATATATGAGCAGTGTGTGTATGCCTCTAATATATGAGCAGTGTGTGTATGCCTGTAATATATGATCAGTGTGTGTGTGCTGTATGCCTCTAATATATGATCAGTGTGTGTACTGTATGCGTCTAATATATGAGCAGTGTGTGTTCTGTATGCGTCTCATATATGAGCAGTGTGTGTACTGTATGCCTCTAATATATGATCAGAGTGTGCTGTATGCCTCTAATATATGAGCAGTGTGTGTTCTGTATGCGTCTCATATATGAGCAGTGTGTGTACTGTATGCCTCTAATATATGATCAGAGTGTGCTGTATGCCTCTAATATATGAGCAGTGTGTGTGCTGTATGCCTCTAATATATGAGCAGTGTGTGTGCTTTATGCCTCTAATATATGAGCAGTGTGTGTGCTGTATGCCTCTAATATATGATCAGTGTGTGTACTGTATGCGTCTAATATATGATCAGTGTGTGTACTGTATGCCCCTAATATATGAGCAGTGTGTGTGTGCTGTATGCCTCTAATATATGATCAGTGTGTGTGCTGTATGCCTCTAATATATGAGCAGTGTGTGTTCTGTATGCGTCTCATATATGAGCAGTGTGTGTACTGTATGCCTCTAATATATGAGCAGTGTGTGTACTGTATGCCTCTAATATATGATCAGTGTGTGTGTGCTGTATGCCTCTAATATATGATCAGTGTGTGTGCTGTATGCCTCTAATATATGAGCAGTGTGTGTATGCCTGTATTATATGATCAGTGTGTGTGCTGTATGCCTCTAATATATGAGCAGTGTGTGTATGCCTGTAATATATGATCAGTGTGTGTGTGCTGTATGCCTCTAATATATGATCAGTGTGTGCACTGTATGCGTCTAATATATGAGCAGTGTGTGTTCTGTATGCGTCTCATATATGAGCAGTGTGTGTACTGTATGCCTCTAATATATGATCAGTGTGTGTACTGTATGCCCCTAATATATGATCAGTGTGTGTGCTGTATGCCTCTAATATATGATCAGTGTGTGTGCTGTATGCCTCTAATATATGAGCAGTGTGTGTGCTGTTTGCCTCTAATATATGATCAGTGTGTGTACTGTATGCCTCTAATATATGATCAGTGTGTGTACTGTATGCCTCTAATATATGAGCAGTGTGTGTGCTGTATGCCTCTAATATATGATCAGTGTGTGTGCTGTATGCCTCTAATATATGAGCAGTGTGTGTGCTTTATGCCTCTAATATATGAGCAGTGTGTGTGCTGTATGCCTCTAATATATGATCAGTGTGTGTGCTGTATGCCTCTAATATATGAGCCGTGTGTGTGCTTTATGCCTCTAATATATGAGCAGTGTGTGTGCTGTATGCCTCTAATATATGATCAGTGTGTGTGCTGTATGCCTCTAATATATGAGCAGTGTGTGTTCTGTATGCGTTTCATATATGAGCAGTGTGTGTACTGTATGCCTCTAATATATGAGCAGTGTGTGTACTGTATGCCTCTAATATATGATCAGTGTGTGTGCTGTATGCCTCTAATATATGAGCAGTGTGTGTGCTGTATGCCTCTAATATATGAGCAGTGTGTGTATGCCTGTATTATATGATCAGTGTGTGTGCTGTATGCCTCTAATATATGAGCAGTGTGTGTATGCCTCTAATATATGAGCAGTGTGTGTATGCCTGTAATATATGATCAGTGTGTGTGTGCTGTATGCCTCTAATATATGATCAGTGTGTGTACTGTATGCGTCTAATATATGAGCAGTGTGTGTTCTGTATGCGTCTCATATATGAGCAGTGTGTGTACTGTATGCCTCTAATATATGATCAGTGTGTGTGTGCTGTATGCCTCTAATATATGAGCAGTGTGTGTATGCCTCTAATATATGAGCAGTGTGTGTATGCCTGTAATATATGATCAGTGTGTGTGTGCTGTATGCCTCTAATATATGATCAGTGTGTGTACTGTATGCGTCTAATATATGAGCAGTGTGTGTTCTGTATGCGTCTCATATATGAGCAGTGTGTGTACTGTATGCCCCTAATATATGATCAGTGTGTGTGTGCTGTATGCCTCTAATATATGAGCAGTGTGTGTATGCCTCTAATATATGAGCAGTGTGTGTATGCCTGTATTATATGATCAGTGTGTGTGTGCTGTATGCCTCTAATATATGATCAGTGTGTGTGTGCTGTATGCGTCTAATATATGAGCAGTGTGTGTTCTGTATGTGTCTCATATATGAGCAGTGTGTGTACTGTATGCCTCTAATATATGATCAGTGTGTGTACTGTATGCCCCTAATATATGATCAGTGTGTGTGTGCTGTATGCCTCTAATATATGAGCAGTGTGTGTATGCCTCTAATATATGAGCAGTGTGTGTATGCCTGTATTATATGATCAGTGTGTGTGTGCTGTATGCCTCTAATATATGATCAGTGTGTGTGTGCTGTATGCCTCTAATATATGAGCAGTGTGTGTGTGCTGTATGCCTCTAATATATGAGCAGTGTGTGTATTCCTGTAATATATGAGCACTGTGTGTGCTTCATCAAATGTGTGATGGTGTGTGCTGTGTGTATTATGTGTGAATGGTGTGTGTGTTCTGTGTATATAAAATTTGAGCCTTGTGTTTGCTGTATGCATCCAATATGTGACCACCGTATGCTGCATATGTGTAATATGTGAGCAATGTGGGTGCAGTATACGTCTAATGTGTGAGCTGTGTGTACTGAATGCATGTAATGTGTGTAATGAGTAAGGTGTGTACTTTATGTGTCTAATATAAAGGGCAGGACCAGGGATGACCTGTCTGTGTAGAGCCCAGATTTTCCTGATAGCTGCCCTGTATACAATAGTAATTTGCTTTCAGAAAGCTATATAATGCATAGGTTTACTACTGGAACAGAAGGGGTTAAAGCATCATACATCAAAGTAACATAAACTGCAATTTGTTCAAATGATCCCATTCTGTGTCTTCTAAATAATATGACATGCCTGTAATTAATTTCAATGAGTTCCATTGAGATATTGCCTGTACTTGAACTTACAGAAGCATTCTTTCATGTCTAGCCTGTCTTCGTTATTTAAATATTTTTGCATGCTCTTTAAAATGTTTATGTGCTTAAGAAAATGGTTTCTTTGAATTAAAGAGAAATAAAAAAAAATGTAATTATGAATTCTGCACTGGAAAGTAATGCATCCTAAGTGCTGCTATAAGAGAGAGCAACATGGGCGAACAGTGTGCCTTTTCTCTGTTTAATTGGCATGGAAAAAAAATAGTTCATAGAAGTATAAAGGAGTAAGTGGCTGTCATCCTTATTCTAAACATTACAGAAGATCAAAGAATAAATTACATTAAAAAGTACCACAATAGTTCAGTAAGTAATAGTGTATCTCAAAGAAAATAGGGGAGAACATATGGATAGACTTCGTTATTAGACAATCTGATTAAATGAAAAGTTTGTACTGCCTGGGTAAGGAAAAATCAACAAGCAGAGCAGCTGTTCTCCGTTCTCAGAGAGAAATTGCTGCCTTTTCCCTAATATATATCTATGTGCGATAATAAGGCTGTTATTTCACTCTCTGTGGTAGATGAATAAGTAAAATACACCTTTCCCCACGTATGCGACTACTGATTTTCCGCACTCCAGTAATTCTGTTACAGTTTCCCTTTTTGATTATAAGGCTTTGAACACTTTACAGAGCGGTGTACTATGAAGCCAATAAGTGCTCTGCGTTTGGCTATTGTTTGGCCACCTCTTTTAGATAAGAATACCTCTGAAATATGGCAGGCATACAGTGGGTATGGAAAGGATTCAGACCACTTTACATTTTTCATGCATTGTTTCATTGCAGCCATATGGTAAATTCAAAAAAGTTCATTTTTTTCTTATTAGTGTACACT
Source organism: Dendrobates tinctorius (assembly GCF_039654945.1). NCBI lineage: Eukaryota > Metazoa > Chordata > Amphibia > Anura > Dendrobatidae > Dendrobates > Dendrobates tinctorius. The sequence goes on along the minus strand of NW_027361776.1, from coordinate 7,954,478 downwards.
CTGCACCCCATCTTGACAGGAAAAAAATAGAAATGTAGAAATTTTTCCAAATTTATTAAAAAAGAAAGACTGAAATATCACATGGTCATAAGAATTCAGACCCTTTGCTCAGACACTCATTTTTAAGTCACATGCTGTCCATTTCCTTGTGATCATTCTTGAGATTGGTCTACTCCTTAATTGGAGTCCAGCTGTGTTTAATTAAACTGATAGCACGTTATTTGTAAAGGCACACACCTGTCTAATATAAGACCTCACAGCTCACAGTGCATGTCAGACTAAATGAGAATCATGAGGTCAAAGGAATTGGCCAAGGAGCTCAAAGACAATATTGTGGCAAGGCACAGATCTGGCCAAGGTTACAGAAGAATTTCTGCAGTACTCAAGGTACCTAAGAGCACAGTGGCCTCCACAATTCTTAAGTGGAAGAAGTTTGGGACCACCAGAAGTATTCCTAGACCTGGCCGTCCAGACAAACTGAGCAATTGTGGGAGAAGAACCTTGGTGAGTGAGGTAAAGAAGAACCCCAAGATCACTGTGGCTGAGCTCCACAGATGCAGTAGGGAGATGGGAGAAAGTTCCACAAAGTCAGCTATCACTGCAGCCCTCCACCAGTCAGGCCTTTATGGCAGAGTGGCCCGACTGAAGTCTCTCCTCAGTGCCAGACATATGAAAGCCTGCATAGAGTTTGCTAAAAACACATGAAGGACTCCCAGAATATGAGAAATAAGATTCTCAGGTCTGATGAGAAGAAGAGCGAACTTTTTTGTGATAATTCTGAGCAGTAGAGATGAGCGACTTTGCCTTTTTTAGGGTCGAGTCGGGTTTCATGAAACCCGACTTTCTCAAAAGTTGAGTCGAACGAACAAGTCGTGAAACATGAAACCCAATGCAAGTCAATGGGGAGAAAATTCGGCAGTGAGTGGAGGACTGTAAACACACCTGGCATGAATTTTAACCCTAGAGGCAGTGAAATCTCTCTCTTCTCTCTCTCTTCTCTCTCTCCCTCTCCCTCTCTCTCTCCCACTCCCACTCCAGCTACGCTCCTGCTACACTCATTGGCTGAAAAAAGTCACGTGCAAGCATTCGGCGAAACCCGACTTTGGTGCTTAGGTCGCTGACAGCATGGCCGACTTTACACTGTGGTCGGGTTTTGTTTCATGAAACCCGACTTTGGCGAAAGTCGGCGACTTTTGAATCTGACCGACCTGTTTCGCTCAACTCTACTGAGCGGTATGTGTGGAGAAAACCAGGCACTGCTCATCACCTGCCCAATACAATCTCAAAAGTGAAATGTGGTGGTGGCATCATCATGCTATGGGGTGTCTTTCAGCTGCAGGGACAGGACGACTGGTTACAATTGAAGGAAACATGAATGTTGCCAAGTACTGAGATATCCTGGATGAAAACCTCTTCCAGAGTGCTCTGTACCTCAGACTTGGCCGACGGCTCACCTTCCAACAAGGCGATGACCCTAAGCAGATTGCTATAATAACAAAGGAGTGGCTTCAGAACAACTCTGTGACCATTCCTGACTGGCCCAGCCAGAGTCCTGACCTAAACCCAATTGAGCATCTCTGGAGAGACCTGAAAATGACTGTCCACCAACATTCACCATCCAACTTGACGGAACAGGAGAGGATCTGCAAGGAAAAATGGTAGAGGATCCCCAAATCCAGGTGTGAAAAACTTGTTGCATCATTCCCAAGAAGACTCATGGCTGTACTAGCTCAAAAGAGTGCTTCTACTTAATACTGAGCAAAGGGTCTGAATATTTATGACCATGTGATATTTCAGTTTTTCTTTTCTAATACATTTGCATACATTTCTGTTTTTTTCACTCAATGTGCAGAGTGTACATTAATGAGAAAAATAGAAAAATAAATAAACTGTCACGGGGCAGTTGGGACAAACTAGGAGACGTGGAACCTGGGCCCCTGAACTGACCCTCAGGCTAAGGGGGTGCCCTGACTCTCCTTAACTTGGGGGTACACTTGAAGGTAGTGAGGCCCAAGTCCACGACCTGTCCCTATCTCCTGTTTAGCCCTGAGCTAAACCACCAACCCCCTCCCCGAGGAGGTGAGGCAGGGAATAAAGTGTATTGCACCCAATAACTTACAAAGGAAAATAAAACAGACACCACGGGGTTAAAGCAACTAAAACCCAAAACTTAGCTTTGCTCTGCTGCAAATGCTCCAAGCAATAGAGTAAGGATGCGATCAGCCTCCAGCAGCAACTCCACTGCTCCAGATAAGCTGAACCCCCTCTCCACCAGGTAGGTCCAGTCTTCACCACGGTTGGATAAAAAAATGAACAATATTACCCACAGTGATTTACTGGACATGATGACCTTTTATAGGAAGGAGGGGGGAGTAGGGGAGTAGTCATCAGCTGTTGGTTAATTCACACGTGTAGTAATCCCAGCAGCCACCGGGGGCAAAACCAGAACCAAAAACAACTGCAGTTGTAGTAAATCCCAGCGGCCACTGGGGGAAAAAGGAAAAAGGTTTCTATAAAAATCCACATTCTGCCACGGCTCCAAAAATGGACCGTTACAGTACCCCTCCTTCAATGAGGGGCCTCTGGACCCTCAACACTGCACCTCACCCGAAAAACACCTACGGTGCGGATGCCTAGGTCCACCAGAGTTCACCTCAGCAACCACCTGACTCGCAGGTTTATGGAAAACGTGGGCAATTGGAAATGGCAATGTATGCTCCGGAGGCACCACAACTCTCCAGAGCGCCGACCTGGGGAATGAGTTGTGTATGGGCATTATTGGGGGTAGCTCCAGCTGGTAAGTTCCCGGGCTGAGGATGGCCGACACCCGATATGGCCCGATCACTCGAGAACTCCGGACCCCTGCAGCACACTTCCACCAGATGTTTTTGGTGGCCACCCATACATACTCGTTCACACACAGGTCTGGACCTGAACATTTATTACCATTCATACGTTTGCCACAAAATGGTGAACTCCTCAAAGGACTGACAACAGAGGCATCCCCCTGTGTCGTCACACTCACACCCCCACAATGCTCAGAAGGAGTCACCACTCTCCCTCGACCCCTCCTAAGAGGACTCCGACACCCAGGGTTAGCATGTGGTGAGAGTAGAGACTTGCCCCTACTCCCTGGCAGCATCTCTGCTGCCCCCACTGGAGAAGAAGGGGATGGTTGTAGAAAGGCGGGAGAGACAGTAGCCCCTGGGCAGCAGCCCTCACACGACTGATCCCAGCTGACTACTTCCCTAGACCGCCAATCTATGACCGGGTAGTGTTCTAACCAAGGGAGGCCTAAAACGATAGGTGATGGCATTCTCCCCAAGATGTAGCATGACAGGGACTCTTCATGCAGAGTCCCTATGCGCAGATGTATATTTTCTACGACTTGGGACAACCTCCCCTGGCTCAGTGGGACAGAGTCAATGGCCTGGATGCTTAGAGGTTTGGCCAGCGTCCTACACTTCAGGCCATGTGTCTGGACAAAGTGAGCATCCACCAGATTGACTCCCGCTCCGCTGTCCACAAACACCGGTATGCCCTCAGGTACCCCACCAACCACCACCTCTGCTGACATAGTACACTGAGAGGGCAAAATGGAGGAAATATACACTCCCTGGTTGCCTCCCTCCACACGACCAGGGGGCGCGGCTCCTTAGATGGTACAGAAGATTTGTCGCGCACTGGGCAGACCCTGAAAACATGACCAGTCTGCCCACAGCTAAAACATGCCCCCACATCACGGCGATCTGCAGGCAACACCGCTGGGGAACCAACTCCTCCCACCTGCCTGGGCTCATCCACCTGCACCTGTGAGTCCTCAGCAAGGACCCCAGGGGGCATATTCGCCAAAGCCGCAAAAAACTCGTCCACCGACCGTAGAGATGGTGAATCGGCCAGCAGGGAGAAGGCCCAGGATAGGAGATCACCTTCAAGGAGGGCTATAATGAATCCCACCCACTGTACCTCACACCCTAATGAACGTGGGCGGAGCCTGAAGTGTAGCTTGCAGGCCTCCTGAAAAACAAAAAATTCTCTCTCCCTCCAGAAAACCTGTCTGGGAGAGATAACTTGGGCTCTGGTTGAGCCTGCTTCTGAGCTGAGGCCCTGTACTGATCCCACTGCTACAGCTGCTGCTCCACCACACCACGCAGCACCCCACGCTCCTCAGTGAGGGTCTGCAGCAATTGGAGACAGGTCTGTATTAGGGCCATGGCTCACCAGGAAAAAATGGGTGGGTTGGTAATAATGTCACGGGGCAGTTGGGACAAAGCAGGAGACGTGGAACCTGAGCCCCTGAACTGCCCCTCAGGCTAAGGGGGTGCCCTGACTCTCCTTAACTTGGGGGTACACTTGAAGGTAGTGAGGCCCAAGTCCCTGACCTGTCCCTATCTCCTGTTTAGCCATGAGCTAAACCACCAACCCCCTCCCCAGGAGGTGAGACAGGGAATAAAGTGAACTGCACCCAATAACTCACAAAGGAAAATAAAACAGACACCATGGGGTTAAAGCAACTAAAACCCAAAACTTAGCTTGCTCTGCTGCAAATGCTCCATGCAACAGAGTAAGGATACGATCAGCCTCCAGTAGCAACTCCACTGCTCCAGATAAGCTGAACCCCCTCTCCACCAGGTAGGTCCATCCTCACCACGGTTGGATAACAAATGAACAATATTACCAACAGTGATTTACTGCACATGATGACCTTTTATAGGAAGGAGGGGGGAGTAGTCATCACCTGTTGGTTGAGGCCTGTTTCACACTTCAGTTTTTTTTCCATCAGTCAAGATCCACCGTTTTCCTAAAAAAACGGATCCGCCATTTTGTTTGGTGGATCCGTTTTTTCCCCCATTGATTTGCATTACTGGCTGACGGATGGCCATCCGTCGGATCCGTTTTTTTGCGGATCCGCCAATTTTTTTGCGTCCGCCGACATGCCCGGACGGAGCTTGTAACGTTTTTTGCGCAGAAGGATCCGCATTTTTGTACTGCGCATGCCCGGAGGAATGATCTCAACCGGAAATTTAACCCTGAAATCATTTCTGGCGGACGGTGAAATATCTCTCTCTCTCTCTCTCATCCCCGGACTGCGGTTCCTTTAAAATTCTTCAGCCAATGGATCCGTCAAAAAAACCGGTCCGCTGGCATCCGTTCACTTCAGTTACCAACGGATCCGCTTTCCGCCATTTTGGCAGATTTTAACTGACAAGAAAAAGCTGGAGTGAGAAACAGGCCTAATTCACACGTGTAGTAATCCCAGCGGCCACCGGGGGCAAAACCAGCACCAAAAGCAACTACAGTTGTAGTTAACCCCAGTGGCCCCAGCGGTCCAAAAATGGACCGTGACATGAACTTTTTTGATTTTACCAAATAGCTGCAATGAAACAAAAAGTGTAAAATTTAAAGGGCCTGAATACTTTCTGTACCATTGTATGTCTCTACTATTCAGAAGCATAGGAGAGATACAAGAGTCCAATGGAAGTCTATGGATCCTTTCTAGGAAATCTGTATAGCAGCTATTTTTATGAAGCCTGAGACCTTGCTAAGTCCTTAACCATGATCCTTTAACTTTAGACGATGAAACAAAAATATCATGGCTTGCATCATTTCAAGCCATATTGAAGATGCTTTCAGGGGAAAGGAGAGTTGCTTACTGAGGCATAATATGGATCTGTAGGGACATAAGCCTTTTTTACATAACAGTGGCAGTGTTGCTTTAGATTAGACTCATGACACAGGAGCTTACAGTTTTTTGGTATGTTGGCTCTAGTTTTTCCCCAGTTAGCCTGCTCAGTTGGAAAAGCTGTAGGCAGTTCGTGAATGAGGCATCACAAATATTTGTCACCAGCTATAATGTTGGCTTCATTCCATATTTATACATATATACTGTACATATATATATATATACAGTATATATATATATATATATATATATATATATATATATATATATGAGCTGTGGGTCACCTAATAACGTCAGTGGTGGCACTCGCATACTGTATATTAATCCTTCGCAGTGTTAAACATGAAGCAAAATCCACAAGTTCGTTATTCTAATATTCTGTTTAGATGATGTGATTTGAACAATTCAAAATGTTTTTCCAATAAACAGAAAATGGCAAAAGAACCCACATCCAATTGTATTTCCATGTTAAGTAAAGCCTGTAATAGTAATGCATTTTTTGCTCCCTTTTTATTTAATGCAGCCATTATGGTAATAAGAAAGCATGAATGTGTCTGCATTGTTGATTTATGTAAGCAGTGGTCTGATTATGTATACTATAGTATTTAGAAGCTTTTTAATGCTTACGCTGTGCCTTTTTTTTTAGTAATTACAGTTATTTTGGCAGGTAATGTGTTTTATAGTATACTTAGATCTATTGATTAAAAGACTTATTTTTTTGTTTGTTTTTAGACATTATATTTAGATAATATTTATCAAAATTATTGCATTATATCAATTAATGAATTTCTATGGCTGTTGCCAGGATGTGGCCTACAGTCGTGCTTCTTCAGCTACAGCCTAACAAAGATCCCAGGATCGGCTGGGTTTGAACATAATATGGCCGTCAGCATAGAGTAAAATAAAGAGCAGTAATGAACAGTGTAGATGTGAATCCACCTCTGGGCTATGGTGAAATACTTGTTAGCAGCATAGAGTAAAATAAAGAGCAGTAATGAACAGTGTAGATGGGTATACAACTCTGGGCTATGTGAAATACTTATTAGCAGCATAGAGTAAAATGAAGAGCAGTAATGAACAGTGTAGATGTGAATCCACCTCTGGGCTATGGTGAAATACTTGTTAGCAGCATAGAGTAAAATAAAGAGCAGTAATGCACAGTGTAGATGGGTATACAACTCTGGGCTATGTGAAATACTTATTAGCAGCATAAAATAAAGAGCAATAATGAACAGTGTAGATCTGAATCCACCTCTGGGCTATGGTGAAATACTTGTTAGCAGCATAGAGTAAAATAAAGAGTAGTAATGCACAGTGTAGATGGGTATACAACTCTGGGCTATGTGAAATACTTATTAGCAGCATAGAGTAAATTAAAGAGCAGCCATGAACTGTGTGGATGTGAATCCATCTCTGGACTATTGTAAAATACTTGATAGAAAGCTAAGCATAATCTTTTGTTTTCTCCAGTTTGTTTCCTTACTCTGTTTCTCACCCCATCTCTACTCTCCCCTCTCTATAGAGTATAATAAGAAATGTAACCTGACATATCACAGTGCTGGCAGTCATTTTGCCTTGCGCAATATGGATTTTAGGAGATATTCCGAGTAGATGGTGAGTTTAGGATAGGGAAGAATTGGCTCATTTAATTCTCTAATTAAAGTATTGAAAACTTGATATTTCACATCAGACCTTAGAATGCTATGCCACTTTTAATATTTCCTGTTATAATAGCACACAGAGAAACAAGATGTTATATATAGTTAGGTTGGCCTAGATACAATGACGTGTGTGTTTGGCACAGATTGTAGAGATGTGACATGGCATGTTGCTCCCTGGTGGATGCAGTTCTGTAGTCTCTCCATAGACTTGTTTGAGTATAGCACCGGCATATCCTGGGTTTCTTTGTCTCTGAAGTGTGAAGGAATTCTTAATCCTCAGGATAGAGAACCATTGGAGTGGAAGTGGAGCTAGAGTGAATAACACAACAGTCGTTGTCCATGTGCAGTACTGTCAAATGTTACCGTGCTAATACTGCTAAAGTAAATGTGATAGAAGACAGGGTCTGATTGTCTTTCTTGTTGATTAGAACGTACGGTATATTTTTTACAGTGCTTAAAGAATCTCCTATTGTTTCATGTGTCCCCACAGATTAGCACATTGGACATATCAGTATGTTGTAGAAAAGTGCTTAAGAGGGCTGTCACAAAAAATATTTTTTTAAAATTGGAATACAACATGATGTAGGGACAGAGACCATGATTCCAGGAATGTATCGCTTTATACTGAGCTGTGTATAACCTCACCCACACCTCTGATTGATGGTTTTCTCTGTACACAGTGCATAGGCAGAAAGCTGCCAGTCAGTGTTGGGGGCATGGTTGCACTACCTGGATGCAGCCCAAGTAACCCTCTAATGATAATCTGCTGCTGATCAAACAATGATTTTCTAAAATAAAGCTACACTAAGCAGCTCAGTAAGTGACACACTACTTGAGTCAGGGTCTCTGTCCCTACATTATTCTGATCTCAGATTAAAGGCCACTTTATGGTCTTAAAAATGCATTTAAATATAAGCATTTCTTGAAGATCTTACTATCTGTTTGTCTTTAGGATTTATACAGCGCTGGAAAAGAAATACCTATTCGTATATTATCTTATAATTTATAACATTTCCGTTTCTGGTGGTTAATATTTAATAAAATGTAAGTCTGAAGAGAAGTGATATACATGGCACAGAATGTAGTAATGCAATACAAACAAATGCTTCTTGCTCTATTGCTGCTGTCAGTTTCTACATTTTCAAAAGCGCCTTTTTTATGTTTTAGATGACATTTTAAAGGTGATACATTCATGGTTATACATATTATTTTTTGGTGTCATAATCACTGATTCATAAAGGCATACACATAAATGAGTCGTCACAATGCAGTGGAGTGTATACAGGTAGGATGTCTATTATTTACCAGTCCTACATCACTAAATAAAATGTACATTTTATTTTCAAATTATTAAGAAATAAATTGGTACTATACATACACACCCCTGTTAGAATGCCAGTTTTGTCTTGTAAAAAAATCATACATTGAAGAATTGTTTAAGAACTTTTTCCACCTTTAAAGTCACCCATAATCTATACAAAGCCAATGAGAAACAAACTGAAATCATTTTGAGGGGGACATAGAAATAAAACTAAAATAATGTGGTTGCATAAGTATGAACACCCTCTTATAATTGGAGAAGTGGTTGTGTTCAGAATTAGCCAATCACATTTAAACTCATGTTAAATAATAGTCAGTGCACAGCTGCTATTATATAAAGTAATTCAGATTAACTCTCTATATATAGTTTACCTGGTCTAGCAGGATTTACTTGACATTTTCTTAGTTGCATTTTTCATGGTCCGATATCATCTTACAATACATCAAAGCAATATCATTGTTAAAAGTTATGTCAGGAGAAGGTACAACAAACATTAGAGCTCAACTGCCCCAAAAAATTGATGAAAAGACAAGAAAATTAGTCCAAGAGGCTGTGAAGAGACATACAGCAACAGTAAAGGAGCTGCAGATATTTCTGGCAAGTAATTGTTTTGTACTGCATGTGACAACAATCGACTGTATTCTTCATATACAGGTGCTTCTCACAAAATTAGAATATCATCAAAAAGTTAGTTTATACCAGTTCTTCAATACATAAAGTGAAACTCATATATTATAGAGAGTCATTACAAACGGAGTGATCTATTTCAAGTGTTTACTTCTGTTAATGTTGATGATTATGGAAATACTACATAGTTGTGGAGGGCACCATCAACCAATCCAGGTAAATATAATAGGGATCCACCACGATATGTCTTAGAATAACCTCAAAGAACCAGAAAAAGAGACAGAAGACATATACCAGAGTAGGGATCACCTGAAAATACTCAATTTTATTCCTTAGGATGTACACAAAAAACCACAAATATAAAAACAATTAAAAATACAAACAGTTACATGCGTAACCCATATATCAGGGAGCCGCGAACCACCATGTCATACCAGATACAAAGTAAGATTGTCAGTCGAATATTTAGTATGGCATACACTACAGCAACAATACAGATTGATAATAAAAAATAAACAATCAAGCATGTCCAGATAGTAGATCTTAATATTAAATATTTCAATGAGTAGCTAATTATCTATGTAAAAATCCTATAAATATACTGTATATGCATAGAGGTTCAAAAGGTTCCGGGTTGGCACCAAATAACAGGTAGTTCACATAGATATCCAAAGCATGGATCCTGCATTCCTTTTAATAAATGGTCCTACTACAATTTATATCTTATAAATATTATTCCTCACCCACCACCTGCGATATAACTAAATGAATGAAAAACCCAGCGTGGTTTCCCCCCATATTTTCTATAACCAGTCAGGCAAATTTTACACCTGGGGGCTGCAACCCTCAGCTGTCAGCATAAGCAAGGTTGGTTATCAAGAATAGAGGGGTCCCCACTCCTTATTTTTAATTATTTTAATTAATAATTTAAAAAAACTTCATGGGGTCCTCTCCATTTTTGATAGCCAGCCTAGCTAATGCTCACAGCTGGGGGCTAGTATTCTCAGGCTGGTAAGGGGCCATGGTTATCGCCCCCCCAACCTAAAAATATCAGCCCGCAGCTACCCAGGAAAGGCCCTTCTGTAGCGCTGGCAAGTGGGGTTCATTTTTGTGGGGTTTACGTCACCTTTGTATTGTCAGTTGACATCAAGCCCACGGCTAGGTAATAGAGAGGCTTCTACAAAACACCTATCCATTACTAATCCTATAGTTGTATTGTAAATAAACACACAGCCAGAAAAAAGTCCTTTAATTGAAAAAATGACGCCGACTCCTTTAATAATCTCAATTAAACCATGCTATTTTCACCAAAGCCCTCGATCTCCTGTAATAGCAGTAAAATAAAAAACAGCAATATAACATACTTGTTTGTCATTCTGTCCCACACTGTAATCCAGGCTTTGTAAACCACTGGTGCTGTGAGCGCAGCATCATTCACCATTTGTAACATCACTGAGATCGGGCTGAGAGCTCTATCTGCGCCGCAACCACGGCCATTTTCCTGGAGACATCACATAGAAGCAGGCGCGGATCGAGATCTTGGGTTCCTCAATCTGCGCCAACTGAGAAGCCGGATGCCAGACCCGGAAAAAATCGCGGCCGCCATATGCCACTGCTGCAGGGCCACTGCTCACTGCCGTAACCAGCACCGCTCGCCACCATACCACCACCACAAGACCACCGCTCACTGCCGTACAACCACCACACACCGCAGGACCGCCGCTCCACCACCTCAACACCCCGCAGCATTGTTAAGAACAGTGTTCGCTTTATAAGACACACCGCCATTTTCCCCCTAATTTTGAGGATTATAAAAGTGTGTCTTATAAAGCGATAAATAAAGTATGCAACCAAATAATTTTAGTTTATTTTTCTTTTCTCACCTGAAAAGATTTCAGTTTATTTTTCAATTGATTTGCATAGATTATGGGTTGCATTAAAGGTGGAAAAAGTTATGAAATTAATCTTGTTAGCATGATTTTTTATTTGACAAACAATTGCCATTTTAACAGGGGTGTATACTTTTTAGATCTGTAAATATTAGATACTGAAATAAATACCTTGTAAATCAATAATACTTCATATCGTGCCTAAAGAATTAACTTACACTGGTAGCATTTTTTTTTACTAGTATGAAGTTTGTCACCATACTTCTACAGCATATTTAATTGTACTTACCTGGCTTGTTCAACACAATTTTTCACAGCTTTGTAATTTAATTCAAGCAGAAATGTTTTCCAGCACAATTTAAATGACTGACATTTGAGTACTGAAATGTGCAACTCATAAGCAGAATGAAGCATTGTGTTGATAGGGATGGTTGACCACAAACGCATTTAAAAGATTCAAGAAACCAGTTTCTGGAACTGTTATGTGAAATGTAATAGTAAAAGTTGATGATTTTTTTTAGGCCTTGTAAATTTTGTTATTCTAAACCACTGGTCCAAAACTAAGATCAGCACAATTGATGTGGAAGGAAAATTTAAACACGTTCGTACACTTTTCATGTAATATGAAGGCATAGCAGTAGATGTAGATTTCAGAAGCAAAAACCAAAAATTACATTTGAAAAAAATGTGCTGGGGAGAGAAGATGGCGCAAAAATAGGGTTTTATCCACATAAAAGTAGGGGTTTACGTGTTATATTGTGCCAACCTGAGTAAGCTTCTTTTTCGGATTGTAGTTTGTTACAGCTGCTGCAGATCCACAGGTGACGATGTAACCTGAAAGACTCTTATCCAGAAGAATTATTTAGTGGAGATCCTGTGCGCTGCTGAACAATTGAAGAGACGTCAGTCCATGTGTGGTTTAATGATAAATTGTGGCTTTTTTCCACGCGTTTCGAAGTTACAGTAACTTCTTCCTCAGTAAAATGTGGTCCTTCATTTTCCTGTTGAAGAAGTTCTTGTAACTTCGAAACGCGTATAACAAAGACACAATTTATCATTAAACCACACATGGACTGACGTCTCTTCAATTGTTCAGCAGCGCAGAGGATCTCCACTAAATAATTCTTCTTGTTAAAAATTATATTTGATATAGGTTAAATCTCCATTGTTTAATGGAAAAATGTTCATTATTTTGAGATATACTACTTAACTCTTCCTCTAGTTTGCTGCTGAACAAAGTACACACTAGATTCATCAAACTGACTGATTTTTTTCAAAGGCTTTAACTTCATACTTTTCCCTTACTGGCCATATTTTAAGCCATTGTTTGTCAGCCTTAACCTTCAATGTCCTTTTTTTTCTTGAGCCACCATATTGACTTTCAGATTCTACTCTGAATTGTATTCCTCCTTGCTCTGCTATCAGTCCTGTCGTATATCAGTAAAGTATCAGATGAATAAGAAAAGCCAGTACCTTGTCAGCTTACTGGAAATACAAAGTAATTTTTCCTTTCTTTATATTCTCCAATGTAAGCTATTTAGTTATATGCATAAAGTCAGGTACGGACAATTGTCATCTCCTGCATTATAAATATTTTGTATGAACTGCATAGTCATCATCAACAGCTGTGATTGGAGTTTCTGTCACCTTTCTTTGAGACCCTGTGTTTTACATTTTATGAAGTTTGATGTTAAAGGCAGATATGATGACTGAGATATTACCCCCTTCAGAGAGAATAAAAACATGTTATTCCTGTGGGTTCACCATAGGATCACCCAACTGAAAAGAAAAAGAAAAAAATTATCAGATTGAAAGGAACAACTAAATAAGGCTAAAGTTTATACATGGGGTATAGTGACAACATTTATTTTACAAAAATCACTAGACTATTTAATCAATGATCATAGACAATTTTGATCAAAAAAATTACTGCAGCTGACTAAGCACTATGCAGTTTGTTAATGAAAGCAGTCATCAGAAAATGACTTATGTTTTAACTAAGTTTGTGGCGACATGACATTTTATCTTAATTATCCAGATGTCTATTTGCAGTAAGCCAGACTTTTATCTACGTGTTGACTCTTTTTGCAGGTTGAATTGAGATTTGTAAATTGATGAATGGTTGTTATTTATCTCTTTTATTGGCTCCTACAGTTTATAGTATTGTTATCTTTGCAAAACAGGGATGCAGGGTCATTGAACAATAGTGTTTGCTGATATGTTGATTACACATTATACCAGGCCATGCAGTTTTGTTGACATGAAAACAATGAAGGATAAACTAAACAATCAAACAGTTCGAGTTAATCTCATCACTAGTGTTGAGCGATACCATCTGATACCGTGAAGTATCGGATCGGATTGGATCGGACCGATACCCAAAAAGTATCGGGTATCGCCGATTCCGATACCGGAAGTCCCATTCAAGTCAGGGGACAGAAATATCGGAATTAAAAAAAACCCTTTCTTTACTTGCACATCCTGTTCGGGAGGGGGGAAGAGTGTGGGTGGTGCGAGGGCGGACACTGTGCGTGTCTGTGTGTGCGGGTGGGGTCTGTGCGGGCCTGCCGGGGGTCTGTACGGGCCTGCCAGGGGTCTGTGCGGGCCCGCCGGGGGTCTGTACGGGCCTGCCGGGGGTCTGTGCGGACTACCGGCGGTCTGTGCCGGCTGCCGAGGGTTTGTGCGGACTGCCGAGGGTCTGTACAAGCCTGCCGGGGTCTGGGCCGGCTGCCGGTGGTCTGTGCAGACTGCCGGGGTCTGTGTGGGCCTGCCGGGGGTCTGTACGGGCCTGCCGGGGGTCTGTGCCGGCTGCCGAGGGTCTGCAGACTGCCGAGGGTCTGTGCAGGCCTGCCCGGGGTCTGTGCCGGCTGCCAGAGGTCTGTGCGGACTGCCAGGAGTCTGCGGACTGCCAGGGGTCTGTGCGGGCCTGCCGAGGGTCTGTGCCGGCTGCCGGGGGTCTGTGAGGACAGCCGGGGGTCTGTGCGGGCCTGCCGGGGGTTGTGTGTGTGTGTGCAGGCATCGTCCGATGGGACTACAAGTCCCATAGGGCTATGCCTGCTACAATGACAGTGATTGACACATTAGGTAATGATGGGACAGTAGTAGTCCCATCATCCGGCTAAAGTGTTGAATGTAAAAAATACATACTACATATATACAACATTCATACAACATACATACATACTACATACATACTTCATATATACTACATTCATACAACATACATATTACATACATACTACATATACACTACATTCATACAGCATACATACATACTACATATATACAACATTCATACAACATACATATATACTACATACATACTTCATATATGCTACATTCATACAACATACATACTACATACATACTACATATATACTACATTCATACAGCATACATACATACTACATATATACAACATTCATACAACATACATACTGTACATCCTACATACATACTACATATATACTCCATTCATAATACATACATAGTACATACTACATATATACTACATTCATACAACATACATACATGCTACATACTACATACATACTTCATATATACTACATTCATACAACATACATACATGCATACTACATACTACATACATACTACATACATACTACATATATACTACATTCATACAACATACATACATGCATACTACATACTACATATATACTACATTCATACAACATACATACATGCATACTACATACATACTGCATATATACTACATTCATGCAACATACATACATGCATACTACATACATACTACATATATACTACATTCATACAACATACATACATGCATACTACATATATACTACATTCACACAACGTACATACATACATACATAGTACATACAACATACATACAACATGCTACAGACATACAAAATACATACTACATACATACTACATACAATACATTCATACAATACATACATATAGACATACAGTACATACAACATAGAGTACATACTCACCATTACTTGTCACTTTGTTCCCCGAAGCCAGTGTCATCTATAAAAAATATGAAAATAACAAACAAGCGATATACTCCCTGATCCACAGAAATCCACGAGTGTCTCACAACGATCTCCCGTGGAGAACAGTAGCATCAGCTGATGCGACCGCTCTCTAGGGGCCCCAGGAATGCAATGACGGGAGGTAGGTATCCTTCCGCACTGTATTCCTCCGCCACTGTAAAAAAATAGTCCCTAGTCTCACTTTTGGCATTGCTGTGTGAGAAAGTTCCCACGCAGCTTTTGCCATAAAGTGAGACCAGTGAACTATAGTAACCTCTCAGTGATGCAGTGCAGGAGATCATCGTGGGACACTCGTGGATTTCTGCGGATCAGGGAGTATATTGCTTGTTTGTTTTTTCATATTTTTTATAGATGACACTGGCTTCGGGGAACAAAGTTACAAGTGATGGTGAGTATGTACTCTATGTTATATGTACTGTATGTCTGTATGTATTGTATGAATGTATGAATGTATTGTATGTAGTATGTATGTAGTATGTATGTCTGTAGCATGTTGTATGTATGTAGTATGTACTATGTATGTATGTTGTATGAATGTAGTATATCTGTAGTATGTATGTAGTATGTAGTATACAGTTGTGGCCAAAAGTATTGACACCCCTGCAATTCTGTCAGATAATACTCAGTTTCTTCCTGAAAATAATAATAATAAATAATCTTTATTTTTATATAGCGCTAACATATTCCGCAGCGCTTTACAGTTTGCACACATTTTCATCACTGTCCCCGATGGGGCTCACAATCTAAATTAAAATGATTGCAAACACAAATTCTTTGGTATTATTATCTTCATTTAATTTATCTTAAATGAAAAACACAAAAAGAATCGTCCTAAAGCCAAATTGGATATAATTCCACACCAAACATAAAACAGAGGGTGGACAAAAGTATTGGCACTATTCGAAAAATCATGTGATGCTTCTCTAATTTGTGTAATTAACAGCACCTGTAACTTACCTGTGGCACCTAACAGATGTTGGCAATAACTAAATCACACTTGCAGCCAGTTGACATGGATTAAAGTTGACTCAACCTCTGTCCTGTGTCCTTGTGTGTACCACATTGAGCATGGAGGAAAGAAAGAAGACCAAAGAACTGTCTGAGGACTTGAGAAACCAAATTGTGAGGAAACATGAGCAATCTAAAGGCTACAAGTCCATCTCCAAAGACCTGAATGTTCCTGTGTCTACTGATCAAGAAGTTTAAATCCCATGGCACTGTGGCTAACTTCCCTAGATGTGGACGGAAAAGAAAAATTGACAAGAGATTTCAACGCAAGATTGTGCGGATGTTGGATAAAGAACCTCGACTAACATCCAAACAAGTTCAAGCTGCCCTGCAGTCCGAGGGTACAACAGTGTCAGCCCGTACTATCCGTCGGCGTCTGAATGAAAAGGGACTGTATGGTAGGAGACCCAGGGAGACCACACTTCTTACCCTGAGACATAAAAAAGCCAGGCTGGAGTTTGCCAAAACTTACCTGAAAAAGCCTAAAACGTTTTGGAAGAATGTTCTCTGGTCAGATGTGACAAAAGTAGAGCTTTTTGGGCAAAGGCATCAACATAGAGTTTACAGGAGAAAAAAAGAGGCATTCAAAGAAAAGAACACGGTCCCTACAGTCAAACATGCGGAGGTTCCCTGATGTTTTGGGGTTGCTTTGTTGCCTCTGGCACTGGACTGCTTGACCGTGTGCATGGCATTATGAAGTCAGAAGACTACCAACAAATTTTGCAGCATAATGTAGGGCCCAGTGTGAGAAAGCTGGGTCTCCCTCAGAGGTCATGGGTCTTCCAGCAGGACAATGACCCAAAACACACTTCAAAAAGCACTAGAAAATGGTTTGAGAGAAAGCACTGGAGACTTCTAAGGTGGCCAGCAATGAGTCCAGACCTGAATCCCATACAACACCTGTGGAGAGATCTAAAAATGGCAGTTTGGAGAAGGCACCCTTCAAATATCAGGGACCTGGAGCAGTTTGCCAAAGAAGAAAGGTCTAAAATTCTCCTGATGAGTCAGCAGAAGGGTGAAACTGTAATTTCTGTTATTTACCTGTTTTGTTGGTCAGTAAAGTAGTACTGTTTTACCCTCACCCTGTGTATTACGCCCATGGTAAAAGGAAAGCGGGCATTCTGTGGGATGATCCTTGGTCCTTGTGGTTTTGACTAGCGGACAAGGGCACCCACTGACCCCATGTTTCTCCACAATTTTTATTTGAAACATTTATGTTTATTTTTTAATCTGATCTTTACAATACAGTGACATTGATGGATGAAGAAAATATATTCCATATGGATGATAAAAATGGATTCTATATGGATGAGAAGAATTGACACAATTGTTTTTTTTCTGCAGGCAAAAAATGACCTTTTTCAGATTGCCGTATCTAAATTTCATTTATTTTTACTCACTTACGTTACTCTCATATGCAAACAAAAGTTAGCAGAAAACAGCGGCTACTGATTAGATTCTGTGTAGACTGGAGAAGGGAGAATCTTGAGTTGAAGCTCCTCCCTCTTCCCCCAACTATCTAGATCTTATCAGTAGCAGGTGTCATGTTCTATTTCAGTCATGTTAGTCTGTCTTCACTAAATACAGATTTTACCTCAGAATTGAGAATTTTGATAATGACTTATCTATTTTGGCAGAGCAAGAAGCAAACTTTTCTGATAACATGTACTACAAGGTATTGCAGGACCTTAGGTATCCATGGTTATGACCACTGATATAGTGACAGTTAGCTAGTTGCTAGTGGTTGTAACCATGAATACCTAAGGTCCTGCAATGCCTGCACATGTGGAAAGAAACAGTGAATCGGAAAAACTGTACTACATTTTTAATGAATTTGCTAATATTAGATCTATTACATTTTGGTATGGGATCTTGGAGATGGCAATACACCTTTTAATGGTAGTTTTATAAATCCTTTATAAATATAATGCAGTTTTAATTTTGTTCCATTCCTATTTATTAAAATAGCTTCTTACTAGTGGTAACAGGTGATAATACCTCTGAAAAATAGAGCATACATAAATAGCTGTCTCAATGAGCTTGGGATGCATTTTTAACACTGCATATTTTTGGTGCATCAAAAACGCAGCATCTTAGGGTGTGTGCACCTGCTGCGGATTCTGTTGCGGATCCGCAGCGGTTTTGGCCCTGCGTATCCATAATAGTACCATAATATCCTGTGGGAATTGGAAACCACAGTGCAGACAGTGTGGATTTTTCCACGCGGATTTGCTGCAGTTTCTATTCCGCAGAAAGAATTGACATGTCCTCCATTGTAGAGATGATAAACCGCAGGGCAAAACCGCAGGCTAATCCGCAGATAAACCGCAGTTCTTTTGACCTGCAGATTTACCTGCGGATTTTGCAAAATCCACGCGGATCAATCCGCAGCAGAATCCGCAGTGTGTGCACACACCCTTACAGTTCTAGCAAAGTGGATGGAATTGATTGAAATTTTATGCCCACCATGCTTCTTTTTGACTTAGTGTAAACTGACCTTCGGTACGTGATTCAAATCCTAGCATGTAAGCTTCTCTTGTGGGTAGGTTGAGTTTTTGTGCAGATTCCCCCCATAAAATTAGATGAGGAAAATAAGCAAGTAAAAACCCTACAGTGCATTTCCAAAGTGGAAACTCATCAAAAATGCATGTAATCCACACGATTGTGAGCCCCATGGGGACAGGGATGATGATGTCTATAAAATGCAATGGAATTAATAGCGCTATATAAGCAAGTAAAATAAATAAAACATGACACACCAACAAAAAAACAAAAACACAGCATCAAAAATGCCATAATATGTTAAGTTGGTAAGAAAATGCACTCAAAAATGCAATGAAAAAACCCAAGGAACCTAATTAAAATAATTGATGCAGCATTCTGCAGCGTCAAAATCTCACCAAAAACTAAAACAGGTTAAATTCCCCCTGAAATCAATTACGATCTACTTTGCATGTTTTCCTTAATAGCTATTCATTAATGAGTTTTATTTTGAGGAAATAATTTATTCGTATAATAAACACTTGCATATCAATCAGAGTCTGGAGGTTGCCACTTCTTCCTCAGATTGAGATCATTTATTTCTTTCATTGAATATGTCCACTTATATTAGCCGTGACACTAACTGAAAAGGTTCCAATCTATCCCTATTAATTTCCCTTGGGTATTCCCGCTGCAGACTCTACCTCAAGCTGACAGTTGCACTCAAGGGTTGACTTGGCTACAAAGTATCCCATCTTATTCACAATACTGTAGCTTGACGGGAGGAGTTTAATTACATTTATTTTGTGGTGCTTAGCATCCGGGTTTCTGTCTGTCTTCATTTCATTTATATTTCTCAGCAATTTGCAGTTCTATATATCCTTATATTTACATTATTTTTCCAATGTATTCTGCCCAGTGAATGCACCATTATAAAGTCAAAGAAGTGAGGCAAGAACCTGATTATTCAGTTGTTATAGTGTAAAGTAAATGACTTTGTTAGATATTTTTGCTGCGTCAAACACAGCGTCTTGCAGTTCCAGCAAAGTGGATGGGATTTATAGTGATCTCAGGCCCAACGTGCTGTTATTTTACTCAGCGTAAACTGACCTGCGGTGCGTGTTTCATATCCGCAGCATGTCAATTAATCTTGTGGGTACGCTGAGTTTTATGGGCAGATTTTTCCTACAGACTTGAATTAGATGTGAAAAATCCGCAGTCAAAAAACGCACATGCGTTTCTGCAGTGGAATTGCATAAAAAATGTATTTATTTCGCACATGACGGTACCAATAAAATTTTGTCAAAGGAAAGTACCAGGAAGTATCAAAAACAAAGCAGCTTTATTCAAAACATGACATACCAACAAGAAACAAAACCGCAGTGTCAGTACCGCGATAAAAACGCATGAAAAAAATGCATCTAAAAGCGCAATAAAAAACTCAAATAACTTTATTTGCTTAACAGGTGCAGAAATGGTGCAGAAAATCTGCAGCATCAAAAACTTGCCAAAAGCTCATCATGGGAACATAAAAAATACCTATACATTTAGGCTGTCTTATTATGAATTTAAGTAATAATTTGTGTCACTCTAATTCTGCTGTATAACGGCAGGAGTCTCCAACTATTTTTAGCTTTTGAGTCACTTTCAGATACCAACTAGGTTGCTGAACCTTAGGGTACATTATAAGGGAATGTTTCAAAGATATTGTAGTGCTAATCACAAGTGATATGATTTTGGCTTTGGTCGCATTGCAATACTTAGCAATGCTGTGAGCTCGCTTTTACCCGTAGTATACAGGAATATCACTGGGAAGCCATGGACGGAGAACTTGGGAGCCAAATGTGGGAGCTAAGTCAGTGGTTGGAGATTAATGTATCATAGTATGTGCACACAGCATCTTCCAAATGCCCATGCTTTACTGCTGTGGGCCTTTTTAAAGTTCTGCATATAAAATAGTGGCTGCTTACAAGTGGAAGAATGTTCAGGGCATTTCTTTTAGTTTCTGCATGGCTTTCAAAATCTGAAGCAGTTGAATGAAAACTATGTTACATATGCACAGCAAGTCGTTTTGACATTACTGTGCATGTGTGTATTATTTTTACAGTTTATTGAGCTCTCTTTCAGGATCCATCTGGAATCCATATGAAATGATGCTGTGTGCACATACCCGCAGGAAATTGAGTAAGTAGATAGTGTCTAGTGTCAGTCTCACACCTTAGAGTACCCCTGGGTGGTTTCTCTGTCACGTAGGTGGGTAGTAGTGCCTGAGAAGAGCCATCTCACAGCTTTTATCTCACTTCTGCCAGTCACTTTTTTTTACCCCTGAAGAAAGTATTGTTTTGTCTGGATGTGCAGTAGACTGTATTTTACCTCCACAGCCTGTTTTCTTGTCGGTATCACTACTGTATCTGTAGTTTCTTTTACTCCTGACTTTTTATGCCTAATTGTTATCACTCACAAGTAGCTCCTAGTAGAGGTCACAAGATAGGGAGCGTCAAACATTTCATTAAGTGCTATGTAATTCAAAATATGTCATTAATTTCAGTATGTCTCCAAATATAGTCCACTAATTGATAATTAGCACTAAATGAGTGACAGCGATAGGTTTAAATGAGTGATTCTAAATGATAGTTATGACTAAATTAATGTCGTTATGAGTTTTAATTAATTTCAGGGAATTTTATGACTCGTGATTTATGCTGCCCACAAGCAATTAAGTAGGTGATTGTATTATGCTTATTTATAGCATGCTAGCATCTGTATGTAATGTAATACCTGGATTTGGTATTCTCACACCTGAATGTCACTATCTAGTTTACATATTTTCGAAAACTCTATCAGCTGGAAGCCAATCTTATTCCAAACCTGTTGTTTTCGTCTTTTGTGTGCTTTATAGCTTTGTGTGAGTTAACATTGATGACTGCTGCTCTAATAAATGTTTATATCAGAAAAATGGCAATTTCGTCTACCGAATCGGCACAAATCCTCGCATTTGTATCTTAGACCACACAGGCCATAAATAACAATGCAATTTGCGACACATCTCTTCTTAGCTGAACTTGTACCGTGCTCTCTGTTGTATTATAAATGTTTTTCTTCCTGTTTAGCTGTTAAGCAAATGTCTTCAGAAATTAGTTCCCTGTGTGATATTTCCAGTCTGATTCAAAGCACTTTCTCTCCTTGGCCTACCAGAGCAAATAGGACATTTTTTATTACGCATTTTTATATCCTGGTGTTCCAGCATTGATTTTACAATAGCAGGCTGCAGATTTTCAAATTGTTGTGCCAAGACATCAAGTCACTTGAGTCTGAGGACTGCGGAGTCACAACATGTTGATTAGAGAAAAACAAATATTTCCTAAACAGGGTAGGGATTTCGAAGGACACCATAGAACACTTGTGCCAGAACCGCTGTGGTTTCTATAAATGCTTTTTTATTTCCCATAATGTACTATATGTATCATTACTGTTATTCTTATATAAAACTGAAACACGTTTAGAAATAAGAGAATTAATGAAACCAACTTGTCTCTCCAGGAATCAGCTACAAATCAGTGGCACAAATCAGTAGCTGTTTAGCTCATACTTTCAAAAAAGTCTCTTGCCGCTGTAGCAATGTATATTTATGTGCCACTGATGCGGATCAGAGAATTTGACTCCTTTTTGTTTTTATCATAGTGTGTTAAATAGAAAACGTCTGCAACATTTTATGTAAATTGATTTTCCAAGTGTTGGCAAAATAAAGGCACAGCTGTAAAGTGTAGGTGCGCAATGTGCCTTATATACATACGTTCATATCAAGGAGACACCTAATGGAGTGGCTTTAATTTCTCTATATGAGATGGCAAATAGTACATTTAAACACTTATACTTGCAAGCCCATTTATTTACCAGCTGCAAAAATGATGCAAGAATTACTGGATGGAAACGGTTTCAAGCTCAACCAAGAAACAAAAGAATACATCAGACGTATAATTTTCTTTTTCTTCTGGAGGCAGTAATGCATATAATTACTTTTAAAGCTGTTGCACAAACCATGCAACAGTTGTACGATTTTTCAGACATGTCAGTAGGGTTTTTCTATTATGATCTTAATATTAAAGGAATAAAGTGGCCAACAGGTTTGGGATTAGTAATACATGCACACTTTTTTTTGCAGTTGATCAATAACATGTAGAGTAAATTCAGGAAAATTTGCGACCTGTAGAAAATCAATTGTTCCAAAAAAGTGGCATAGTATGCAACAGGGCAAAAAATATGCCACAGGTGTCACTTTTTTAACCACTTGCACCTTTGTGAAAAGGGCAACTATAAGGGATTATACTGTATATAAATATTTATGTATGTTTATACATATATATCTGTATATATATATATACATCTTGTTTTTATTTTTTAATTGGGGGATTTTTGATTCTATACATGATCATGGGAGCAGCTATCTTGACTGTAAAAAAAAAACCTGTCCCCAAGCATGTTAAAAAACAACGCTGCAGCCAGTCGAGCACTCATCAGTCCATGCTGTCTACTTGAGCAGTCTCTCGACTCGCTTATTGGCTGCAGCACTATCGACACGAGGTTAGCTCTGCAGACAAGAAAAGACACCAAGAGCAGCAAAATGCGCTTGAATGCAGGGGTTTTCTAAAACTATAGGTTGCACGACATTTTTGCTTGTGGCTAACATCCTAATTTTAGCACTTTTGATATGCACAAATAAGACCTAAATTACTAAATAATAAATTGATATCAACCCAGTATACCTGTATTTTTTTAAATTAGACACCTGGCACAAAGTAGACATCAGACGAAAAGCAAATAAATTGACATTAATGTCTTAAAGTGTGACTCAAACAAAAGATGAGCTATAAAAGGAATCTGTCAGTAGGCTTCCTAAGCCGACTATATAGGCATATAGGTCATAGGAAGGAATGTAACCTTGATATCTACAATCCAATGTCTTATTCCATAGATATACATGTTTTTCTAATATGTAAACGAGCTGATCAGGTCTATAGGCCTGGACACTTGTCTGCATGAGAGTCTGCCTCCTGAGCTAATGTTAAATAACAAAGGGAGGTACCAGTGTGAGACCTGTAACACAGTACAGCAGAACTGAACTTTGTCTCATAACACACACATTTGCAGATACAGCTCTTACAGCTCTGCTGTATTGTAACACTATTGCAACACTTTCTGCCTTTGAGATAGAGGCTGAATCAATGCGAGGAACCTGCAGATGTGTCATGTATAATCACACACAGCTCTGCAGTGAGATCAGGAGAGCAGAGAGGCCAATTCACATCACACTGGTAATGCCCCCTATTATTTAACATAAGCTATGCAAGTAGATTCTCATGCAGATCAGTGTCTGTCTCATAGTCTTGAACAGTTCATTTACATATAAGAAAAATAGCGATCACCGATTTTGTGACGCAACAGCGATCTCGCCTGCGATCTTACTACATGTGACACATAGCAGCGACCGGCCCCTCCGCTGGATATCGCTGATCGTGCTCGAATGTCCTGGGCCATTTTTTCATCATCGGTGTCCCACTGGCCAGCATGCATCGCTGTGTTTGACGCCAACGAGCGACCTCGTTGGCAATGCAGAACTCAGGGACGCAGGCTGGAATCGTTCAGAATAGCTGCTGTGTGACAACTCACCAGCGATCCTTACCAGGCTGTATCGTTGTTGGGATCACTGGTGCGTCGCTATGTGAAACGGGACCCTCCAAATTACATCATTTTTATTTTTAGAGTCAATATGATTAATGAGATGCCAAATATATATAGTGTTAGGTGTAACCTTTTTTTCTATTGATGGAGCTGTGTTAGGACTTAGTTTTTTAGGGATAAGTTCCAGTTTTTATTGGAACCATTTTGGGGTGTGTGTGACTGATGTTTCTTTTTTTATAAAAAAGGACTTAATAGAAAAAAATGTGCACTGTATCATTAGAATCAAGGGCATATCTCATAAACTTTGACTACTGGGTTGCCACCTTACAAGAAAGTGTGGCATATGTCCTTGGCAGGAAATCGGTTTCACCATGGAAACTTATTCCATAAAGCTCATATTCCAAAGTTCTGCTGATCCCACTTCAGGTTTGGAAGTCAGGTTTGAGTGTTACTGTAGAAGATAAATGATTTTTACATCCCATACACTAGCAGTCCTAGGCTTCCCCACTTTACAATTACTGAACTTACAGTTGATATATTAGGTCAGGTCAGTGGACTGTCTTGTAGCAAAGGCGACATCATATGATAGTGATATGTTTAAAGTCCCTGAACTCTTCAATTTAACCCAGGCTATGACCATTGCTTGTCTATGGAGAGTGTGTCTGTTGAGATTTTAAGAACATGATTGCAGAGGATTGACTAAACATATAAACTTGATAATTATGAGGGGAAATAATACACTTCCACCTATATAGTGCATCAGAGGTGCACTGTATGCATTGGCCCAATGGTGGCGTCTCTCCCCTAATTTGCGCTCCTACGATGTGCTGTTACATATGAAACAATGATCCAGAAAGTTTAAGCATTATCTTCCTTTTACTATTTTGCGGGAAATATATATTTTTTTTTAAGAACTACTAAAAGGAGGCAGTAAAATTTCAAACAAAGTGCAAATTCCACAGTTGTTTTGTTTTGTTCACTAAATGCTAAAACTGACCTGTCATTATGATTCTCCAGGTCATTACGAGTTCATACACACCAAACATGTCTAGGTTCTTTTTTATTTAAGTGGTGATAAAAAAATCCAAAGTTTGGTAAAAGAAAATGGCACTATTTTCCGAGACTCGTAGCATCTCCATTTTTGGTGATCTGGGGCTGGGTGAGAGCTTATTTTTTGCATGTTGAGCTGAAGTTTTTATTGATACCATTTTGGTGTAGATATGATCTTTTGATCATCCATTATTGCATTTTATTACAATGTGACGGCGACCATAAAAACGGATTTCTGACGTTTTGAATTTTTTTTTATACCAAATATGTGTATATTTGATTTTTTTTAAATAGTTTTATTTTGAATGGGGAGAAAGGGGGGTGATTTGAACTTTTATTTTTTACATTTTTTAATATTAAAAATTTTATTAATATAAAAACATTTTTTTTCTACTTTTTGCATGCTTCTATAGTCCCCATGGGAGACTAGAAGCTGCAGTTGTCTGATCGCATTTGCTACATGCAGGCGATGATCAGATCACCTGTGTGTAGCAGAAATGCTCACTTGCTATGAGCACTGACCATCAGGCAGTGCTCATAGCAATCCGGCAATGACCATCATAGAGGTCTGCTGGAGACCTCTGGTTGTCATGCTTATCCATTGGTAACTTGCGATCATGTGAGGGGATCACCGATGGACGGGATTTATGATGCAATTCCGGTAAGCGCAAGTTAAATGCTGCTTTCAGAAATTGACAGCGGCCTTTAACTTGTTAACAGCTGGGGGTGGATTACGATTCCACCTGCAGCTGTTGTGGGCACATGTCAGCAGTATATACCAGTTGACATGTGCCCAGAATGGTGCACACCCAGCTTTGGACCCCGCGTTAAACCCTGCACCAAGCAGGGGGAGTCCAACATCGGCGTACTATTACGCCCGATGTCGGAAAGGGGTTAACAAACTGTTTGATACTTGCAGCCATTATTGATTTATGCAAAAAAAAAATCCAAGATTAAATACACTGTAGGCAAGAAACCTGCACCTGTTGAGCAGTGAAGAAGACATAGCAGCACTCCCAACAATCAGGGTGCCAACAGTCCGCCACCACCAATCTGATATTGGATAGACCCCTTTTATTTTAGAAGTGCACATTCAGCCTTTTGAGATTGCAAACATTTTTAAATAGTATTATCACTTGAGCTCTTTTATAACTGTAATAAACTCTGCAAAGTTAAAAAGCATTAATGCAGTTCTTTAACAAGTAAATATCCTGCAATTGCCTGATTAATGCAAGTTAAAGATTTAATAAGGACACAATGTAAAGATAGTGAAAATTAAACAACACATCTGTTTGCTCCTCTGGTAAATCACCCATGATGTGTGAATATGAGATTGATGCTGAAGTGTGAACTTTTAAGAGTAAGTCAGTAAATGGGTTTTTTAGATGAAGAAATATACAAATACTCCT
Organism: Dendrobates tinctorius; assembly: GCF_039654945.1. Lineage (NCBI taxonomy): Eukaryota > Metazoa > Chordata > Amphibia > Anura > Dendrobatidae > Dendrobates > Dendrobates tinctorius. The sequence goes on along the minus strand of NW_027361776.1, from coordinate 7,927,618 downwards.
TACAACTGGCTTAAATATTATACACGGCCTCTGTCTACACAAATGCTCAACTGTTCATTATCCTTTAGCCCCTTTCCCACTTTGGACATATCCTTACATCCCTGTGACCTGGGGCTTGTTGACCTGGGACATATCGATACGTCCCAGCAATTTTGCATGCACGATTGCGGCCAAATGTCAGCTGATTCTACAGTTGACGCCCAGCACTCAGTGCTGCACCGCTCCCGACACTTTAACCCCCTAAGTGCTGCGATCGAACTTGATCGCAGCATTTCAGGAACAAGCAGAGGGATGACAGCTCCTCTGCCCTTGGATCAATCATTGCCATCATGATGACATCCGAGTCACCAGATCTAGGAAATTTGCTTGATCATGCTCAGAGCATGATCAGCAACTTACCCTCTTAGTGCAGAGCTGCCAGTTTGCACAGAATAGGAATGGTGTTGTATCCCCATGTTATACAAGTGATCAGCCTGCAAAAAATGAAAGTCCTATAGTGGGACAAAGTAAAAAAGTTGAAAATAAATTAATTAAAAAAAGTAAAAAAAATGATTTAAAAAATCTAAATATATTGTACCCATATATGAATATTTTAATTAAAAAAACAAGCAAACAAACAATAATAGTACACATATTTAGTATCATCGTGTCCGGAACCACCTGACCTATGAAACTGTCCCACTTGTTAACCCGCTTAGTGAACACCATAGAAAAGGGCAAAAAACATTGTTTTATCATCATACCGCCGAACATAAAGTGGAATAAAAGTCGATCAAAAAAATGAACATAAATAAAAATGGTACAGGTGAAAATGTCATCTTGTCCCACAAAAAACAAGCCATCAAACAGCTCCATAAGAAGAAAAATAAAAAGTTATAGCTCTCAGAACAAAGCTGTGAAAAGATAATTATTTTTTCCATTAAATAGTTTTTATTGTGTGAAAGCGCCAAAATATAAAAAAAGATATAACTGTGGTATCGCTGTAAGTGACCCAAAGAATAAAACTACCTTATCAATTTTACGACAAGCAGAATGACATAACCCCCCAAAAAAATCCCCAAATTGGTGGTTTTTGTTCATTCTGCCTCCCAAAAATCGAAATAGAAAGCGATCAAAAAATGTCAGGTTTCTGAAAATCCCTACTGAGCTTTGCACTGTGCCTGAAAAACATTTCCCAATTACATATAGTGTATTGGTGTACTCAGGATCAAATTGACCTCAGTTTGTTATAAAAAATTCCTATTAGCCCTTAGAAAAATTAAAAACTTAGGGCTAAAATAACATTTTAGTGGTAAAAATTTAGTTTATTCTTTCTTCACTGCTGAATGCTATAAAATGCTGTGATGCACATTTGGTGTCAATATGATCACTGCACTCCTAGATGAATTATTTGTGGAATGTAGTTTGTAAAATGAGTTCATATATGGGAAGTTTCTGTTGTTCTGGCAACTCAAGGGCTCTGCCAATGTGACATGGCACCTTTAAACCATTCCAGCAAAATCTGAACTCCAAAATGGTGCCTCTTTCCTTCTGAGCGTTGCACTGTGCCTCAAAAGTAGTATTTCTTTACATATGGGGTATCGGCTTATTCAGGACAGATTGCACAACAAATTGTATGGTTCAGTTTCTCCTGTTCCCCTTGTGAAAGTAAAAAAAAATTGGCGGGTAAAATAACATTTTTGTTGGGAAAATTTTTAATTTTCATGGCTCAACATTATTAACTTCTTTGAAACACTTGAGGTTCAAGGTGCTCACCACACATTTAAATACATTCTTTGAGGGGTCTAGTTTCCAAAATAGGATCACTTGTGGGGGGTTTCCATTATTTAGGCACATTGGGGCTCTCCAAATGGGACAAGGCGTCCTCTAATTATTCCAGGAAATTTAAAAATTTCATATGATGCTCCTTCCCTTCCGAGCCCTGCCTTGTGTCCAAACCGTAGTTTATTCATCCTATAGGGTATTGTCGTTCTCAGGAAAAACTGCACTACAAATTTTATGGTGCAATTTTTCCTGTTACCGTTAGGAAAATGTAAAATTTGGGGCTAAAAATACTTGTTTGGTGTCACGATCCCACCCGCCGACACCAGTATGTCACTGACGGAGGGACGCGACGCACTGCCGACACACGGCTAGCACATGCACAGTGGGGGCTTATCTTAGTTATCCCACCGCTGGCACCATGTGACAAAAATACAGCAAGCTTGTCTTGCACTAACAATTTATCGCATGGGGGTTATTTTGGATGCCCCACCACTGCTAACAACCTTCCACGAACCGGGGATTTATGTATATCCCACTTTCTCAGTTCCAGTTTGGAACTCGCAGCTCTCCGGCACCCCCCTTATCCTCAGGTCAGTCAGGGAACTACACCTAGGATACTTAGTCGCCGGACGGGCTGCTTGTTGTGCATGGGTGATCAGGCCGCTGCAGTCAGGGAATTATCAATGCTCTGGCCTCAGCCACCCAATCAGCATAAAAAACCCTTCCGTCACTGCCAACTAGCCCAACCAACCAAAACACAGCACGCTGCCACCAGCTCCAGATTTCTCTGCTTAAGTTATAGACTTAATAGAGGGGTTTGAAGCCAACCCAATCAGTAGCATAATTATCTTAAAGGCGCTTAAGTTCGTTTCTTAGAGCATGAAGACAGACTAATAAGTTTACGATTTATTCCCCAAAGTGGGGCAGTGATTACAAAGATAAAACGATTTTACAAAGTTGAGACATCAGTTACGTACATTGCAAATATAAAATAAATGGGATTAAAAGCAGAAATTAAACTTACAGTTGCTTAATGGTCTTTAGGCAAGCCATGTGGCCGGGGGAGGGGCAGCCAGCCATACATCCCCATTCATCTGTGATCCTCTAGACATGAAGTCTCAGGCAGAACTATCATTCATCTTGTATTGAAATAAGCTTTGTAATGACACCAAGCACTAGCTGCATATTCCACTCTGTATAGGAGAACTCCATTTCTCTGGTTCTGTCAGTGCTAGAACCGTGAAAATTATGGGCTAGAATGCTGGTTTCGTGCCCTACGCAGAAATGTAATTTTCATGTTTTTACCATAAACGTGCCGCATTCTATGACCAAATGATTAGATCTCCATTATTTTCTATGAGAGTAGCTGAGCACATGTTTTCAGAGGCAAAGAGACCCATGAGGCAGGGAGGAGCTCACACTGGGCAATCAGGTTAGACTGGTTTTGTGTGAGCTGGGGGGGAACAGGGGGGTGAGTGGCTGCAGCCGTGACAGGCTGAAGTCCCATCTGTGGTGTAAGAATCATGGAAACTTAAGTCATACCTTACAGACATATCTTCCTTAACATTATTATTACATTTGGAAAATATGATTTTTTTTATTTTCTCGGCTCTACATTATAAACGTCTGTGAAGCACCTGAGGGTTCAATGTGCTCGCCACACATCCAGATCAGTTCCTTGAGGGATATAGTCTCCAAAATGTCACTTGTGGTGGATTTTCACTGTTTGGGAACAACAGGGGCTCTCCAAACGTGACATAGCATCTGCTAATTGTTCCATCAACTTTTGCATTCAAAAAGTCAAATGACACTCCTTCCCTTCCAAGCTCTGCCGTGCACCCAAGCAGTAGTTTTTCCCCACATATGGGATTGGCATACGCAGGAGAAATTACACAAATTTTAGGGATCATTTTTCCTGTTACCCTTGTTAAAAAATGGGTCTAAAGTAAAAAAAAATTGTGAAGCAAAAGTTAGATGTTCATTTTTTCCACATTCCAAAAATTCCTGTGAAGCACCTGAAGGGTTAATAAACTTCTTAATTGCAGTTTTGAGCACCCAGTTTTAAAATGGTGTTACTTTTTGGTATTTTCTATCATGGAGACCCCTCAAAGTCATTTCAAATGTGAGATGGTCCCTAAAAAAATGGTTTTGTAAATTTTGTTGGAAAAAGTAGAAATTGCTGGTCAACTTTTAACCCTCATAACTTCCTAGCAAAAAAAATGTTCTTTTAAAAATTGTGCTGATGTAAAGTCAACATTTGGGAAATGTTCTTTATTCACTATTTTGTGTGACACATCTCTCTGATTTAAGGGCATAAGAATTCAAAGTTTGAAAATTGTAATTTTCCATTTTTTTTTCACAAATAAACGCAAGTCATATTGAAGTAATGTTACCAATAATATGAAGTACAATGCATCATGAAAAAAAATTCAGAATCAGTGGGATATGACGAAGGGTTCCAGAGTTATTACCTCATAAAGTGACACTTGTCAGAATTGTAAAAATTGGCCTTGGCATTAATGTGCAATTAACCACCTTTGGGGGTTAATTATTAGGTACTGTTCTTTGTTATGTATAATGTTATACTTGTTGCGAGAGCATCAGAGCACAGAGCACTGACACTCGGCTCACACTCGCAACAGAGGGGGAGCCGAGTATCATTAGCATATCACATCCAATGCCATTTGCTAGTGTGATTCCACCCTAATTCGGAGTACCTGTATTAAGCCCATGTTCTCACATTCAGTATTTGGTCAGTATTTTATGTCAGTCTTTGTAAACCAAAACCAGAAGTGAAGCAGTCAGAGGAAAAGCATAATAGAAACATGTCGCCACTTCTGTATTTATCAACCACTGCTGATTTTGACTTTTAAAGGCTGATGTGAAACACTGACCAAATACTGAACATGTGAGTGTGGCTTTATTCTATATATTGTAATGCAGTGCTCACTGGATGTATTGGGGTACCCTTACTTCGCAGCAGGATTTAACACACACAGGAACGATTTTTCCACTTAATCTATGCGGTTTATTATGCAAATGATAAACCACTGTAGGCCATGTTACACATCACAGACCTAACATACAGTCCACTCTGAACTGCGGTTATGTCAGCACAGTTCATTAACTGACCCTCGTCAGTGTACAGAGTCCCCCTATGCTCTGGGTTACCTGCTTGGCAACATTGCAAGCTTCACAGGCTGGCATCACATCCTTACTTCCAGGGAAGCTGCCTTACTGAGATCACTGACCCATACTATGGCTTGCTTGACAAGCTCACATCCACCAGTTTCAGACCCACATAAGAACGGTAGCTTCCCCCAACACAGATAGCAGTCCCGGTCTCTGCAGGCATATACACTTCCAGGGAAGCTGCCATACTAGGATCACTGACCCATACTATGACTTGCTTTACAAGCTCACATCCGTCAGTTCAACTGCTAGGACCCCCATGATCCCAAAAACTGGATCTCTAAAGAGCACCATGTAAATGAAGCTGTAGTCGTTCATGCGCCATTCACATGTGGCTCTTCAAATAACTCCTTTACGTGGAGTGTTTAGATCCGTGTGGGGAGTTTTATAGTATGTGGGCTGGTGGGTTTGTGTGGCAGGGCTTTTTTTTTTGTCCCAGTCCCGGCCCTGATGTTGTGGATATGTTACAATTCTCTAAGATAGGAATACCCCTTTAAGTAATAAGAATAGCATTTGATGTTAATCATGATGCTGACTTTAAAGAGAAAAAGGTCACCATAAAAGCACTAACTAAACTTAGCTTAGGGACTTCATCTTAATGAAGGAATCGAAGGATAATAGTTATTTTGATTTAAAAGAAAGCAAAAAGAACATTAAAATTGACTGTTAATGAGGACGTTTAGCCTAGATTAATTACAAATTATGAGAAGAGACAGCAAATATATCAGAAACAAATTCCTCTGCAGATTTGGAAAGAAAATAAGTTGGAGAGAAAGCAAGCAGTTTTATCCTAAAACATATGTAGCATTTAGCTCTTATCGGTGCCAGATGGTTGTTTTTTCTGCAGGTATCTTCGCTGCCAATTACATTGTGTTCCTTAATAACTGAATATAAGTCACAAAAAGTGATTAGCAATAAAAAAAAATGATGTAGAGGAGGTGAGAAGACTTCAGAAGGGCTGCGAACGTATTCTTACAGTATTAGCAGCATAACATTCAGAACATATTTGACCACATTCTGTCTGTTCAAACCGCAATGTCAAATGTTGTACAAGTGAAGAATACTTTATGACAAATCATGTATTTTGCACACATATAGAATTCAGTGAGGTTCTCGCTCCATGGATTTCACTGTTTTGGGAAGAAAAAGTTGTTCAATATGTTATGTCTAAAGCAACAAATCCACCGTTACTACGGTAATCTATTCTATAACACTCTGTAGCTGTACTCACTACAAGAGCCCTTGTTTTGGTAATTATTTTGTCAGGAACCACAATATAAACTCAGAGCTAGTGTTGAGCGATACCATCCGATATAGAGAAATATCGGATCAGATTGGATCGGCCCGATACAAAAAAAAGTATCGGGTATCGCCGATTCCGATACCGGAAGTCCCATTCAAGTCAATGGGACAGAAATATCGGAATGAAAAAACCCCTTTCTTTACTTGCACATCCAGTTCGGGAGGGGGGAAGAGTGTGGGCGGTGCGTGGGCGGACACTGCGTGTCTGTGTGTGCGGGCTGGCTCTGTGCCAGGGGGTCTGTGTGGGCCTGCCGGGGGCTTGTGCCGGCTGCCGGGGGTCTGTGCGGGCCTGCTGGGGGTCTTGTGTGTGTGCAGGCATCGACTGATGGGACTACAAGTCCCATCGGGCGATGCCTGCTACAATGACAGTGATTGACACATTAGCCAATGATGGGACAGTAGTAGTCCCATCATCCGGCTAATGTGTTGAATGTAAAAAATATATATATGTATATATACATACTACATTAATTCAACATACATACATACATACTACATGTATACTACATTCATACAACATACATACATACATACTACATACTTACTACATACATACAACATGCTACAGACATACAACATATGTACAACATACATACTACATTCATACTACGTATATACTACATTCATACAACATACATACTACATACATATATACTACATTCATACAACATACATACTACATATATACTACATTCATACAACATACATACTACATACTTACTACATACATACAACATACATACAACATGCTACAGACATACAACATACATACTACATGCATACTACATTCATACTACATATATATTACATTCATACAACATACATACATACATACTACATACTTACTACATACAACATACATACAACATGCTACAGACATACAACATACATACAAAATACATACTACATTCATACTACATATATACTACATTCATACAACATACATACATACATACTACATACATATATACTACATTCATACAACATACATACATACTACATGCATAATACATACATACTACATATATACTACATTCATACAACATACATACATACTGCATACTTACTACATACATACAACATACATACAACAAGCTACAGACATACAACATACATACAACATACATACTACATTCATACTACATATATACTACATTCATGCAACATACATACATACATACTACATACTTACTACATACAACATACATACAACATGCTACAGACATACAACATACATATTACATTCATACTACATATATACTACATTCATACAACATACATACTACATTCATACAACGTACATACATACTACATACATACTACATTCATACAACATACATACATACTACATATATACTACATTCATACAACATACATACAACATGCTACAGACATGCAACATACATACTACATTCATACTACATATATACTACAGTCATACAACATACATACATACTACATACATACAACATACATACAACATGCTACAGACATACAACATACATACAACATACATACTACATTCATACTACATATATACTACATTCATGCAACATACATACATACATACTACATACTTACTACATACAACATACAGTGGGGCAAAAAAGTATTTAGTCAGTCAGCAATAGTGCAAGTTCCACCACTTAAAAAGATGAGAGGCGTCTGTAATTTACATCATAGGTAGACCTCAACTATGGGAGACAAACTGATAAAAAAAAATCCAGAAAATCACATTGTCTGTTTTTTTTCATTTTATTTGCATATTATGGTGGAAAATAAGTATTTGGTCAGAAACAAAATTTCATCTCAATACTTTGTGATATATCCTTTGTTGGCAATGACAGAGGTCAAACGTTTTCTGTAAGTCTTCACAAGGTTGCCACACACTGTTGTTGGTATGTTGGCCCATTCCTCCATGCAGATCTCCTCTAGAGCAGTGATGTTTTTGGCTTTTCGCTTGGCAACATGGACTTTCAACTCCCTCCAAAGGTTTTCTATAGGGTTGAGATCTGGAGACTGGCTAGGCCACTCCAGGACCTTGAAATGCTTCTTACGAAGCCACTCCTTCGTTGCCCTGGCGGTGTGCTTTGGATCATTGTCATGTTGAAAGACCCAGCCACGTTTCATCATCAATGCCCTTGCTGATGGAAGGAGGTTTGCACTCAAAATCTCACGATACATGGCCCCATTCATTCTTTCATGTACCCGGATCAGTCGTCCTGGCCCCTTTGCAGAGAAACAGCCCCAAAGCATGATGTTTCCACCACCATGCTTTACAGTAGGTATGGTGTTTGATGGATGCAACTCAGTATTCTTTTTCCTCCAAACACGACAAGTTGTGTTTCTACCAAACAGTTCCAGTTTGGTTTCATCAGACCATAGGACATTCTCCCAAAACTCCTCTGGATCATCCAAATGCTCTCTAGCAAACTTCAGACGGGCCCGGACATGTACAGGCTTAAGCAGTGGGACACGTCTGGCACTGCAGGATCTGAGTCCATGGTGGCGTAGTGTGTTACTTATGGTAGGCCTTGTTACATTGGTCCCAGCTCTCTGCAGTTCATTCACTAGGTCCCCCCGCGTGGTTCTGGGATTTTTGCTCACCGTTCTTGTGATCATTCTGACCCCACGGGGTGGGATTTTGCGTGGAGCACCAGATCGAGGGAGATTATCAGTGGTCTTGTATGTCTTCCATTTTCTAATTATTGCTCCCACAGTTGATTTCTTCACTCCAAGCTGGTTGGCTATTGCAGATTCAGTCTTCCCAGCCTGGTGCAGGGCTACAATTTTGTTTCTGGTGTCCTTTGACAGCTCTTTGGTCTTCACCATAGTGGAGTTTGGAGTCAGACTGTTTGAGGGTGTGCACAGGTGTCTTTTTATACTGATAACAAGTTTAAACAGGTGCCATTACTACAGGTAATGAGTGGAGGAAAGAGGAGACTCTTAAAGAAGAAGTTACAGGTCTGTGAGAGCCAGAAATCTTGATTGCTTGTTTCTGACCAAATACTTATTTTCCACCATAATATGCAAATAAAATGAAAAAAAAACAGACAATATGATTTTCTGGATTTTTTTTTATCAGTTTGTCTCCCATAGTTGAGGTCTACCTATGATGTAAATTACAGATGCCTCTCATCTTTTTAAGTGGTGGAACTTGCACTATTGCTGACTGACTAAATACTTTTTTGCCCCACTGTACATACAACATGCTACAGACATACAACATACATATTATATTCATACTACATATATACTACATTCATACAACATACATACATACTACATACATATATACTACATTCATACAACGTACATACATACTACATACATACTACATTCATACAACATACATACATACATACTACATATATACTACATTCATACAACATACATACAACATGCTACAGACATGCAACTTACATACTACATTCATACTACATATATACTACAGTCATACAACATATATACATACTACATTCATACAACATACATACATACTACATACAACATACATACATTCATACAATACTTACATACTACATTCGTACAACATACATACTACATACATACAACATACATGCAACATGCTACAGACATACAGCATACATACTACATACAATATACATACATTCATACAATACATACATACTACATACAATACATTCATACAATACATACATATACACATACAATACATATAACATAGAGTACATACTCACCAATACTTGTCACATTGTTCCCCGAAGCCAGTGTCATTTATGAAAAAATATGAAAATAACAAACAAACCATATACTCCCTGATCCGCAGAAATCCACGAGTGTCCCACGCCGATTTCATGTGGAGAACAGCAGCATCAGCTGATGCGACCGCTCTCTATGGGGCTTCAGGAATCCAATGATGGGAGGTAGGTATCCTTCCGCACTGTATTTCTCCGCCACTGTAAAAAAAAATAGTCCCTAGTCTCACTTTTGGCATTGCTGTGTGAAAAAGTTCCCACGCAGCTTTTGCCATAAAGTGAGACGAGGGACTATTTTTTTACAGTGGCGGAGGAATACAGTGCGGAAGGATACCTACCTCCCGTCATTGGATTCCTGGAGCCCCGTAGAGAGCGGTCGCATCAGCTGATGCTGCTGTTCTCCACGGGAAATCGGCGTGGGACATGTGGATTTCTGCGGATCAGGGAGTATATGGCTTGTTTGTTATTTTCATATTTTTTCATAGATGACACTGGCTTCGGGGAACAATGTGACAAGTATTGGTGAGTATGTACTCTGTTATATGTACTGTATGTCTATATGTATGTATTGTATGAATGTATTGTATGTAGTATGTATGTATTGTATGAATGTATGTATGTTGTATGCAGTATGTATGTTGTATGTATGTTGTATGTCTGTATCATGTTGTATGTATGTTGTATGTATGTAGTGTGTAGTATGTATGTATGTTGCATGAATGTAGTATATATGTGTGTATATATGTATGTTGTATGAATCTAGTATATACGTAGTATGTATGTATGTTGTATGTACTGTATGTCTGTAGCATGTTGTATGTATGTAGTATGTATGTAGTATGAATGTAGTATATATGTAGTATGTATGTAGTATGTATGTATGTTGTATGAATGTAGTATATATGTAGTATGTATGTAGTATGTATGTAGCATGAATGTAGTATATATGTAGTATGTATGTAGTATGTATGTAGTATGTACTGTTTGTCTGTAGCATGTTGTATGTATGTAGTATGTAGTATGAATGTAGCATATATGTAGTATGTATGTAGTATGAATGTAGCATGTATGTATTATGTATGTAGTATGAATGTAGTATATATGTAGTATGTATGTAGTATGTACTGTATGTCTGTAGCATGTTGTATGTATGTAGTATGTATATAGTATGTATGTAGTATGAATGTAGTATATATGTAGTGTATATGTTGTATGAATGTAGTGTGTATGTAGTATGTATGTAGTATGTATATGTAGTATATATGTAGTATGTATGTAGTATGAATGTAGTATATATGTAGTATGTATGTAGTTATGTAGTATGAATGTAGTATGTACTGTATGTCTGTAGCATGTAGTATGTATGTAGTATGTATGTTGTATGTATGTAGTATGAATGTAGTATATATGTAGTATGTATGTAGTATATATATATTTTTTTTTTGTTTTGCATTCAATACATTAGCCGGATGATGGAACTACTACTGTCCCATCATTGGCTAATGTGTCAATCACTGTCATTGTAGTCCCATCGGACGATGCCTGCACACACACACAAGACCCCCGGCAGGCCCGCACAGACCCCCGGCAGCCGGAACAGGCACCCGGCAGGCCCGTACAGACCCCCGGCAGCCGGCACAAGCCCCCGGCAGGCCCGCACAGACCTCCGGCAGCTGGCACAAGTCCCCGGCAGGCCCATACAGACCCCCGGCAGCCGGCACAAGCCCCTGGCAGGCCCGTACAGACCCCGACAGCCGGCACAAGCCCCCGGCAGGCCCGTACAGACCCCCGGTAGCTGGCACAAGCCCCTGGCAGGCCCGTACAAACCCCCAACAGACGGCACAGGCCCCCGGCAGGCCGGTACAGGCCCCCCGCAGTCGGCACAGACCGCGCATCATGATGCGCACAGACCGCGCATCATGATGACATCATTTCAGCAGCCAATCACAGCCACAACAGTGGCTCATTGCATTATGGGGACTTCTGATTCCGTTATCCGATATTGAAAAAATATCGGTACTCGGTATCGGAATTCCGATACAGCGAATATCGGCCGATACCCGATATTTGAGGTATCGGAATGCTCAACACTACTCTGAACTATCACAGATTTTTCTGTTTATATATTCTCCACTACTTGGACAATCCCATCCTAAATACTATGATGCTACTACTACTAATATTTGTATATTCCCCAGTGTAACGTATAAATAGCAGATGCTTCCAGCAATCTGAGCACCTGGTCTCTCAGCGATCAGATGACATTGCTATGCCAGGTGAACACTGGGGCTAATGCGCTGCTTACACTTTCTTCATACAAATTTCAGATGTCCCAAAGGAAGTGTGATAATTGCAGCACATTAGCGACCACTGATTGGCTTGTAGGGCTCTCGTTACATAACCACGTCAAATGATATGAAGCTGACATTGCCGGAATGGCGCCGATATTGGAAGTTCTCTTTTTATTTTACACTGGGGTAAATATTTAAAATGCAACCATCATTTTAATCTTTATTTCATAAATTAGTAGATCACATGAAAATAAGCAACTTTGTGATATATCTTAACAGAAATATTTGCTTCTTTCTCTTCCAGGACTGATCATTCTTTCTCAACATTTTCATTTCATGTGTAATATGTGTATACAGTGAAGACAGATGTTACATTACTTAGATAGGGGATGGCATTTGCTGCACATAAGATTCTACGTAGAAGACAGGAGACGAGAGTAAGGAGGAGCTAGAAGCTGAGCTCCTCCGCCCTTTCATCTATATAAAATCTTATCAGTAGCAAATGGCCTCCTACTTCTGTAATGTAACAATCTATCTTCACTGAACACAGATTGTAATTATTCCTTGAGAATTGAGAAGGAATGATCCAGTCCAGGAGGAGAAAGAAGCAAAAAAGGATGGTGGAAAGGGGCATAAAATTTCAAATTCTTGTGCAAGTAACGCTTGTGCAAAAATTTGCAATTTTTAACACTAGAATACTGGCACAAGGTCCTATATGACTGTCCTCCATTGTTATCTGCACCTTTGGAATTCCAGTCTGCCGCTGGTATGTTCATTGGTCTGAGGCTTGGTTGTGTGTTGGAATGTCTTCTTATAAATTGCTGTTTAATGATGTCATAATTAATTTCACTTACCGGAAAGTACCCAAAGCCAGAAACCATCTCAAATTTCTGTTGTCATCTAGTAATTTGCGGGTCACCACTGACCACATGTATAGGGATTACTCCTGACTTCAGGAGATTTCAAGTAATTACTCAGTGTAATTAATTACCACCACATCGTGATCATCTCTTTATACCACGAGTTCACAGATTGGTCCTTAAGGGTAACTGATAGACTTGTGACTTGGGATCTCAGTAATTAGTGGATAATTAACTAATTAATGCTGTTTTTGCTATAGTGAAGATGGTTAGCTATGCATTACACTGGAAACCTAACATGCTTTTCTGATTAATGTAGCTATTAATTCTGTACATGTACAAAACTACAGTTTTTGTTTTTTAAATAACGTAAAAAATTATGTTTTCAGGGTTGTTGGAATAAAAAAAATTATAATCCACTCAAGTTGTTTTCCTTTTGAATTGGATTCCTAACATTCTTCTGGATGGAGCATCTTTAGATAGCTTTTTTACCCCTAAGAAGAGCTTCCTTTTCTGCCTCTGTCTTGACAGAAATCGATAGTATTCTATATTAATAAACAGTCTATGAGCAAAAATAGACAACAGATCTTTCATCGCTGTAGAAGTTATACTATGGAGACAGAATACATTTAGCCATTGTTTTTCTACAGCTTGAACTGAACACCTCTGTTTTTTTCTTTGCTTTTTATTACCCAAACAACAGACATATTGTATTGTTGCTGTACTTTCTGACCTTTCACTAGTATCATGTTCTATATACAGTATCTCCGATTTTAGAAAATAATATGAAATCTGGAAATCTAGAACATGAAACTATAATTCCCTGAAATAAATAGAATCAGGCATTGAGGCAGAATTAGAAAACTATTTAAACTGGTTTTAAATCTTTTCTTAAAAACATGTGCAAGTCTTGTAGTGACAGGAGGGTCTCATAACAGGGATCAAGTGAGTAATCTAAGAAGAGAAGCCTATTATAGATTGGATGGGAGGCCCATAGTTTTGCTTAAATAATAGCTCTTCACCTATTAAGGTAGCTGAACAATTGAACAGTTGGATGTGATTCATTAAATATTTGCAAAATGTCCTGCATTTTCCAACTTGCAGCTTTATTTAGTGGCCCATGTTGTAATGTTTCATAGAAATGTCTTACATAAAATCTACTACAAGTCAAAGAACAGATTTTGGAAAACCCCTGTTGCCGGCTGCAGTTTATTTTCTAATTACTTTGTTCACCCTCCCTGTGTCCACCACTGAGTCTCTGCGGCTGCTCCCGAGGTCTGTTGTCTGCAGGTTGATGTTACATCGACAAAACTGTAACCAGTAGGTGAACTTAGCGACTGGCGCTATCACCTGGGGCAGAGCCGCTAAGCTCAGTTACTGGCTGTAGCATTGTCCATGAGACATCAGCACTGCTGACAACAGCAGACACTGGGAGCAGCGGAGGAGACTCATCACTGGACTTGGGAAGGGGGAGAAAAGCGCAATTTGGGAAGAAGGGTTTTCGGAAGCATAAAAGTCTTCTAAATGGTTACAAACTACATTGAGGTAAGTCAAAGGAGGCAAATTGAGTCTTTTAAAGAAATTTAAACATTTGTTCAGCTTTCTAGTATATTATGTGATATTTCACGGAACACGTTACAAGCAGAACAAGCTCTGTGTGAAAATGTCCTTATACATTAATTAAAAAAAGGCTCATTGTTAACACTTTGCAAAGTTATCCTGAAGGTCAAACCTTCTGAACATACAATTCATCTAAAGCCAGATATTAGAAAGGAGTCGCAAGCACTAAATTGGTAGAGTATTGGCTTCAAGAGGGAAACCGTAAAATGTGTTGGTTATCTATTTTTGATTATTCTTCCAGAGTGAATTTTGGATAGCGCAAAAATCAGGCCCATACTTAAAGGTAATAAATCAACCTTATTTTAGAAAGTAAATAATTTATATCTCTATATATCCTCATTCATTTCTCAGAACAGAATATTTATATGAAGCCACTGGGTATAGCGAAAATTTAAGGCAGTCAAAAGCTTTGCAATCTTCCAAAAGCGAATCTGTGGAAAGTTGCAGAGAATTTGTCATCCATTATGTATACATTGTGGGTATTAATCATAGAGGCCGGCGAGCAGTTTGTAGCTGAGGGCATATTTTTGCATTGCATCATTTAAAAATTCATGCCCTGCTCAATACACTGCTTGATTTGCACGTAATAACAAGGCCATTGCAAATATCAAAATTCCGAGAGACAATGCATTTGTTCTGATAGAAAGAAGTTCTTTATTTCTGAGGGAACAGCTTATACCCGCTACCCTGTGAAGAAATACACCTCTGTCATGAGTGTATAAATAATTTATTGCCGGAGCGCTCACATTATGCTGTGTAAACAAATCAGAGTATGAGCAATGCCATCCAAAATAAAACTTTCCAAACATCGGTATTCCTGAAATAACAATGAAAGCAGAATTGTAATTCTTTGCCTTCTACTGCAATAGGAAAGGAGATTTGCAGAGGATTTATACACTCTTCAGTGTTTTCCTCTCTCTAGCACAAATCCAAGGATCAGTCTTAGAAACTGGTATTATATCTCTTTACAGATGAATGGTTTTCTGACACGAGATATATTTTTCATGCGTGTTTCAAGTACAAATGCCTGTTGTTCGGAAATGCAATACCTAGAAATTCACTGATGTACTGTTGTCTCTGAAAGGAGACAAAGAACCATAAAGCTGTTCTTGTTCAAATGAAACAAGCCAAGTGTAGCACGGGAAAAATTTACCTTACCAAGATAGAGTATATATCCTGTCTGATGATAGCGTGGACTTATTTTTTACATTCTCAATGCTGCACTTTTTCTAGGGCTAAATAGTATGAATTTATTTCAGTACTAAAGTGCAGCTTTTGTGGAACTTGTCAGCCGGGATTTGTTTATATCGGGTGTGTAACCCCCACTATCTATAATGATGGTGGGATTGTGCTGCAGCTCTGAACACTGCAGCGAATAGGACTAAGCTGCAGAACGGCACACACTAATAAGGGTGCCACAGTGCTGAGTATTGCAGAAGCACCTCCGCCCTCTTACCCAGATCATACGATAGCACACTGATCAAGTATATGCCATCAATATAAAATCTTGGAAAACAACTCAAATATGATATGTGCTGGTTGACTCTATTGTTACTAGCTGAAATCAGAGTGATCAGTAACATGCCCACAGAGTATGCAACAAACCTTTTACTCTCTTGGGTGAATCAAAAATACTTGTTATGAGCCCTGTAATTGTTTTGGGCTTTATATACTACGTTTTATGGCAGGTAACTATAGGTTGTCTTATTGGTGCAGTATTTCAGCATTAGTATGTATTTTACAAAAACACAAAATACCCGACCCACTAAGAATTGTGTTGTACACGCCATTCTTAATAAAGAGACAACTGGAATAACTTGGACCAAGTTCATTAAAGGGAACCATCATGTCTTTTTTATCTATTCAACTGCCCCCAGTGTGCTGTTAGTGATGCAATATGCATCAATAACATGTTTTTCACAAATAAAAGCTTCCCTCACATACCTTTTGTTTCAGTCATAGGGGAGACACTTTTTATTTTTTCAGTCATGGAGCAGTCTGTGTCCTGTTCAAATTATGCACACCCACTGCATTGCGATTGATTGCCGTGACTGGCCCGGCATCACGGCAGCCACCATATCAGATGTGCGCAAGCTCCTGAGCATAGAGTGATGGGGACACAATCGCGCACATAGCGTGCAAACTCACATGTCATATGGCCACTGACTCACAGCGGCTCCGGAGCATGAACACAGCTGAATTGAAATTGGGGCTGTACACTCAGAGTCAGTGCGCATGCCAAGGTAGCAGAAGGGCAATGCCCATGGTCTACATCACTGTGGGTATGCAGAAAAATACAGTCAATACTTATATGAGACCAATCAGTAAGTAGGGACACTTATACAGTATCCAAAAAGAGGGCCGGTAGTATAGTGGAATTCATAAAACTGAAAATCAGTTTTCTGTCCACTGCTCTCTCTGCCCTATACATTTAGCAGTGGTTTATTTTCTATTAGAAAAAATTATCAGGCATTTTGAAATTTTGTGATACAATAAAGTAAATTACAATGTGTTTCAACTATGCAAGTTCAATAAATACTTCTGACATGCTTACAAAACACTTGACCTGCTGAAGTACAAATCTCAACCGTTGGGTTACCACCCACGTATTGCAATGTAGCATACACATCTCCAAATCATGTATCAATAAATCTTTTTGTGTTTCCTGTAAGGCTAGTTTCACACTAGCGTATTTTACATGCAGTGCATGGCGCCGCTAAGCCCCGCCCCCTGCCCGTTCCCTGCCCGCCCCGTCCGGTCATTTCCTCCTACTATCGCACACAGCCGCATGCAATCTGCGCACCCCGGCGCACCTTCAAAAGTGCGCAGCGCACGCACAAATCCTACTAGCGCATGGCCAGCGCACGGTCTGCGCACCCTATGCTAAAAATAGGGTGCGCAGATCGCATGCGGCCATGTGCGATAGTAGGAGATGACCAGATGGGGCGGGCAGGGGGCGGGGCTTAGCGGCACCATGCGCTGCATGTAAAATACGCTAGTGTGAAACTAGCCTAAGCTGGTTCTTTTGCACCACTTTTCAAAAACATGTTGAAACAGGAGGAAAGGTAAGAAGATCTATATAATCTTGCTGGATTTTCTATCTTTAGAGGGAGCTTGTCACCACAAAAATTCAAATTAAACCATTTATACAGGTAATACAGGTATGTAGGGAGCTTACTCTGTATAAAAATCATATGTGTAGTACAGATTTTAGTAACATCCAATGTACAACTATATAAATGGCCCCAACAGACATTCTTAGGCCTGGTGTGCATGGCCATCTTTACAGATAGATATTGAACTAGACCAGAGACTATAATTTACTATTTAAAATACATTTAAAGATTTTCATTTCTTTTACTTTGAAGATTGAGATACTTTCTGTAATATAGCAGGTATCAGTACATTTTACGGAATAAACATTTATCACCCATCCCCAAGATCGGTCACAAGGGTCTGATTCCTGGGAACCTACCACTGGAAACTCAACTGAAGAACGGTGGTCCAAAGCTCAGCTATCCCCTTCAGAACCAATGAAATGGATGAGGAGAAAGGGGAACCTAAAGGCCCTTTTACATTTAGCGATGCACCAGCGATCCAACCAGCGATCCGACCCGGTCAGGATCGCTGGTGCATCGCTAAATGATCGCTAGTGAGCTTTCATACAGAAAGATCTCACAGCGATGCAGCAGCGACGCAGCGCACGATACTCACCTTTCACACACAGCGATCCACATGTCCTCCCGCCCGCGTCCACGCGTCGCTCGTCGTCACAGCAGGAAGTCTCAGCAGGAAGTGCCCGACGAGAAATGGAGCCGGACATTCTCGCGCGATCAGCGATGGACAGCGGGGGAGCCGGTCGCTGGTAAGTATCACACATAGCGATATCGCTAGAAATATCGCTATAACGTCACAAAACCAGTGACGTTTTAGCGATATTGCTAGCGATATCGCTTAGTGTAAAACCCCCTTTAGTCTTGTGATTGGTTGAAGTTCCAGCAGTCATCTGTAGGAACTCAGTGATCAGACCCCTAAAGGGGGTTTTACACTAAGCGATATCGCTAGCAATATCGCTAAAACGTCACTGGTTTTGTGACGTTATAGCGATATTGCTAGCGATATCGCTATGTGTGATACTTACCAGCGACCGGCTCCCCCGCTGGTTATCGCTGATCGCGCGAGAATGTTCGGCTCCATTTCTCGTCGGGCGCTTCCTGCTGAGACTTCCTGCTGTGACGACGAGCGACGCTGGACGCGGGCGGGAGGACGTCTGGATCGCTGTGTGTGAATGGTAAGTATCGTGCGCTGCGTCGCTGCTGCATCGCTGTGAGGTCTTTCTGTATGAAAGCTCACTAGCGATCATTTAGCGATGCACCAGCGATCCTGACCGGGTCGGATCGCTGGTCGGATCGCTGGTGCATCGCTAAATGTAAAAGGGCCTTAAGAGTAAAACTGTTGAATTGTCGATTCTGCGAAAGCCTCTTTAAGTGTGGTGTTTCTACACATCTGCTTGAATTACATTACACTGGACACAATTAGTTTTTTCCAAAATATAATGCCTGTTACACTACTTCATTGTCCATAGGAAGCATGAAAAGTACAATACACCTTCATGTATTAGTGGTGCCATAAGGAAACAGCACGAGCTTTGCAGGCTAATGTGTATTGCAGCTATGTATCCAACAGCTCGCCATCTGGATGAATATTTTTTCACATTCTTTCTCAAAGTAAGTTCAAGTGATTCTTCAGGACCTACATTCCCCCAGACTCCTAGTACTGCCATGGTATATAATTGGTCTTCTTATCTAAATTGTCTAAGTATGTCTTCCATCTCTCTTATGAGAACATCAAGGTTGTGAGAACATCATTTCAAGGAGATAAATAGATTACGCGGACAGTCTTAATGAAACAAAGAGCTTTAGGGCCGATGAGCTGCTCAGGTTTGTTGTTGGGCTGCTCTGCTTGTATGTGACAGATTGTTAAGCACTGATGTAAAATACTGTTACATTTATATAATTTATTGTATTTTAACAAGGCTCCATTTCATTATTTTATTTTCTCTTTATGAAAGCAGCTGAAGACAGTGACAAGGCAGCTGCTGTAATGAGAAAAAAATAAATATCAGTTTAGCCATACATAAATACATAAAAAATAACAGAACAACAGATAGTATCCTTGTAACAGTACATATTCCCATTATTTATTTTACTCATTTACCGTTATATTCCACAGCACTGTGCAGACATTGGCATCATGGTTCTCATTGGGGCTCACAATCTAGATTCCCTATTAATAAGTCTTTCTGTGGGTTTCTTCTAGTGCTCCGGTTTCCCCCAAACATGGGGAGGACATATGAACTCCTTGCAGAAATTTTCCATGGTGGGTTTTAAATCAAGACCCAGGCACTGCAAAACAACAGTGCTAACCACTGCCCAATACTGGGCATTGAAGGGGTTGTCCAGGCTTGACACAAGAGTCTATAGTCTTTGCATGTGACTGCAGACTTTTTAAGTGTCATAGAGTGTGGTACACATGTTGTCACGATTCTCTGGTATTGCATGTGTGAACGAGCAATCATGTAATTGGATTTATGGGACTTTTATGCTTGTGGTCACATGCCAACTAGACATGCTCTGGCGTTCTCAACAGAAGTGCATTGAGAGAAGCCGGATACTTCTAGTCGGTGCATGAATGCTAGCATGCAAATCGTATACATGTGAGTGTGTGACCAATCGCTGCAACTGGCAATACCCAGGAATCCTGGCAAGCGCATCACACACTGTAATAATTCATAGAGGGACTGCAGACTTTTGTGTCAAGTTCGGACAACTACTTTAAGTTATCATTTATATCTACTAAAAAAACAAGGCACATACGGATGAATTCAGTCAAAAAATTAAAGCCACATACAAAGTTTAAGTAGATTTGTTGTTTTTAAAGCCGTTCTATGCAATAAGAAAGGTCCTCCCTATTTACAGTGTCACTCTTAAGGTACTGTCACACTTAGCGATGCACCAGCGATCCCGACCAGCGATATGACACGGTCAGGATCGCTGGTGCATCGCTTAGTGGTTGCTAGTGAGCTGCCACACAGGCAGATCTCACCAGCGACATTGCAGGGGTCGGGGTCACTACTTATCTGTCAGACGAGGCGATCCTGACGTCCTCCCGCCCGTGTCCACGTGTCGCTCGTCTCCATAGCAGGAAGCCCAGCAGGAAGCTGACGACGAGAAACGGTCCAGGCCGTTCTCACGTGATCAGCGATAACCAGCGGGGGAGCGGATGGAGGTAAGTATCAGACATAGCGATATCGCAAGCAATATCGCTATAACGTCACAAAAACCAGTGACATTACAGCGATATTGCTAGCGGTATCGCTTAGTGTGACAGGCCCTTTACTCATGGGCTTGAGGATCTTCAAAAATCTATTGTGAAGTAATCCTGTGATTACAGGATGGCCCATATAGTCTACATGTGGACAATCCTGCACACACGCAAATGTACATATTTAGCCATTATAGACAACTCAGGTTGAGATATTGAAAGCAGTATTAAGTATAAGATGGTTTTGAGGAACCTGAAAATGTGACATCATATTATCAACTTCTGAAAACTGTGAGGACATGTATCATAGAGAAGTCTGTTGCCTAGAACTGTCCTTCATCAATTTCAGTCCATATCACCTGCTCTATATTTTCCACTTCATGTGTGGTAGAATTAATGTTTAACTGTTATGAAGCCAACTTTATACTTCTGAAGGTTTTTAAAGTGGCTGGTAAATGTACAGCACAGTACACACTGCAGTTGAGGAACTCATTGTAAAAAGAGAGAGAAATTATGGGAAACCTCAAAAATGTAGCATGTTGAGAGAGGCGATATGGTCAAAGGTCACAGATCGACTGCAGCCTACACAATTGTGTCATAATACCAATGAGTTGCAGCCAATTAACAGCTGCTAATTGGCTGCAGTGGTCCTATGTAACAACAATATGACATCAGCCACCAGGAAGAGCAGCGCTGACTTCACTATGTCAGGTTACTATTCATTGTTCTTATTGTCTTTATTACAATGAATTGAGTAATCCATCAGGAAGCTGGTTAGGGTATGTGAAGCAGAAGATGCCGGCTGTGTTTTATAGCCACCTTCTGCCTGTAACTAGCTGAGCTCTGGTCACTGCTGATAACCATTTGAATGCTGCTGTCAATTTCTGAAAGCAGTATTTAGTTATCACCAGTTATCACAGGGTAATTTTCCCTCAAGGGACTAAAGGCCCTTTTACATTTAGCGATGCACCAGCGATCCGACCAGCGATCCCACCCGGTCAGGATCGCTGGTGCATCGCTAAATGATCGCTAGTGAGCTTTCATACAGAAAGACCTCACAGCGATGCAGCAGCGACGCAGCGCACGATACTTACCATTCACACACAGCGATCCTGCGTCCTCCCGCCCGCGTCCAGCGTCGCTCGTCGTCACAGCAGGAAGTCTCAGCAGGAAGCGGACGACGAGAAATGGAGCCGGGCATTCTCGCGCGATCAGCGATGGACAGCGGGGGAGCCGGTCGCTGGTAAGTATCACACATAGCGATATCGCTAGCAATATCGCTATAACGTCACAAAACCAGTGACGTTTTAGCGATATTGCTAGCGATATCGCTTAGTGTAAAACCCCCTTAAGAAATACAGTAAAAGATAAAAAAGTTTAAATATATATATATGTATATTTAAAAAAAAACAAATATTCTAATTACCCCAATGCATATTATGGCAAAACTGACATCGTTATTCAAAACTAAAATTCGTCCGGCAAAAACCAGTATCTCATAGAGAAAAATAAAAAAGTGCTTCTTGGAAGAAAAGGAGGAAAAAAACAAAACTACAAAACTGAAAAATTTGTACATTTCTAGGTAGTTAAGCAGAGGTTGTCTGGTCATGAACAACCATTGTAACTTACCCATGGTATGTAATTGCAGCTTGGTTTTGGTGAATAGCAGTGATTATGCTCATACATTAATGTGTTCAAAATCGAGCTGACGGTATTTATTCTGTGATATTGTTTATGGGTAAGAAGTCCATTTCTAAACAAAGCATTATTATAGATAAAGCAGACTAGATTGTGGTGTGCCATGTAATACCTCTGTATTATTTGATATCCTTGATAAGATAGTTATATTTATACCAGAGAGGAAAAAATCCTAATGCCCTTTAGGTGATGTTTGCTGCATAACAAATTATCCCAAAAACTTTGATAAGAGAAAAGTTGAAAAAATAAATACCTTATCACGACACGTGATCTTTGCTTCTGGCACTTTTTCTATGGCATTTCAATGAATTAAGGTCAGCATTGTGCTAGAACCTGATGCTTTTTCCACAGGCATTTTCCTATTTTATGTTAGGAAAATGTAAATAGGAGGATGTGATTGTAAGATACTGATGCATTTTTTATACCCTCTACAAGAACATAACTTAAATCACCCCAAGGTAACAACCAAGCAGACACTTTAATGCAAATATCCAGCATTAAGTCTGGCAAGTATATTCATAGTTTTAATAAAGCTTGCCCGATGAAAGACTTCTTTACAACATTAAATGAGAGAGTTTTCTGCTAAACTTGTGCTGACTCGTGATAAATGGCCACGCTACAAAAACTAATATTGTGCAAAAATGTATATTATTAAAAACCTGCAGAAAGAATGATTTTGAAATTAAATGTAAAAATGCAGGTATGATAGTGCTTAACCAAACTGAAGAAAAATAATGCCAAGTACTGTTTCTAACAATGCAAAGGCTGTTAGATTTATACACTCATTAGAAGGACGACATAGAAAGGAAGAGAAAATAGAGATGCTCAATACAAAAGAATGTAAAATTCATGCAGGGAGGTGTGTAATTAGAGCTTATTTCTATTCACGAAGGCAATTTAATGAAAGTAATAAGATAGAGTCTTTGGAAACATAGATTTAAAGGTGTACTCCCCTTTAAGAGGCCAAGTAGAAAATGGACCAAATGCTTTGGTTTCTGCTCCCATTCACCTGTCTCTGCGCTGTTCGAGTTTACAATCCAGTTTAAAGCATAAACAGTGAATCAAACCAATTACGATAATACGTTTAGTTTTTATTATTGCGAGTAGTTCATAAAAAGTTCCTGGAAACAATATGCAAATAATATTTAGCTGAGTAAGCAAGCCTGTGACTTCAGAGCTGTGCTATCCATGGTTTACATGAGCAGCATTGTTCGTTTTCTCCTTACAAAGCTTCATTGGAGGATGTAGACAGTCACCGTTGCTTCACGCTATGGTCAGTAGGAACGCCCCAGCCTACTGTATGGATACAAAGCTAGAAAAGAACATGTCAGGTTTACATGGAATTTGCCAAAACAATTCTGCATGAAATGAGAGGCACACTGAGATATAGCAGGGCCACAATATTATTATTATTGTTATTATTATTATTATTATTATGCATTTGTATAGCACCATTTATTCCATGGCGCTTTACATGTGAAAAGGGGAAATATAGACAAGTATAATAAACATGTGTAAGACAAGGGACACACAAGTACAGAAGGAGAGGGGACCATGCCCGCGAGGGCTCACAGTCTACAGGGATGGGTGAGGATAGAGTAGGAGAGGGTAGAGCAGGTCGTGCGGTGGTTCAGTAGACCGAGGATCATTGCAGGCTGTAGGCTTGTTGGAACAGGTGGATCTTCAGGTTCTTCTTGAAGGTTTCCGTTGATGGTGAGAGTCTGATGTATTGCGGCAGAGAGTTCCAGAGTATGGGGGAAGCACAAGAGAAGTCTTGTATGCGGTTGTGGGAAGAAGAGATAAGGGGGGAGTAGAGAAGGAGTTCTTGAGATGATCGAAGG
Organism: Dendrobates tinctorius; assembly: GCF_039654945.1. Taxonomy (NCBI): domain Eukaryota; kingdom Metazoa; phylum Chordata; class Amphibia; order Anura; family Dendrobatidae; genus Dendrobates; species Dendrobates tinctorius. The sequence continues at coordinate 7,902,986 of NW_027361776.1, read as the reverse complement.
TTGTGTGCGGGTAGGTACATAGAGACCATGTCACAGATGTATGGAGGAGACAGGTTGTGGATGGCTTTGTATGTCATGGTTAGGGTTTTGAATTGGAGCCTCTGGGCAATAGGAAGCCAGTGAAGGGCCTGGCATATGGGGGAGGCTGGGGAATAGCGGGGAGACAGATGGATTAGTTGGGCAGTAGAGTGTAGGATGGACTGGAGCGGAGTCAGAGTGCATGGAAGTGTATGCATGCTGCATGCGTATATCTTGCCATTAGCAGCTCACAAAATGCAGCAGAAATCACGACACGTCAGGGAAATCCCAGTGGACACGTATCTGCACATGATTTTACTGTATATCTTCATTCTCCTTTTTCTCAGTGCGCGATCAATATTTTCAAAGTAGACTCTGTAGGTCTTATGTAGCTTTGCACCAGTTGACGGGAGTTCATAGCTGACCGATTCCTTTCCTGAATTGTAAAAATAGATGAACGTGAAGTGAAGGATGAAGTTGATCCCGCATGCAATAGATTGCTGTAGTAGTGTTATCTCATTATGGAGCTGTAAATGTTTGCTTCTTTACCTATTCACACAATCCTCTCTATGCTATGCTGTATTAGGATTGTGTCCAGTGTTGTGCCTAAGCAAACACAAACAAAGGAAGATCAGCTGGATACTTACTATTGTGGCTTTGTACATTCTACTGCTATAAATCAAGAGTGTGAGGGTGATTCATTATTGTGCTTACACCCAAAATCAGGTGTAAACACCTTAATAAATCACAATATTTGTCAGTTGTGCCAAAATATTGTGACTTTTGGTGTTTACATTCCTGTCCCAGCCAGTTATGCCAATATGGTAGCGGCAGTACATAGTGTGGTCACCTGATCGCATACATTTCTGCTGACGGTGCATGCTGGGTACCAAAGGTGACTGATTTATTAAGTGGTGAATGACGCTTAATGAATCACGTCAGGGTACTCCAGCGAGAGCTTCATTAAAACTGCCACACGCTATGCCAGCCCTAATGAATTCTCTGTCTCTTAAGAAATTTATAACTAGACAATTTGAATAAAAAGAAAAGCCACTTACCATATAAAAAAGTGTTGGAAGACAAGTGGAGCACGTATTGTGGGAAGGCAAAACAAAGAATTGCCTTTGCTATATGCTTGGACCCTCCTACCAGATCAATATTAAATACCAAAGTCCCAAATGATTAAATATTGTAGGGCAAAAACTCATGCACAGAGTCAAACACCTAAGAACGAAGGAGAAGAATAAATCATCACCATGGTGTATAGTCCTAAAATGATTTTATTACCAGATCAATATTGTCACGGGGACCTTCTCTGGTATCACACAATCAACAGAGCAAGAGGAGAGTGAACAATTCCAAGACATTTATTTAGGCAAAAATATGAAAGGTCCATATTCAGTCCACCCCACAAAGGATAGATAGTCCAGAATCTGAATGCAGTTCAGTAACAGTATAACATGTCCAGGGAGATGAGAGTCCAAAATCCAGCTGACAGTGATAACATGTTCCATATATTCTTCTTTCTCTCAGAAGTCCTGTCTTCACACCATGCTCTGCACACAGCAACTGACTTGCCCAGCCCCTATCCTCCCCAGCCCCCCTCATTACGTCCAGGGAGTCAAAACAGGTTGGGGGCCGGTTTTCAGGCCTCCCAGACTTGACAAAAGGTGCCTGGGGGATTATGACACTACAGGGGGTCATCAAGAGTCATAGACAAAAGTCAGGCTGCAGACATACAAGGCATCAAGATTAACACTACGCAAATCAGTGAAATAGCAATATACACAAAATGATATCCATATAGCATATCACACCATCACAACCTCTCCCCCCTCATAATAAGTGAGCACGCTATGAGGTCTACACAGACCTCTGGCCTGCTCACTATAGTCCACATTGCTCAATCGTTTATAGTTCCTTGTACAGTGGCAGGGGTTGCAATAATTATAAGCACTTGATGTCCTTCCATAAATTCCCGGGTCCTGGCGTTACGGTCATACCAGGTTTCTTGACTGGACTGGGCCATTTGCTGTTGATCATTAGCTACTAGCAGAGCGAGACGATTTCTGAACACTAGAACGTATAGAATGATGGGCATTCCAATGTCTGCGATATCTCCCTCCAATTGTTCTTTCAGAAGAGTGAGAGGCCCACGGACCTTCTGGCCAAACAGATTGCTCCTCAGTGAGGTCCGAATGTTGTGGTGCTTGAAGGGCCTGTAGTCGGGTGACTGCTCCCACAAAATGACACTGTAACTCCCCAATGTCGTTCCCAAGAAGGATATCTGCAGGAAGTCCTCCCGTAACTCCAATCCAGCACAGTTTTTCCCCAAAACCATAATCCAAACGCACCAAAGCTCGCTGTATATATTTACGGACACCCCCCGCCAAGACAATGGGAATTCCTGCACCCTGGTGAATTGCCTCGGGTCGAACCACACGGGTGTCAGCGATAGTCAGAAATGCCCCCGTGTCTCTAAATCCTGACACTTTGTATCCATCAATTAAGACCTCCTGCAGGTGGCGTTGCCATTGCTCTGGGTAGCCAGAGGACAGAGGCCGAAGTCCGTACACTCCAGGAGGAGTATCTATGGTGCCATGGTCGGTGGTCCACTCTGGTTGGGATGGTGGTAGCTCTTTCTCAGGCGGGATGGAGTGTACCAGATGCACTGGACGAGGTGGGGCTGCGCGGGGCTCCCTCCGAATTCTTGAGGGACATCCAAACTGCAAATGTCCAGGTTGGCCACACACATAACATCTCTCTGTGATACCCCCAGGTCGTGGTCGGAACTGTTGGGGCCCAGGATTGGGAGGTGTGATAGTCAGTGGCTTGTGACTAGGTGGAAGGGCAGATATAATCTGAGGGGGACGGGGCGTGGGAGCAGGCCGTGGTTCATTGTCCAGAAGCCTCCTCCATTGCGGTCGGATAGTAAGGGCTTCATTGGCCAGGGCTGCAGCTCTATCCACGGTACATGGCGTGCACTCCCGGACCCATTCCCGTACCTCTGCAGGGCACTTGGCAAGAAATTGTTCTATAAGGAACGCCTGTATAACATCTTCCACAGTAAAGGCGTTTTCTGCTTCCAGCAATCTCCGACATGCCTCGGACATCTTATGTGCATACATCCTAAACGATCCCCCCGTGGTGCATGGGAGGTCTCGGAACTTGGCCCTATATGAGTCTGTGGTGATAGCATGGTAATCCAGGATAGTCCGTTTTACAATGTTATAATCCCGATTCCGCAGTGCATCAATGGTTCGGTAAGCCTCCGCCAAGCTTCCGTTCAGGAGCCCCACTAACAAACGCATCCAGCTAGAGTGGGGCACCTCAATCACAGCATACTGCTGCTCAAAGTCTTTGAAGAACCCCTCCACATCTCCAGAAGCCTCATCAAATGGCTTAAACTCTGTCCGGGTGATCCGTACAGGCTCCCGGATTGTTGGGGTTACACTCCACATTGCGTTACTCCCTTTTTCAAGCTCCATTGCTTCCTGTCTCTGCTGTGCCCGGCGGGCAGCCTCCTCCTTGTACTGCTGAGAGACGCCGGGGCCCAGAACCGCCATCTCTTCTTCATACCACACCAACCACTGGCTTTTCTGGATGGGGATCCCTGTCTCCAGTGCTCGTCCTTCAGACATCTGGGAGGAGGTGGCCGGGCTAGAGCCCACCAGTAGATCGATTAAGGCCTCTTTAGTCAGTCCCTGGTAGTTCAGGCCCAGGTCTCTGGCTCTCTCCTGTAAACTACATACAGTCCAATTTCTGTACTCACTCTGTGGGTGGTTCTCCATTGGGTGAGGCTCTGTTGATCCCACCGCTGCCACCAGTTGTCACGGGGTCCTTCTCTGGTATCACACAATCAACAGAGCAAGAGGAGAGTGAACAATTCCAAGACATTTAGGCAAAAATATGAAAGGTCCATATTCAGTCCACCCCACAAAGGATAGATAGTCCAGAATCTGAATGCAGTTCAGTAACAGTATAACATGTCCAGGGAGATGAGAGTCCAAAATCCAGCTGACAGTGATAACATGTTCCATATATTCTTCTTTCTCTCAGAAGTCCTGTCTTCACACCATGCTCTGCACACAGCAACTGACTTGCCCAGCCCCTATCCTCCCCAGCCCCCCTCATTATGTCCAGGGAGTCAAAACAGGTTGGGGGCCAGTTTTCAGGCCTCCCAGACTTGACAAAAGGTGCCTGGGGGATTATGACACTACAGGGGGTCATCAAGAGTCATAGATAAAAGTCAGGCTGCAGACATACAAGGCATCAAGATTAACACTATGCTAATCAGTGAAATAGCAATATACACAAAATGATATCCATATAGCATATCACACCATCACAAATATGTAGAGGGGCCCCTACTACGGTGCAGATTACAGTCATGGCACACATTCTGTACAAATGTTGCTTTTTGAGCTTACAGCATTCTCTTCAAGCAGTTTTTGTCCACTAACTATGATTTTCCATTTTTGTTTTTTTGTGGTGTTTGCACTTTCTTTCAAGAGCCATGACTTTTTTATCTTCCATGGACATCATGATATGAGGGATCGTAGCTGTAGCTTTGAATGTTGCCATTCCTTTTTTCATATAATTTACTAAAAAACAGAAAAAAAAATCCAAGTGAGGTGAAATAGAGAAAAAAGAATGCAATTCTGCCATTGTTTTTTTGGTTTTGTTTTACGACATTCATTGTGCAGTAAAAAGTGACCTGACAATATGATTTGACAGGTCAAGTACGATTATGTCTAAAATAATAAGAAGTCTTGACTCCTAAATTGCAGAGAGGCACAAAAAATAATTGGCCTGTCATTAAGGCCCTTTTAGACCTGGTTATTCATGAAATAAAGGCAAAATTGTTTCTATTCTAGGATGTTAAATTAGTGAGGTTATATTCAAACATCCATTGTACACGTCCACTTTCTGTCCATTTTCTAGATAGACAGCACTCTGGCCCATACAGTTTCACTGATCCATACATACAATTGATTTAAAAATGGATCTGTGTGTCTTATGCTGGAGACTCAGATCATGTCCTATTCTCACATATTTTGCGGATCAGAATTGATCATTAAAAATTGAGTGGATCCATTAAATATAGGAAACAATGGAAGGCATACATTTTATCTCAGTGTTCCATCCATGTTTCATCTGTTTTTAACTGATCTATTGTTAAGTGTCAGTGGATAAATAAAAATTTGAATACTTTCCCTACTTCAATTCTTAAAAATACAAAACATAGAAAAATGGTCTGGTTTGCACAGATGTAAAAATAGCCACAGATGTGTGAATGTAGCCTTAACTGCATCTTTTCCATGACAATGATTAATGTTACAGTAGGCATTACCTCACTTTCAAGATACATTTTCTTGTTCTTGAGAAAGTTTTTGGGTTGCAATCCTGTAATAGAGGTTTTCGTAGCTCCATTAGCACATAACTACGAGCTTTGGCATGCTGTAAACATTTTCTTTATCAAATAGAAGAAAGCATTTCTAGTTTTAGATTTCAGCATCTCCGTTGATGACATCTGATTGTGGAGATCAAATGTGTTTCAGCCCAGGCACATACAGAGATTTCTTTAGTGCCGCTTGAGGCTCTCGCTTACAAAGGCAATAGGCACTTCCCCCCAGTCCTTCTATTTTTCAGACAAATTGGCAATTTTCAACATATGTCCAAAAGATTACTCTGAACAAACAGGGGTTATAATAGGTTACTCCATGCTGAAAGACACTGCCAATCTGCATATAGAAGTGACACAATGGATGAATAACGCAACTCACCAAGAACAAAGCAGAATGTCACCTCAATATTTTACTTTATTACCTCTGTAAAAAGCTGAAAAAATAGTTTTTAAGATTATGGAGGTTGGTCTGTATGAGAATATGTATACGTATTTTTTAATAGGAAAGTGTTCCATGTACTTATTAAGGTTGGTTTGATTGTTTGTCATGTAATTTTTTTGTGTAGCACCTCCACCTCTCTTATAATAAAAATAATAATAATAAATTTTATTTCTATAGCGCCGACATATTCCGCAGCACTTTACATTTCAGAGGGGACTTGTACAGACAATAGACATTACAGCATAACAATAATCACATAGATTATAACAGATACCAAGAGGAATGAGGACCCTGCTCGCAAGCTTACAGTCTATGAGGAAAAAAGGGGAGACACGAAAGGTGGGTGGTAACAGTTTCCCTGATTGTATGGACCAGCCATAATGTTAAGTGTGTAACAGTACAGACACAGAGGGCTAATGGATGCATAAAGCATGTGGGAACATGATGCGGGGAACTCTTATGTATTTATTTATATTTTTGATCAATCATATATACTTTTAAGGCTTTAATATTTCTGTGGAGTTAGAATATTTCTATATTTAGTGCTTTTGTTCAATTAGATCATGTTCTTATTTATGAAGTAGTAATTATGTTGTTGACATGATCATCTGGATTCTTTTTAGTATAATTATTAGTAATCAATAAAATTTGATTATTTTATGATCCATTTTTCTCCAGTCTCTTGTTGTGATTTTTAACTCTCTTAAGCAGGCAGTAAGCTAAAATTCCCCTCTCACTGGTACTAGTATGACATCCCCAGTTTCAGGGGAAATCTGCAATAAAAAGAATGTACTAGTATGTTAAATCCCCCCCAAGATACACAAGGCACAGTATGTGAAATAAAAATAAAATAGCATAAATTAAACAAAAAAGACACAGCCAGTCTAAACTGCTGATTTTAGCCCTGTCCTCATTGAAAAAAAATATGTTATTTATATAAAAAGTAATTTAAAAAGAAAGGAGAGCCTAATTTAAAATGTTTATGGTTGTCATTTCTGGTTGTAAACTAAAAAAGATAAGGTAGTGTAAATCATTGATCAATGATGAGGTATATCATTTAAATATTATGATTTGCACTGCCTTAATATATCAGTTTGGAGAATACGCCTCCTTTTCATAATGTTGTTTGCATTTTTATTTATTTCTATACATTATCTTATTTTATACAATACATTTACCGTATTTTATGGACTATAAAAAGCACCGGATCATAAGATGCACCTAGGTTTTAGAGGAAAAAAATCTGAAGCAAAAAATGTGGTCATGACGCATTGTGAGGTATCTGCTGCTCAAGCTGTTAAGGAAGGTAATGTCTCCCAATTCTGTCATCTATGTGGCCCAACCTGGTATATATGGCCCTCAGTCTGGTATATATGATCTCCATCCTGCTATACAGCATATGATCCCCAGCCTGGTATACAGTCTGTGATCCCGCCATCCTGGTATGTATGCTATACAGTATATGATCCCCATCTTGGTATATATGGCCCCTATCCTGGTACATATAATTCTCATCCTGGTATACAGTTTATGATCCCCATCCTGGTATATATGAAACACATCATTGTATATATGGTCCCCATCACACCACACACCTAAAAAATAAACAATTCCACTCACCTTCCCTCCACTCCCTCACAGTGCAGAGTCCTCTTCTGATGCCGGCAACTGAGTTCAACATGTAAGCGGCGCATTGCATGACATCAATACCATTTACCCATAAGCTACTGGAATAAGAATGAATGTTTATGGCTCCCATGCCCATAGTTCCATATATATCTCATCTCAGCTTCATTGTAGAGAGGTGGGCCAGATTATGGGAATGGAGAGCAGTGCATATACATTTTCTTAAATAGTGGGCACACGTGTTAGCCATAGCCACTGGCTTCTGCCTCCTGTGACCCGCTCCCTTGCCATCCCTCCTCCATAGCCACAGCCAGGTACATCCAGACTATAAGACGCAGCCCACACTTCCCTCCAACATTTGGAGGAAAAAAGTATGTCTTATAGTCATCAAAATACAGTACTTGTCTTGCTTATTCATGCGTGAATTGCTATGGGTGACCCTCACTATCATACTTCATCTTTCATCCTATATATGCTATCTCCCTCCCAAACATGGTTATTTACATGCCCAGCTACATGACTACATATCTCAGAAGATATAAAGTTGGAAGGGACCTCCTGGGCCATCTGGTCCAACCCCCTGCTCAAAGCAGGAGTCGATAAATCATCCTAGACAGATGTCTGTCCAGCCTCTGTTTGAAGTCTTCTATTGAAGGAGAACTCACCACCTCTCGTGGCAGCCTGTTCCACTCATTGATCACTCTGTCAAAAAGTTTTTTTCTAATATCTAATCTGTGTCTCCTCCCATTCAGTTTCATCCCATTGCTTCTACAGTCATGGCCAAAAGTTTTGAGAATGACACAAATATTATATTTTCACATGATCTGCTGGCCTCTGGTTTTTATGTGTGTTTGTCAGATGTTTTTATCACATACAGAAATATAATTGCAATCATATTATGAGTAGCAAAAGGTTATATTGACAGTTAGAATGAGTTAATGCAGCAAGTCAATATTTGCAGTGTTGACCCTTCTTCTTCAGGACCTCAGCAATTCTCCCTGACATGCTCTCAATCAACTTCTGGATCAAATCCTGACTGATAGCAGTCCATTCTTGCAAAATCAATGCTTTTATTTTGTCTGAATTTGAAGGTTTTTGTTTGTCCACCCGTCTCTTGATGATTGACCACAAGTTCTCAATGGGATTAAGATCTGGGGAGTTTCCAGGCCATGGTCCCAAAAGCTCTATGTTTTGTTCCCTGAGCCATTTAGTTATCACCTTTGCTTTATGGCAAGGTGCTCCATCATGTTGAAAAAGGCATTGTTGATCGCCAAACTGCTCTTGGACGGTTGGGAGAAGTTGCTCTTGGAGGACATTCTGGTACCATTCTTTATTCATGGCTGTGTTTTTAGGCAAGACTGAGAGAGAGCCCATTCCCTTGGCTGAGAAGCAACCCCACACATGAATGGTTTCAGGATGCTTGACAGTTGGCATGAGACAAGACTGGTGGTAGCGCTCACCTGGTCTTTTCCGAATAAGCCGTTTTCCAGATGTCCCAAACAATCGAAAAGGGGATTCATCAGAGAAAATGACTTTACCCCAGTCCTCAGCAGTCCACTCCCTGTACCTCTTGCAGAATATCAGTCTGTCCATGATGTTTTTCCTGGAGAGAAGTGGCTTCTTTGCTGCCCTCCTTGAGACCAGGCCTTGCTCCAAGAGTCTCCGCCTCACAGTGCATGCAGATGCACTCACACCTGCCTGCTGCCATTCCTGAGCAAGCTCTGCACTGCTGGTAGCCCGAACCCGCAGCTGAAACACTTTTAAGAGACGGTCCTGGCGCTTGCTGGTCTTTCTTGGGCGCCCTGGAGCCTTTTTGGCAAAAAGGGAACCTCTCTCCTTTAAGTTCTTGATGATGCAATAGATTGTTGACTGAGGTGCAATCTTTCTAGCTGCGATACTCTTCCCTGTTAGGCCATTTTTGTGCAGTGCAATGATGACTGCACGTGTTTCTTTAGAGATAACCATGGTTAACAGAAGAGAAACAATGATGCCAAGCAACAGCCTCCTTTTAAAGTGTCCAGTGGTGTCATTCTTACTTAATCATGACAGATTGATCTCCAGCCCTGTCCTCATCAACACCCACACCTGTGTTAATGGAGCAATCACTGAAACGATGTTAGCTGGTCCTTTTAAGGCAGGGCTGCAATGATGTTGAAATGTGTTTTGGGGGATAAAGTTCATTTTCTAGGCAAATATTGACTTTGCAAGTAATTGCTGTTAAACTGATGACTCTTTATAACATTCTGGAGTATATGCAGATTGCCATTAGAAAAAATGAAGCAGTAGACTTTGTAAAAATTAATATTTGTGTCATTCTCAAAACTTTTGGCCATGACTATAGTCTATCCTTGTGCAAATGAGAATAAAGATGATCCTTCTACAATGTGACAGCTCCTGAGATATATGTAGACAGCTATTAGGTCTCCTCTCAGTCTTCTGTTCTGCAAGCTAAACATTCACAAATCCTGCAATAAGACAGGGTTTGCAGTCCGGTCACCATTCTAGTCGCTTTTTTCTGAACTTGCTCCAGTTTGTTGATGTCTTTTTTAAAATGTGGCGCCAAAACCTGGACACAGTATTCCAGATGAGATCTGACAATAATGACTCACGTGATCTAGACTGTATGTTTCTGTTAATACATCCTAGAATTGCATTTGCCTTTTTTGCTGCTGCATCACAGTGTTGACTCATATTCAGTCTGTGATCTATTTGTATACCCAAGTCTTTTTTACATGTGCTGTTGCTTAGCCCTATTCCTCCAATTCTGTATATGCTCTTTTCATTTTTATTGCCCAGATGTAGTACTTTGCATTTTTCCCTGTTAAAAATCATTCTTTTAGTTGCTGCCCACTGCTCCAGTTTATTTATATCTTTTTGAATCCTCTCTCTCCTCTAGTATTAGCTATCCCTCCTAGCTTTATGTCATCAACAAATTTAATCAGTTTACCCTCAATTCCTTCATCTAAATCATTGATAAAGATGGTGAACAATACAGGGCCCAGGACAGAGCCCTGTGGTTCCACACTTGAGATATTCTTCCAACTAGATGTGCAGCCATTTACGACCACTCTTTGGGTCCGATCACTAAGCCAGTTATGAATCCACCTAACAGTTGCCTTGTCCATGCTATAGCCATTTTTTCAATAAGGATTGTGTGAGATACTTTGTCAAATGCTTTGCTGAAGTCAAGATATACTATATCTACAGCATTTCCCTGATCCACCCAATCAGTGATTCTGTCATAGAAAGAAATTAAGTTAGTCTGACATGACTTATTAGTTACAAACCCATGCTGACTCTGTTTAATCACTTCATTCTAAGCCGGTACTTACATACATGTTGTTTAATAATTTGTTCAAAGATCTTTCCTGGTATAGAAGTCAGACTCACCAGCCTATAGTTGCCTGGGTCCACCTTCTTCCCCTTTTTGAAGATAGGAACAACATTTGCTCTTCTCCATACTTCTGGGACTTCTCCTGTTCTCCAAGAATTTTCAAAGATTATGGAGAGGGGTTCAAAAATTTCTTCTGCTGTCTCCTTCCTTCAGTACTCTGAGGTGTAATTCATCTGGACCTGGAGACTTGAATTCATTCAGGGTAGCTAAGTGTTTTCTCACTATCTTTCTGTTTTATAGATATCCTGGATTCTTCTATTCCCTTAATAGGACAGTGAAGAACAGTTGATGTTACATTTCCTTTCTGAGAGAAAACAAATGCAAAATAGGAATTTAAAAGTTCAGCCTTCTCAACAACCTGTCTTACCATTTCATCATTTTCATCCTGTAAAAATCCTATAGCATCTTTGACTTTTCTTTTACTTTTGACATATCCCCAAAAACTTTTATTATTGCTTTTGACGTCTCTTGCAGGCCTCAATTCATTGTCAGCTTTAGTAATCTGATTTGTGCCCTGCAAGTTCTACAGACAGCATTATATTCTTCTTTAGATATGCCTCCCTCTTTCCATTTTATGAACATTTCTTTCTTCCCTTTTAGTATGTGCTTAAGGTCTGTGTTCATTCATCCTGGTTTCCTTAAATGCGTCCTATTCTTCCTTCTTTTCAGAATTGTTAACAATTGTTCTTTGAGAATTTCATTTTTTAAGATGTCCCATCCTTCCTGGACATTTTTGTCCTTAAGGATATCCAGCCATTGGATCCCTCCAATTCTCTTTCTGAATCCCTTAAAATCTACCTTTCTGGAATTTAACCTTGACGTCTGAGTCTTCACAGGTCTTCCTCCTCTAGTTATCCAAAATTCTAAAATAGCATGGTCGCTTCCTCCTAGGGTCCCAGCCACTTTTACCTCCTCAACCATTTCCTCCCTGTTTATAAGGATTAGATCCAAGGTAGCAGTTCCCCTTGTTTTCTCCCCTACCTTTTGGAAGATAAAGTTGTCAGCAAGAGAGGATAAGAATTTCCTTGACCTGCTAGTTTTGCCTGAGAGAGATTCCAACAAATGTATGGATAGTTGACATCTCCCATGACAACTATGTCATATTTTTGGGAGAACTTGGTCATTTGATGCACAAAGAGTTCATCCATATCTTCAGCTTGCACAGGCGGCCTGCGGCCTGTAGTAAATGCCTACAATGGTGTCCTTTCCATTTTTCTGTCCTTGTATTCTTACCCTAACAGTTTCCACAGAACTCCCAGTCTCTGAATCTTCAATCTCTGTGCAGATATATGCGTTTCTAACATACGACACCTCCTCTTCGTTTATCAAGTCTGTTTCTGGCAAATAAGTTGTATCCTTCTAGCCTTGTATTCCAATCATGTGTATTGTCCCACCAAGTTTCAGTGATTCCAATGACATCATATTTTCCTGCATTAGTAGTTCCAATTCTCCTTGTTTGTTGCCCATGCTTTGTGCATTAATATAGAAACATTTTAATTTGTGATTGGTCTCTCTTTCTCCAATATTTTTATTATTTAGATTCGTTTGTCTTTGTTCTTCCTTTCCACTTCTAATAGCAGAGTTCTCAATAGCATTTGTCAGGTGTAGGCTTTTTCCGGCCTTTTCCTTCCCTTCCCACACTAGTTTAAACACACTAGTGGTGTGTTTTCTAGGTTTGGTGGTTTAACCCATTAGGGGTTTTTAATCAATAAAGTGTATTTTTATGGGGGTTTTTCATGATTTTTGTAATTAATACCTCGTGCATAATCTAAAATGTGATATTCTGTGAGGGGTTGACACTCATAGCTGCTTCTTCAGGTAGACACAGGAACTGTTCTGGTAGAAAATCACCTGCTGGTTTATTGTGGGTAGCATAAACCTTGGCAGGGTTCAGCAAAATAAGCAGAGCCTTGATGGCATAATGGTAAAACTAACAAAACACAGTCCATAAGAGTCCATTCCCTGTAGGGTTCACCTGCAGTTATCCCGCACAGTCCTTTAGCTCATCCGGGAGCTATGTGGGAGTTTGTGCTTTCCAAATACACAACACACACTGACTCTCTTGGTCAGGTATTTAACACTCGTGATGGTCACATGACCTTGACCTCAAACAGTTCCTGTCAGGATTCTGCATGTGGAGATATGACGGACCTGCGCCCACCCGATCTATGGAGGTCCACTAAAACCAGCCCATAACATAGGTTACAATTAACCCTCTCAGCACTTAGCGTGCTGGAGGAAAAAACACTCTGGTTTTACATCACTGACCGCAGTATGCGCAGTGACACGTATCTCCCTTCACTTACTATGCCAGTGACTTTGTCACAATGATTACAGGAAGCGATGGATTGCAGTTATTTATTCCAAAGGGTGTGCAACCAAATATTAAGTTGAAGATGCCAACAATTTTGTTGGACCCATTTTTGGGGTTCTGTGTGAAATTATGTCCAATTTGCCTTTTTTTTCCTGTTTTTTTGTGTTGTTCCAATAGACACAAAGGAAAAAAAGCATGTGTATAGTAAAACACGTGTAATTGCAATAATTTTCTGGGAGAAATACCTTATTTTCTGGAGCAATTTCAAAGATGCTAATACTTTCGGCCATGTATGTAGAAAAGACTCTATAGACGCTGTCTAAATCTGACAGGTAATAATTATTTAATTATTCTGTTTGTTTTCTTCTTTTTTCATTATTAACAAGATGCAATGTTGTAGATATTCAAATGTGTGAGCTGTATCATTTCCATAGCGAATTATTATGTAGAAATTACAATTAGTGCGACTATTTTACAAGCATTTTTACACTTGTATAATAGTAAATCTTAAAAACCACAGATATAAGAATTTCAATATTGTATTTTTTAGAGACCGTTGTCTTTGCAAAGTTGCTATTTATTGTTCTAGGACGGCTCCACAATACATAATCTTGTAATTTTTTTTGTTCAAGTACATTATTGTCATTACTATGTTCGCAACCAGAATTAGATATGCTTCATATCTAATATATACTTGCAAAAACAATGAAATGGATTGCAACTTTTGTAATTTGAGATTTCTCAGATAGGCCACCGTGGCAAAAATTTATAGATTAGTCCATGGATTCAGTGGGGAAATTGTCATTTTAAATTTCATATAATAAATCCCTCCTTAATAGCTCCTTGATTGCTTAATTTTCTGGGAAATCATTTGCAGCCAATTTCTTTATTCAGCTTACCATAATAAATAGAAACTTAATGGTCATTAATGTTCATCAATCATCTATTACGAAGAGAGTAAAAACTTTCCAAGATTTCATTATATGGCTGGTCAATGCTAATTTTCCTTTCCCCACCATTCTTAATGAAACTGATGACTCTACAAAAGGTTTCCTCATTACACTTAATCTTGGCTCTTACTCAAATTACCTTGATGAGCTCTTGACACCTGTCAGTCAAAAGCCTATTACAATGTAATCTCACCAAAACAATTCCAATTACCTTTTCCGAGCTTCTCCAAATGACACTTTTTTCTAGAGTACAGTAGTTAACATAAATGCCTACTAGAATTGTGCACGCTAATACAAATAGCCTCAAGCTCTCAATCCATAGAATAGTTCATTCCGACAACTACTATTTGTTATTTTCACAGATGGAAGGCAGATGGAATTAAGAACAAATTAGTTTCAACTTGGTCCTATCTCCTCTTCTTTATTGTGTAAAAATGGAGATGGGCAAATGGGTATGTGTGAAAAGCTCAGGTAGTTCTTTTGGTATGTAATAAAGCTGTTAAGGTCACCAAAGATGTGGCAGTATCTTTGACATTGCTTAAAAATATGTGCATTTATATCTATTTAAGGTAAATGTAAGACAGTGAATTACCCATTTTCTATTTTGTTACTGAGTATCTGTTGTATAATTCGCAAGTATTAACATAATTGGGGTGCTGTCTTCTAAGCATAATAAACAATAGCGACTTTATCAAATAATGTTAAAAAACAAAATTATTTGCCGATAATTTAGTTTAAATTCTGTTATCCATGCAGTAAAAATATTACCATATCTTTGTCAGAGATATGCGTAGTCAGCTGTTTTAAAATATATTTTAACCTGGTAAATGTATACTTTTTGATGTAGAACTTCCATGTATTACATTGTTATTACAGCTAGATCTTTTTTTTTCTAACGTTTGAGTCTATCTTAGCTATACTATAGACCTAAAAATGATTGATTTAACATTTTCTTTCATTTTCCATTCAATACATGATAGAGAAAGCTGGGTTTTGATGTGTTACTAATTGCAAACACTCTATGCTTTGGCTTTGTGGCTATTTAACCCATTAGTAATGGAGCTAATTTTGACCTTAATGACCAGGCTAAATTTTTTAAATCTGACTGACCACTGTCACATTTTGTGGAGCCCTGGAACGCTTCAACGGATCCCACTGATTTTGAGTCTGATTTTTTGGGACATATTGTACTTCATGTTAATGGTAAATTTTGGTAGATATGATTTGCGTATATTTATGAAAATATTGAGAATTTGACAACTAATGTTAAAATGTAGCAGTTTTCAAACTTTATATTTTTATGCCCTTAAATCATATGGTTATAACACACAAAATAATTAATAAATAACATTTCCCATATGTCTACATCTGCATCATTTTGAAAAATATTTTTTGTTAGGAAGTTATAAGGGTTAAAAGTTCACCAGCAATTTCTAATTTTTACAACTAAATTTACAAAATCATTTTTTAGGGTCCACCTCACATTTGAAGTGACTTTGGGGTGCCTATATGACAGAAAATACCCAAAAGCTACACCCTTCTAAAAACTTCACCCCTAAAAGACCTCAAAACCACATTTTAGGCTACATGTGCTGCTCACAAAATTAGAATATCATCAAAAAGTTTTTTCAGTTCTTCAATACAAAAAGTGAAACTCATACATTATATAGAGTCATTACAAACAGAGTAATCAATTTCAAGTGTTTATGTCTGTTAATGTTGATGATTATGGCTTCACTTGAAATAGATCACTCTGTTTGTAATGACTCTCTATAATATACAGTATGCGTTTCATTTTTTGTATTGCAGAACTGAAAAAAATTAACCTTTTGATGATATTCTAATTTTGTGAGAAGCACCGGTATGTTCCCATGATAAGGAATAGCAGAGTTTTGCTTCCTCCAAAATGCTGTGTTCTAATCACACAGTTAATTCCACATGTTCTAAATGAACTATGCGGATTGAACGCAGCTAATGGATAGCTATGGGGGAAGCTATGCAGCAGAGAGTAGTGTCTTCTCTGCCGAAATTAACATTCTGTGGCTCGTAAACCCGCACCGCGGGTGAGTTTACGCACCATTATATAGAAACACAGTGGGCATGGGATTTCTAAAAATTCCATTCACTGTGCTTGTAATGTACAACACAGCGTTTTGGACGCAACACATCTGCGCTGCACCAAAACTCTGCTATACCTGATCATGGACACATAGCCTAAGAAGTTTGTTAACCCTTCAGGTGCTTCACAGGAAATAATGGAATGTACTGTAGAAGGAAGAAATGAGCATTTTACTTTGTTTCACAAAAATTTAACTTTTGCCCCAATTAAGGATAATAGGAGAAAAAAATTGTTGTGCAATTTCTCCTGTGTATGACCATACTCTATACGTAGGGGAAAATTACTGTTAGGTTTAGGTGTGTAGCTTCCAAATTATGTATCTATTAAGTAACAATATAATTTCATTCATTTTTCCTTTTGTACTGCCAATTTTAATTAGTCCGTACAGTAGTCGAGGGCTGAGGATAGCATGGTGGGTTATTAAGACTGTTGCAGTGCTGAGCTCCTGGATTCAAATCAAGAATAACATGTTTAAGGAGTTTGTATGTTTTCCCTATGTTTGTTGGGTTTCTCCGAGGAATTCCGGTCTCCACCCACACTGGAAATATATACTGATTGGGAATTTAGATTGTGATCCCAATTGGGACAGTGATGATGATACCGGTAAAGCGCTGAGGAATATGATGGTGATGTATAAGCAAGTAAAACAAATAAATATGCTGCTCCTTATGTCTTAAGAAACCTTTATAGGTAATTGAATATCATCCCTTAATAGTCTAAATAGCCTAGTATTAAAGAGAACCTGTCACCAGAAACAATGCTGCTAACCTGCAGATATGCTGTTAATCAGCAGGTTAGTAGCGTTATTATGCTGACTGGCACCTCTGCACTTTATTGTCCCCTTCTGCATCCAGTTTAAGTCATGGATGAGGGGGCGGCACTGGCTCAGTCACCACTCTGAGTATACAGAGCAATGGCTGTAACTGTGTCCCCCACACTGACTGATACTCGCTCTGCATTGCAGCTGACTGTCAAAGCTGGGAGCGCGGTTACAGCTTTGCATGGTAAAAGAGTTGACTGAACCAGCGCCACTCCGGCACCTGTCCCCATGACTGAAACTGAATCCTGGTGGGGAGAATTAAGTTCACAGTCTCCCCACTGCATTTGGCTACGTTCAGCTGCCGGCCAGCATAATAACGCTTTTAACCCCATATCTGCAGGTTTATAGCATTATTTGTGGTGACAGATTCCCTTTAAAGGATAATATACATTACATGGTGCTCATTATTTAATGACTGCCAATTGAAAACAAGTTTGCTGGTCTACAGTCATTTAATTGCTTGTATATACAGGCCGCTGTTGCTACAGATGCAGTTTGAACTGTGATCGATCAGTGCACATACGCTGCCATTGTTATCGGCAGCCAGGTCTTGTTTACACAAATGCAAGCCAAAGATAATTTTACCTGACATACTAGCATTTTCTTGTTCATAGAGTCGTTGGCAGCTTCTTTAGACTACACAATTATCATTCCTAGGAATCCTCATTCTTGTTAATCGTGCAGTGTAATTACACCTTAATGCATAAATATTTTCGTTAGAATTAATCATGATGTAGACAATAAGCCCCATACTTTCATTTGAAGTGTAGAGAATGACTTTTTAGGTCAAGTTCCAGTTCAGCCATGTTTCACTCTCTTCTATGTTATTTCTATATCCCCCCAAGGCAGTGATTTCCTACAGACAGACAATTACTGGTGTCAGCAAACATGTTGTCGCAGTTCACTGGATGATTAGTGCTGATATTTTGTTGAAAGAATAATTTCTGCATATCAGTACAATGAGCAGATAAGCCACGTTTTAAGCATATCAGACCCGACATCCCAGGCTTCCCACCTTATCAGCATTCAGCTATCACAAGCTCCTGCTTCTCAGGAAAAAATAATATACATTTTGAAAGGTGTAGCTTTTACAAGTTAGCCCAGGGGAACCTTTTTGATGACACGAGAGATGTGTGGTTAGCATGTGTGACAAATGTACAACAATCTAACAAGGTAAAATATTCAAACTCTAATTCACAATGCTCTATATATTGTCATAGACAAAAAAGTAAATATTGTCACAACTCAGGATATTAGCTGTCAGGATCGCATTTCTCCAAGGTTTGCCGGACAGTCAAACCAAGTAGTTTAACCTCAGCACAGGCTATTTACCATCAACAAGCTTTTTTTTTATTCTTTTCATATGAAAAAACATGTTTTATGGGTACAGTAGCTAAATAAATCTTAGGCCATCTGGCTACCATCTATGTTTAGAGCTTTGTTAGGTATCGGGCAGGCTCACGACCTTGCAACTTAAACAAACTTTTCTTCCCTAAACTGGAGTGGGAGCTAAAGGGCCCTTTACACATAGCGATATCGCTAGTGATATCGCTAAAGCGTCACCGATTTTGTGACGCAGCAGCGATATCACTAGCGATATCGCTACATGTGATACTCACCTCCGACCGGCTCCCCCACTGGCTATCGCTGATCACGTGAGATCAGCCTGGTCCATTTCTTGTCATCGGCTTCCTGCTGGCGCCAATGAGCGAGCCATGGATGCAGGCGGAAGATGGTCACCCTCGCCGCGTCTGACAGGTGAGTACGACCGCCGACTGCTGCTGCATCGCTAGTGAGATCTGCCTGTTTGGCAGCTCACTAGCGACCATTTAGCGATGCACCAGCGATCCTGACCAGGTTGTATCGTTGTCGGGATCACTGGTGCATCGCTAAATGTAACGAGGCCATTACCTTTATCTTCCCAGTCCAACAACCATCCCTCCTCTTAGATGAGCACACTCCTGCTTACCTGTAATATTATATTTTGTGATAGTGTGTACCACAATGTGGTAGCAGATGTGGGTGACAAATTAATTTTTCATTTTTATGGTTTTAGCCCTTTGAATTTACCTCTTGATGCTATTCACCAGAAATATGGCCTTTTATTATTACAAATGTATCTTTAAATATAACTGCCGCTTCAAGTTTTGGTTGCTGGGGTTTTTCAATTGCTGATAGAAAAGGGCACAAAACTCTCAGGAAAGCGTTATGCACCATTGGCTTTAACTAGATCTACTAAGCTCTCCTTGGGTATATAGTGTTAGTAGTATTGTGGCTTATGAGGCTCTATAGGTGCATACACATGTATGTAGAAAAAGAGCAGCACATCCAGGAATAAAATAACGGAATACTCTTTATAGTTTCTGCATAGTTACAAAAATGGGAAAAAACCTTTGCAATAGAGAAGGTTCACATAATATCCATGAAAGACTGACGTTTTTAGGTCGCAATAATCATGCCCTTACTCAATTTGAAGTGGACGGTCTGCGGGAGCAATGGTTAACACACTAAGTAAGGAAACACTATCTTAGACCTCACGTACACTGTAGTGTACAACGGTTTCTGGGTTCTGGGACTTCTGGGTCTGAGGAGGTTATGGACCATGGGTGTGGTGAACTTCATAGGTGGGAAGTCAGCTAATCATGCCTCTCTGAGGAGGGTAAAGCAAACTCATTCACAGCTAAAGGAGTACAACACTAAACCAAGTACTTCTGCCCTACTGTCTTAGCACCTAAACCCCAGCTAATCAAAATGTTGATGTCACCATGACATGTGAAAAGTTTTTTTTGTTTTAAACAGTAGTTACTCTTTAAAATTCTGTGATAATCTCTGCTTATAGCAGCGAACTTGTGTCCCTGACATTTCATTGGTGACATTCAGGCATTATACTAAACATAGTATATTTTATAAGTTCAGGTGACTATTAGATGATTCCTGAAATGTTGTTAATTTGTTACATGCCTGATGTACTTTGATGCAGTCTAATTTATTTAAAACAAAATATGTAACATAAAAAGTTCATTGCCTTGTCAACTTCTACAGTTTAATTAATTGCCAGTGAAGGGTATCATCACCTGCTCCTGAAAATGATATATAGTAGAGTCTAATTGGCTGTTTAGGAAGCTATTTTAAACCTCTAGATCCATTTAATTATCTATCATCTATCACAAATTGTCTCTTAGATGAATGATCAGTGAATCGGTGGCATGCAGTCACCGCGTGACAGTGAAGTGCATAAGTGATATAACTTTGGGGCAGATTTATTTTCCTTCTAGTGCCTTTTTTGGTGCATGTCCTTACTTTATTTAGTTATATAACTTTGGGGCAGATTTATTTTCCTTCTAGTGCCTTTTTTGATGCATGTCCTTACTTTAGGTCGTCATTATCAAATATAAGCATGGTTTTGCACAGTCTAATATTTGGCACAACTTTTAATTTGAGCTATTTGGCAATATAATAAAATGATCACAGAATTTCTTCAGCAAATTAAACACAAATAAAACAAATTGTGAATCTGTCTTATTTTATTATTTTTGTAGTTCTCTTAAAATTAACAGATTCAATTCTTCTACATACAGACATGGCTGAAAGTGTTGGAACCCTTGAAGTTGTTCCAGAAAATTATGGATTTATCCCAGAAAATTACTGCAATTCATTGTTTTGCTATACACATGTTTATTTCCTTTGTGTGTATTGGAACAACACAAAAAAGTGAAAAAATGGGACATAATTTTACACAAAAACCCCAAAATGGGTCAGACAAAATTGTTGGCACCTTTCCAAAATTGTTGGTAAACAATTTTTTCTCAAGCATGTGATTCTTAGCTGTAGCAAGCAACAGGTGTGGGCAATAAAACCAGATTAAAAGGGGGAAAAGTTGACTCAATCTTTGCATTGTGTGTCTTGTGTGATATACTAAGCACAGAGAACAGAAAATGGAGAAGAGAACTGTCTAAGTACTTGAGAACCAACATTGTTCCAATCTATCCCCAGAGATATTGATGTTCTTTTATCCACAGTGCACAACATAATCAAGAATTTTACAACCCATGGCACTGTAGCTAATCTCAATAGATGTGGATGGCAGAGATAGCTGTACAGATATTATTAGCACTGTCCCCGTTGGGGCTCACAATCTAAATTTCCTATTTGCCTTTGGAATGTGGGAGGAATAATAATAATAATAATAAATTTTATTTTTATAGCGCCGACATATTCCGCAGCACTTTACATTTCAGAGGGGATTTGTACAGACAATAGACATTACAGCATAACAATAATCACATACAGTAGATCATAACAAATACCAAGAGGAGTGAGGGCCCTGCTCGCAAGCTTACAGTCTATGAGGAAAGAGGTAGACACGAAAGGTGGGTGGTAACAGTTGCCCTGATTGTATGGACCAGCCATAATGTTAAGTGTGTAACAGTACAGACACAGAGGGCTAATGGATGCATAAAGCATGTGGGAACATGATGCTGGGAACCTGGTTATGGTAAAACTTTTGGCTCTGCCACACAGGGATAGGTTAGGTTAATGTGTTGAGGCGATAGGCCAGTCTGAATAAATGTGTTTTCAGGACACGCTTAAAATTGTGGGGATTGGGGACTAATCGTATTGACCAGGGAAGTGCATTCCAAAGAATTGGCGCGGCACGTGTAAAGTCTTGGAGACGGGAGTGGGAGGTTCTGACTATTGAGGATACTAACCTCAGGTCATCAGCAGAACGGAGGGCGCGGGTAGGGTGGTATACTGAAACAAGGGAGGAGATGTAGGGTGGTGCTGAGCCATTGAGGGCTTTGTGGGTGAGGGTAATAAGTTTATACTGAATTCTGGAGTGGATGGGTAGCCAGTGTAATGACTGGCACAAGGTAGAAGCATCGGTGTAACGATTGGTGAGGAATATGATCCTGGCTGCAGCATTCAAGACAGATTGGAGAGGGGAGAGTTTGGTAAGAGGGAGACCGATTAGAAGAGAGTTACAATAGTCGAGAGGAGAATGAATAAGAGAAACAGAAAGAGTTTTTGCAGAGTCAAAAGTAAGAAAAGGTCGAATTCTAGAAATGTTTTTGAGGTGCAGATGACAAGAGCGAGCCAGTGATCGAATGTGGGGGGCAAAGGAAAGCTCGGAATCAAGTATGACCCCAAGACAGCGGGCATGTTGCTGGGGAGTAATAGTGGAACCACACACGGAAATGGCAATGTCGGGTGTAGGTACATTAGTAGCGGGAGGAAACACAAGGAGTTCGGTCTTTGACAGGTTCAGTTTCAGATATAGTGAGGACATGATATTAGACACAGCGTTTAGACAATCGCCAGTGTTTTCTAGAAAGGCTGTCGTGATGTCAGGAGAAGAAGCGTATAATTGGGTGTCATCAGCATAGAGATGGTACTGGAAACCAAATCTACTGATTGTTTGACCAATAGGGGCAGTGTACAAGGAGAAGAGGAGGGGGCCTAGAACCGATCCTTGAGGAACCCCAACAGTAAGGGGAAGGTGAGAGGAGGAGGAACCGGCAAAAGAAACAGTAAAGGAGCGGTCGGAGAGATAGGAGGAGAACCAGGAGAGAATGGTGTCCTTGAGGCCAATGGAATGGATCATAGTGAGGAGGAGCTGATGATCCACAGTGTCGAATGCTGCAGAGAGATCCAAGAGAATTAGCATGGAGTAATGACCATTTGATTTAGCTGTTAGCAGATCATTAGAGACTTTAGTGAGGGCAGTTTCAGTGGAGTGTAAAGAGCGGAAACCGGATTGGAGAGGGTCGAGAACAGAGTTTTCTGAGAGATAGTGGATAAGACGGGAGTGGACCAGGCGTTCCAGGAGTTTAGAGATGAAGGGAAGATTAGAGACAGGTCTATAGTTAGCGGCACAGTTTTGGTCGAGGGATGGTTTTTTAAGTAGTGGATGTATGATGGCATGCTTAAATGAGGAGGGAAAAATACCAGAAGAGAGAGAGAGGTTAAATATTTTAGTTAGGTGAGGGGTGACAGCAGGGGAAAGGGACTGGAGGAGATGTGACGGAAATGGGTCACTGGTGCAATTAGTTGGGCGAGAAGATGCAAGGAGCCTGCTTACTTCTTCTGTGACTGGTTCAAAATCAGAGAGTGAGTTAGATGCAGTGGGGGAGGGAGGACAGTGCATGGTATGAGGGGATTTGGAGATAATTTCCTGTCGGATCTGGTCAATTTTTTCTTTGAAGTAATTGGCCAGATCGTCAGCTCGGAGCTCCGTGGTTGGGGCCTGTACTCTTGGATTGAGTAGAGAATGAAAAGTGTCAAAGAGACGTTTCGGGTTATTGGACAGTGAGATGATGAGGGTGTTGAAATAGGTTTGTTTGGAGAGGTGAAGGGCAGTGTTGTATGTTCTAAGCATAAACTTAAAATGGATGAAATCTTCGTGTAGATTGGATTTTCTCCACAGACGTTCGGCGCACCTGGAGCACCGCTGCAGGAAACGTGTTTGCACCGTGTGCCAGGGTTGTCGCCGTCTGCGTTGTGGTGTTCTATTTATAGGGGGTGCAAATTCATCCAGGGCACTTTGAAGTGTTTCATTGTAATGCTTCAATGCAGAATCAGGACATGAGAGGGAGGAGATAGGGGCCAATGAAGACTGCAAGTTCTTCAGAAGTTTCTGGGTGTTAATGGCCTGTATGTTTCTATAAGTCTGGACAGTGGGGGTGACCTGAGCAGCCTGGCAGTTCTTTATAGAGAATGAAAGAAGAGTGTGGTCAGAGAGCGGGAGAGGGGAGTTTGCAAAATCATCCACTGCACAAAGCCGAGAGAAGACCAAGTCGAGGGAGTTTCCGTCTTCATGCGTTGGAGAATTAGTAAGCTGTGAAAGGCCAAATGAGGAGCTTAGAGATAAAAGGTGAGTAGCAGATGGGGAGAGGGGAAGAGCAATGGGGATGTTGAAATCTCCCATGATGAGGGTAGGGATGTCACAGGAGAGAAAATGTGGAAGCCAAGTGGCAAAATGATCCAGGAACTGATGGGAGGGGCCGGGAGGACGATACACCACCGCCACTCGCATGGAGAAGGGGTTGTAGAGTCTGACGGCATGGACCTCAAAAGAAGGGAAGACAAGTCAGGGTACTTGAGGGATAACCTGAAAGGTACATTTTGGTGATAGGAGCAGACCAACGCCTCCACCAGCTCTATTGTCTGATCTTGGGGTATGAGAGAAGTGTAGTCCACCATATGAAAGAGCAGCAGCAGCGGTAGTGTCTGACTGCTGGATCCAGGTTTCAGTAAGAGCCAGGAGGTTAAGAGAATTAGAAAGGAAGAAGTCATGAATGAAGGAGAGTTTGTTACACACTGAGCGAGAATTCCAAAGTGCACAATTAAGAGAGACAGATGGCATGCAGGGAATATTAATAAGATTAGAGGGGTTTCTGAGTGTAGCAGTGGGGGGGTTTGACTTTCTATAACATGGGGGACCAGGGTTGGGAGCAATGTCTCCTGCAACTAGGAGAAGGAGGATAGAAAGAGTGAGCAGATGGTTAAGTGATTTGTGAGAGCGTCTCTGGTGTTGAATGGTGGGACTGGCTGGATCTGTGCAATTTAACAATGTGAAAAGAGCATGAGTGCTATACATAGGAGAGGAAAGAAGCGAGGGGCCAATATGGATGGAGTGTGGAGAGTTAATGCCAGGGCGGTGGATGTGTGTGAATGCAGCGGCCAGGATATAAATTACACAAATGCATATGGTATATATTTGTTGCACCCCAAATGTACAGGGAGTAGATGTATATAAATGTCTTACCTGTCTCCTGCCCTGTCTAACTGCCATGTTATAACTGCCAGAAGTACTTTGATACATGTACTTAGATTACATGTGCATAAATGCCACCCCTGCATAAATGCTCCCCCTAGCTAGGTCTGAATATATAGGAGGTTAAGGCTAAGTTTTTTTGTTTTTTTTTTGTTTTTGTTTTTTGTGGCTCTCTCTGCTCGTTAATCAATCACACTAAATTGAGACACCAGGACCCAATAAAATGTTGTGGTCAAATAAACACATGTCCAGCACTACATGGATCATAAAGCACTTTGAAAAGTTTCTTGACCTCACAACATAAGGGGACAAGCAGAGTAAGTTGAAAAAAACTATATACCAGATATAAGCTTGCAGAGTTGAAAACACATAGATAGCATTCAGGATTAACTGCTTGCTGACATTGAATGGAGACACAGGAGTGGATTCAGAGCAGAGATTGGAAAAGCTGGTTACCAGATATAAGCTTGCAGAGTTGAAAACACATAGATAGCATTCAGGATTAACTGCTTGCTGACATTGAATGGAGACACAGGAGTGGATTCAGAGCAGAGATTGGAAAAGCTGGTTACCAGAAGGAAACCGGAGCACCTGGAGGGAACCCATGCAAACACGGAAAGAACATAAAAATCCTTGCATATGTTGTCCTTGGTGGGATTTGAACCCAGGCCCCCAGTGCTGCAAGACTGCAGTGTTGACCACTGAGCCACCATGCAGGAGACCCAGGAGGACCCCACTTCTGACACAGAAACATTAAAATGCTAGACTGAATGTGAGTAAACTAAAGTCCTTCTGGGTCAGCATCTTGTGGATAGATGAGACCAAGACAGATCTTTTTCGTAAAGCACATCATTCTACTGTTTATTGAAAATTAAATGAAACCTACAAAGAAAAGAACACAGTACATACTGTACAGTCAAATATAGTGGAGGTTCAAAGGTCTTTTGGATTTTTTTGCCACCTCTGGCACTATGTGCCTTGACTGTGTGTAAGGCATCAGTGTCAGCAGGACAATGACCCCAAACATGCTTCAAGAAGCACCCAGAAATGGATGAAACAATGTGCTGGAGAATTCTGAAGTTGACAACAATGAGTCCGGATGTAAATCTCATTGAACACCTGTGGAGAGATCTTAAAATTTCTGTTGGAAGAAGTCACTCTTCAAATATGAGACCTAGAGCAGTTTGCCAAAGAAGAGTGGTCCAAAAGTCCAGTTGAGAGGTTTAAGAAGCTTGTTGATGGCTATAGGAAGCGATTGATTGCAGTTATTTGTTTCAAAGGGTATGCAATCAAATATTAACTTGAAGATTCCAATAATTTTGTCGGGACCATTTTTGAGGTTTAATGTGAAATTATGTCCAATTTGCCTTTATTTCAGATTTTTTGTGTTGTTCCAATACACACAAAGGAAAGAAACGTCTATGATAAAACATGTGTAATTGCAATAATTTTCTGAGAGAAACACTTAAATTGCTGGGACAATTTCAAGGATGCCAAAACTTTCAGCCATAATTGTATGATCCACCCATCGTAGAATGACAATGTTATGAGTGAAAAATATCTAAAGTTTTCTCAAATACTGTAAAACTTACTGAAATTATCCTTATTCTCACCATGTGCATAGTGTTCATGTAATTTTGAATTCTAATCACTGTTTTTTTTTGTTTGTTTTTTAGGAAAAGAAAGTCCAAACTCCAAATGTTGTTATTCTGAAAGTGGTGGAGTGACAAAGTTAGGAAGCCAAACAAATAGTAGGTATCCAAAAACTCCATGCCATTTGGATCTCTACTCTGAAGGTGAGTCCTTTTAATTAAATTACCTACTATTGATCAAATACATTGTTCAATCTTTGTTGTGGTAATTAAAGGGAATCAGTCAGCAGGATCAACCCTCCTAAGCCATTTATGTGGGCATATACATATTTAAAATTGAATAAAATTATATCTTGATATCCGCAATCTGATGTCTTATTCCATAGAAATCCACATTTTTCTTAATATGTGTTTGAGTTGTTAAGAACTATGGTCCGTACACTGATCTCCCTGAGTTACCAATGTCAGACATATAATGACTTGACACCTTTCTTTTTATCTCAATGCAGAGCTGTGTGTGATTGTAACTAAGGCCTCTTTCACACTTCAGTTTTTTTACATCAGTCATAATCCGCCAATTTTTTAAAAAAACGGATCCACCAAAAAAGGGGCGGATCCGTTTTTTCCCCCATAGACTTACATTATTGGTGGATCTTGACTGACGGTCATCCATCACCCCCGTTTTTTGATGGATCCGCCAAAATTTTTCTGGCTCCTGAGATGGACACTGCAACGTTTTTTTCTTCTTGACGGTCCGCCATTTTCATGTGCGCATGCCCGGAAGCTTTTCTCTCTCTCTCCTCTTCCAGGCTGCGGTTCCTTTAAAATTTCACTTTCGCCGGATCCGTCAAAAGAACGCTCCAGTGACACCCGTTGATCTCACAACGTTCACGGATCCGTTTTCCGCCATTTTCGCAGATAGCAACTGACTGACAACAACGTAAGTGTGAAACAGGTCTAAGAGAGTAAAACAGAACTAAACTTTGTCTCATTACAAACACATTTGCAGCTGCAGTACAAAAACTTGGCACTCAAAAGAAAAATTGATTTGACAGTTCCTTTATTGTAAAAGGCATCCAGTTAAATATACTTCTTTTACTTCTTTTACAATAAAGGAACTGTCAAATCAATTTTTCTTTTGAGTGCCAAGTTTTTGTACTACATTGTTAGTTGGCTGGATACCCGACTTGTGCACCTCCCTCCTCATTGAGTGCCGTGTTTTTCTATTTTACATTTGCAGCTGCAGTCCTCTCAGTGCTTCAGCTTCCTTCTCACATGCAGGCAGTGTGGGGGAAGGACAGCTCAGAATAACTGACAGCACTGTGAGAAGAGAGCAGCAGCTGCATATGTGTTTGTCATGAGAAAAATTCAGCTATGTTGAACTGAGTTAGTTATCATCTGACATAGCTCTCCAACAGAGCAGACATCACAAGGAAAGGACAACTGGAGTTGCAGATGTGTTTGTAATGATACACAGTTCTGCTTTACTGTTCTCCCCCTACAATGGTTGTCTGTGTGATGGAAGCTGAAGAAGTGTTAGTAGTATTCAACTCTATATTACAAATCTTACATTTGTAACGCCACCTTTTTTTGCTCTGGAGGCAAATTTTCAGGGAGATTTGTCTGACACATAGATCTTGGCTCATTTACATATTAAGAAAAATCTGGATTTCTTCAATAAAACATTAGATCACAGATATCAAGATATAATTTTATTCAACTTTATATGACCTCCATATGAATAGACGGCTCAAGAGGGTTGATGTTAATGTTCTTTAATATAATACAGTGTTCAACAAACGGAGTAAAAATAAGATAGAAAGAGGAAGCATTAAATACTTAAACTTTAATTTTGGGCAAAAACAGAAAATTCAGTTTTTCTTGTCTTCATGATCTATATCCAAACAGAAACAATAGGGTTTATCTATATGCAAAATATTTGTTTCAAATATTCCATTGGGCTTGCAGAAATCAATACACATGATGCATGGAACAGCTTTATTCCTCTCCCAGAACTATTTATTTTACTCCCTTATATAGCGCCATTAATTCCACGGAGCTATACAGACATCATTGCTGTCATCATTAGGGCTCACAATCTAAATTCCCTGTCAGTATGTCTTTGGAGTGTGGAAGGAAGCCAGAAGATACCCTTAGAAATATGTTCAGAACTTACAAACTCGTTGCAGGTGTTATGAATGGCAGGATTTGAACCCAGGACCCAAACACTGTAAGACTACAGTGCTGACCACTGAGCCACCCTGCAGCCTTCTCCTGTTTCACTGACAGTATTTATACTGTGTGACTTTAAGCAAAGGAGCTGTCAGTCAAGCAAGAGAAGGCTGTACTAGCAGGGACATAAAGCTGGAGTGAAAGAGAAGAGCTTCATAATGTCCAAAGCACTTCAACCTCATCTACATATCAATTAAGACTCTGATTTCTGAGTAAAGGAGGAACAAACTGTCTAGCTAAAGGTATTGCTGGATTTGTTTTTCCAAGAACTATACAGTACAGTATGTGCATGTAAGTAGTATGGTGGAAACCTGCTGACTGTTTCCCTTTAATGACTTCCAATCTTAAGAACTTTCTTGTCTTTTGGGTTTTTTTCTTCCCCCTACTTCAGAAGTGATAATGTTTTAATTTTGCATTGACATAACTGTATGAAGGTCTGGGTTTTTTTGCAGGATGAGTTGTAGTTTTGAAGGACACTTTTCATTTTACCGTGTAATGCACTAGAAAATATTGTGGTAAAATGTAAAAAAAGAACCCCGCAATTTTGCCGTTTTTTATTTTGTTTTTACTGCATTTATTGTGAAAAAATTTTTGGCAACATGATTTTGAAAAATAATTTATTTATTTAAGTGGTGAAAAAAAATCCTGAAGTTTGTAATAAAAAAAGGAAAGGTTGTGGCTTGAGTCGCCATTTGCTAAGACTCTCAATTTTTCTTTTATCTTTCTGTCCATAGCATTGTATGAGGACTTATTTTTTGCATGTTGAGCTGAAGCTTTTATTAATACCATTTCGCAATTCATACTTTTTGTTTGCTTTTTAATGCCTTTTTTTGGGAAATGCACTGTAACTGAAAAATGTCAATTCTGGCTTTTCAATATTTTCTGCCTAGCACCACTTACTATAGAGGTTAAGTAATTTAATATTTTCATAGATTTGATTTTTACGGATATGGTGATTCCAAATATTGTTGTGAAGAAAATTCTGTGCATTAAATGCTGCAGCCAGTTATTGAGAGTGGCATTTAATGGGTTAACGGTAGGAATAGGTGTCAGCCCTGGTCACTATTGTTAGAGGCAATTCCTTGCTGTATAATACATCCAGCATCCACCATGTGTAGGTTGGGCTTAGCTCCTGAGCATTCTACTGTACATATACCAGCAACTGATATTTAACGTACATGTACGTCACACAGTTTGAAGAAATTAATTGGAGAGTCTTAATCCACAGCAAAACACCCTTTGATTCTTTATTTTGCTGTGCATTGCCACAGTAAAATCTATAACATCTGAAAAAATAAAACTACTTAAACTATTAGAGTACCATTTATATAACCATATTTTTTTTCATAAATCAGTAGTGCACATGAAAACAAGCAATTTTGTAACATACCTTATTGAAGAAATCTGCTTCTTTCACTTCCTCGTCAAATCATTTATTTTCAAATTGGGTAAAAGCTGGATTTAAATTTTAAATGACTAATTTTCACCCGTGAATTGAAAAATTTGTAAATGAATGATTAGTTGCATTTTGCCTATTTTTTTCTGCAAAAAATGCAGCATTTCACTGTGTCAGCAAAGTGAATGACATTTGTGAAATACCATGCTCATGCTGCTTTAGGTCCCCTTCACACATGGCCGGACTGGCCATCTGGCAATTCTGGCAAATGCTAGAAGGGCCTTTCTGGTCGTGGGCTGCCTTGTCTGCTACATTGTTAACAGTGTGCACGCTAATCTAATGATTTATTACGTTGTTAACAGAATCGGTGTTCTCAAGACACCCATACTGTTAAGAGTTGTGACAGAGCACAAAGTCGTTGATTCCGTCACTTACCCCACCAGGCCACGGGTATCACTAGAAATACTAGCCTTGTAGCAAATCTTGCTCTCCTCCATCCAGGCTAATGTTAGTAAAACATCCCATCTGGTGCTTGGGGACAGGGACAGCATGGACCGGTGTGATTTCAAATGCCAGGGCTGAATTTCAGCCCCAGTCCGTACCTGCCTTCATATAACCTGATGATTCTGGTACTGGAAAAAACAGTACCGGTGTTATCTGTGTGTACGTATGTGGCATTCGTATGGCATCTGTATGTTGTCCGTGCGCACCATCCGTGTGACACGTACTGGAATAGAATGAAGAAAAGAAATGACAGATGTTTAGGTGTTAGTTATTCAAAAACAGAGATAGATAGATAGATAGATAGATAGATGTCCATGAGATATTTAATTAGTGCCTTTCGTGTGTAGTTTAGTGTACATGTATTTAGCTAATAAATAAATGAAAAAAAATAACGTGGGGTCCCTCCTATTTTTTCTAACCAGCAAAGGTAAAACAGACAGCTGTGAGCTGATATTATCAGGCTGGGAAGATCCATGGATATTGGGCCTTTCCCAGCCTAAATATACCAGACCATCTGCCCCAGAATTGCTACATCCATTAGATGTGCCAATTCTGGCACTTTTTCCTGCTCTTCTCGATTGCGCTGATGCATTGGCAATCGGGGTAATGGTATTGGGGTTGATGTGAGCTGTAATTTGTCATAAATCGCAGCTGGCATTAAGTCCTGTGGTTAATAAAAATTTTAAAATCACACGCAGGTCCGCTGTAGTCCTGGGAATCCAATGTAGTTCTGAAATGAATACCTGAAAAACATAATACAAGAGAAATAAGCACAAGTGACAGTCCCTTGCTCACCAACTTATTAGCAGAAATGTTCCAACACACAGCTCCGATGTAGTCCACATTCCATGAATCCGTCTCCTGTGACTGTGAATAACAGTAAAGTTACAAGTATTTACAGGTGCTGGGTAATGATGACAATGCTCGTCACAGCTGCCTGGTCTCACTGACCACAGTGTGAGCCAGTGATGCTGATGAACGTTGTCGTAATTACCCAGCATCTATGAATAGCAGGAACTTTACTGCTATTCACAGATGCTAGAGCCGGATTTGTGGAGCATGGACTACATCGGAGCTTCGTGGGAACATTTCTGCTAATAAATTGGTGAACAAGGGACTGTCTCTTGCGTCTATTTCTCTCATTTTAAGTTTTTCAGGGAACCATTTTCTGGACTACATCATATTTCTAGGACTATGCTGAACTGGCGTGGGATTTTTTTTCCAATAAATTGGTGAACAAGGGATAATGTGAGGGTGTCTATATTCCAATCAAGTATTTTTTGTCTGTGTGTTTTTTTATTATAATATTGTAGCAATGAGGGTGTCTGATTGGGTACTTCTCCATTACTAACCCCAGTGCTTGATGCCTGCTGTGATTTTTGACAAATTACAGCTCACCTAAACCCCAACCACTATTAATTACCATGATTTCCACATCACCAGGGCAATTGGCAAGAGCTGGGCAAAGTGACAGAATTGGCGCATCTAATGGATGGATCAACCCTGGGGCTGCTGCGGGCTGGTATTCTTAGGCAGGCAAGAGCCAAATACCCATAAACTTTCCCAGCTTCATAATATCAGCCCGTAGCTGTTTGCTGGTTATCAAAAATAGGGGAGACCCCATGTACAGTAAATTACACACACAGCACTAATTATATATCTCACAAATATCTATCTATATATCTATCTCATATCTATCAGTCTATATCTTTGCACATCTAACACCTAAACATCTTTTAATTTCAATTCTGCATCTATTCCGATATGTGTCACATAGACAGCACAAGGATATTACACTATATGTCATCCATGTGCATGTGTGCAGGATGCATTGACATCCCAGAAAAAATGAACATGTCTACAGCTTTGTCACATTGACACATGGTATATGTGGAATAAAAGATGCGTGCAGCCCCATAGAGTAGAATGGGTGTGGCTGTGCACCAAAAAAACAGACATGTGAAAGGGGCCTTATTTTCATTGCAGATTTTAAGCAGTTTCAAATCTGAATCTTGTCAATTCTTTCAGCGTTTTTCACCCGTTCAAATGAGATAAAAGCATTAAAAATGTGAATATTTTTTCTTCCAACACTCCACTATTTGCAGCAGGTTTTTGCAAAGTTTTTTACTTTCGAGTGTATTAATGATTTATTCTTTAATAAAATAAATATATATATATATATATATATATATACAGTGAAGGAAATAATCATTTGATCCTTTGCTGACTTTATAAGTTTGCCCACTGACAAAGACATGAACAGTCTATAATTTTAAGGGTAGGTTAATTTTAACATTGAGAGATGATTGAAAATAAAATACAGAAAATCACATTATATAAATTGTATAAATTTATTTGCAATTTGCAGTGGAAATAAGTATTTGATCCCTCTGGAAACAAGACTTTAATACTTGGTGACAAAACCCTTGTTGGCAAGTAAAGCAGTCAGACATTTTTTGTAGTTGATGAGGAGGTTTGCGCACATGTCAGGAGGAATTTTGATCCACTCCTCTTTGCAGATCATCTCTAAATCATTAAGATTTTGAGGCTGTCGCTTGGCAACTCAGAACTTCAATGCCCTCCTCCATAAGTTTTCTATGGGATTAAGGTCTGGAGACTGGCTAAGCCACTCTATGACCTTAATGTGCTTCCTTTTGAGTCACTTCTTTGTTGCCTTGGCTGTATGTTTTGGGCCATTTTCTTGCTGGAAGACCCAGTCACAACCCATTTTTAATGTCCTGGCGGAGAGGAGGTTGTCACTCAGGATTTTGCAGTACATGGCTCCATCCATTTTCCCATTGATGTGGTGAAGTAGTTCTATGCCCTTAGCAGAGAAACACTCCCAAAACATAATGTTTCTACCTCCATGCTTGACAGTGGGGACAGTGTTCTTTGGGTTATAGTCAGCATTTCTCTTCCTCCAAACACGGCGAGTTGAGTTAATGCCATAGAGCTCAATTTTTGTCTCATCTGACCACAGCACCTTCTCCAATCACTCAAATAATTATCCAGGTGTTCATTGTCAAACTTCAGACGGGCCTTCACATGTGCTTTCTTGAGCAAGGGGACCTTGCAGGCACTGCAGAATTTTAAACCTTTACGGCATAATGTGTTACCAATGGTTTTCTTGATGACTGTGGTCCCAGCTGCCTTGAGATCATTAACAAATACACCCCATGTAGTTTTAGGCTGATCTCTCACCTTTCTCATGATCAAGGATACCCCACGAGGTGAGACTTTGCATGGTGCCCCAGATCAATGTTGATTGACTTCATTTTGTATTTCTTCCATTTTCTTACTATTGCCCCAACAGTTGTTTCCTCACCCAGCATCTTACTTATGGTTTTGTAGCCCATTCCAGCTTTCTGCAGGTCTATGATCTTGTCCCTGACATCCTTAGAAAGCTCTTTGATCTTGCCCATGTTGTATAGGATAGAGTCTGACTGATTAATTGAGTCTATGGACAGGAATCTTTCATAAAGGTGACAGCTGTCTTTAATGCAGGTAACGAGTTGATTAAGAACATCTGACTGGTCTGTAGGAGCCAAAACTCTAAATGGTTGGTAAAGGATCAAATACTTATTTCTCACTGCAAAATGCAAATAAATTTATATAATTTACACACTGTGATTTTTTGGATTTTATTTTTGATATTCTATCTCTCAATGTTAAAATTAACCTACCATTAAAATTATAGACTGTTCATGTCTTTGTCAGTGGGCAAACTTGCAAAATCAGCAAGGGATCAAATAATTATTTCATTCACTGTATATATACTTACCTTCCCTAATGCAGTTTGTTGCTCCCATGCCAATCTCTTTATAAATTGGCCTCGTATGATATACTGTATTATCTCATGTGACCACTGCAGCTAATCGCAAGATGTCATCACAGGAGACTGGTTTGAGGACCAAGCAAGGGTGCAATTGAAACACTAGGAATTGTGAGAACAAGGATTTTATTAAAACAAATCAGTGGTCAAACCATAGATGCATCTGCTGCAGATGTTGCTGCCCTTTAGGTATGTGCACACAGTTGTTTTGGAGAGGTTTTGAAGTAGAATCTACTGAGAGAAAAATCTCTGAGTGCACATAGCCTAAGGGTACCGTTACACTTAGCGATGCACCAGCGATCCCGACAATGATATGGATCGCTGGTGCATCACTAAGTGGTCACTAGTGAGCTGCCTCACAGGCAGATCTCACCAGCGACATCGCTGGGGTCGGGGGTCGCTACTTACCTGTCAGACACGGCAATCCTGACGACCTCCCGCCAGCGTCCATGCGTCACTCGTCGGCGCCACAGGAAGCCCAGCAGTAAGTGCCCGACGAGAAATGATCCAGGACCTTCTCGCGCGACCAGCGATAATCAGCGGGGGAGCCGGTCGGAGGTATCACATGTAGCAAGATCACTAGCAATATCACTGCTATGTCACAAAATCGGTGACTTTACAGCGATATTGATAGCGATATTGCAGTGTGTAACGGGGGCTTTAGAGACACCCTTTACTAGACCACTGCTGATATCATTGCTGGACTTGATGCTGTAACAGATCTATTAGGCTTTATTCAAATTTATTTTTTTCTTGTCACCATTATAATCTTGGAGGCTGTTGACAAGTCTGTGTTGTTTTGCCGACTGTGTCTGCAAAAAAAAATTACAGCGACATCCATTTATATAGGCGTCTCAGATGAAAATCATCCATACAAGTATATGGGTCTGTTAAACTCACGGACAACACACAGATGGCATCCAATATACGTGATTAACTTTTTTCAGAATTTTTGCTAAATTACTTCAACGGCCAGATGTTCCACTAATTCAATTATAAAACAGACAATTTTCGGGACATGCTGTATTTTTAAGATTCATTGTTAATAATGGTTGCAAAATCTGAATTTTTAAAAGGCAATAATGATGCATGTGTCTACTAAAAGTTACATAAATCTTATGTGAAATATTGTCCAACTATTGGCTATAATGAAATCCAGCAGCCAGCAGTCAGGCAAAATACAAGCATTACACAGTGCCCATCAACATAAATTATCTGTTTGTGTAATGTGTGTCCCGGATACCTCCCTAAATGTAATTTTAATAATCAAGTAGAACCTGTCAGGCGATTTATGCTGACCAAACCGCAAGAGCAGCTAGGTACATTATTGTCTAAAACTGTGCCACATGACTTGTGACCAATGCCAGGCACCAGACTAGTCTGCCACCACTGTAGGTGATTGATGGGTTCCCCTATTTTCACTGATTGGAGCCCTGTAAGTTACGTCCAGGGTCACAGGTAATTGCTGGCCGGGGTTGACAGCAGACTGGTTTGGTCTCCGGCTATAGTCCCCAACGGAGCGTTACAGAGAACAATATACCTGGCTGCTATCATGTGGCCATGCTGCTATTCATGCTGTTTGTGGTTTGAACAGATTTAGTTACCTGGCAGATTGCCTTTAAAACCTATAGTCTAAAACATTGTTTCTCATTTCATTTTTTATTGTTGATTTTTCAATTTTATTTTCAAACTTTTTTATATGGTCTGTAATCAGCAGTTTAGAGTTTAACTTTAAAGCATTTAAAGCAGTGACATAGAAACATAAGAAACTGAAGTCCATTGATGACTCATTGACTTCCATGGAAGACTGTTGTGTGCATGCTTTGTGACCTGAGCTGATGTCATTTTTCAGAGAAGATGATATTTGTCCACTTATTGTCATTGCCATATTCCTGTGTTATTTGTCTCCTTCCAGCTTTATGATAGAGGTTTTATGCGTCATTGTAATTCTGCCTGGGATGACAATTAGATGACTGTTTAGAACTGTCAGTCTATTTTAAGCTTCAATATTTTAGAATAGTTTATTGTACATTTTATGTTGCAGAAAAAAATCCACATATATATATATGTATATATATATATTCTGTATATTTGTATCTACAGCTGCACTCATCATCATTGAAATTGATTCAAGAGCTACTGTATTACCATTATTACTATTACATCTATAAAAAAACTGTAATTATGATTGTATGCCGCATAATAAATATATATTCTTCAACATTGAAATTGGACCAAGAAGGAAAAGTCAAGGAATTATGGAAATCACTGGATGAATTAACATGTTAATGACATGCAAATGATGAAAAAATGTAAACAAAATTTTCAAAACATCTCACACTTTCAATATGCTATTAATTAGATTTTGGTTTTCTGTGGAATGGTAAGGCAGTAGACCAGCACTGCAAAATAAATAATGCAGGGTATTGTGCCATACACCAAAAAAGTACATACAATAGGAGAAGGAAGGATTATTATTATTATTATTTATTATTATAGTGCCGTTTATTCCATGGCGTTTTACATGTGAGGAGGGGATACATAATAAAAACAAGTACTGTAATCTTAAACGATACAAGTCACTGACTGGTTCAGGAGGAGAGAGGACACTGCCCACGAGGGCTCACAATCTACAGGGGATGGGTGAGGATACAGTAGGTGAGGGTAGAGCTGGTCATGCAGTGGCTTGGTCTTTCGGTGGTTACTGCAGGTTGTAGGCTTGTCGGAAGAGGTGGGTCTTCAGATTCCTTTTGAAGGTTTCCACGGTAGTCGAGAGTCTGATATGTTGGGGGTAGAGAGTTCCAGAGTAGTGGGGATGCATGGGAGAAATCTTGTATGTGATTGTGCGAAGAGGAGATAAGAGTGGAGTAGAGAAAGAGAACTTGTGAGAGGAGATCTTGTGAGGATCGGAGGTTGCATGCAGGTAAGTATCGGGAGATTACGTCACAGATGTATGGAGGAGACAGTTTGGCATAGGTATGCATGTCATGCTGCTTACCAACTACGACAATGGTCAAAATGGCATTTCATGACATGCATACCACTTTTCCCATTGCTTGGTCTGCAGCGCTCAGCTGACATGACAGTGTCATGTGAACAATTAGAGACCCAGTAATGATGGTGCCAGGGTGGGCAGTGAGTTTCAACGTTTAATATTTTACTTTTGGAACTCAGGCATGTAAGAGAATTGTATCTATTGGATTTTATCTAATGTGATTTTCAAAATAGAAATATTGGTTTTCGTGCTAAACAGTTTTTTTCCTCTCTCCTCCATTTCCAGTTCTTTATTTTTCTAACAACGTCTTTCAATACAGACAAGCTCCAGTTGGCTATAACAGTTGGTATATACATGGTAAAGCATTTGAGCCGATACAGTGTCATGTTAAATCTAAAAAAATTGTATACAATTACATGTACGGCACTGAAGGCAGGTTGGCAAATACCATATATATTTGTACTGTTGTTTCAAAATTACATGTAATCTTCTTTTATCAAATGTTATGTTATACATTTCTCAACCTAATTATAACTTTTTGCTAAGACCTGAGGTATGACTTACGTTCATTTCAATTATAGATTCAACTGAGATTGTGCATTATATGGACATTTAGTTATTATATTTTCAAGTCTCTCTTATTTGCCAGTAAGAACATTACAGAAATAATGGGACGTAGTCATAGAGAGATAGTAATGTAACAGTCCCCATGTTTTGTTATATATAACGATTCGTTTATGTTATACAGAAATCTTAAAGGGAATCTGTCACCCCTTTTTTGAGATATCATATAATAATATCATTCAATTGTGTGTCACGTAAGGATTCTCTTAGTACTTTTGCTTCCCCCTGACCCCGCACCTTTCATGCATAAATACCTTGTTTATATCGGTTCAGATGTATGTAAGCTGCCGTCCGATGGGCGGGGCTTATTCAACTGCTCCCCCCTCCATGTCTTGCTCTACACAAGAAGAAATGCATAGAGCATGAAAGGGAGGGGGGAGCAGTTGAATAAGCCCCGCCCAGCGGGCCGGACAGTGGCAGTTTACATACATCTGAACCGATATAAAAAAGGTATTTATGCATTAAAGGTGTGGGGTCAGGGGGAAGCAAAAGTACTAAGAGAATCCTTATGTGACACACAATTGAATGATATCATTATATGATATCTCAAAAAAGGGGTGACAGATTCCCTTTAAGTGTTGCACCTAGAGATGAGCGAATCAGGCAAAATTCAAATTTGCCTGTTTGCACAGATTTTCGTGGAAAATTAAATTTGCAATGAAGTTATTCTTTGCAAATTTAACCCCTTAACACCCTGGCAATTTTCCGTTTTTCGTTTTTTCCTCCCCTTCTTCCAAAAGCCATAACATTTTTATTTTTCTGTCAACATAGCCATTTGGGGTTTTGTTTTGCAGGACAAGTTGTACATTTGAATGATTGTGTTGATTTTGCCATATAGTGTGCTGGAAAATAGGGAAAAAATTCCAAGTGCGGTGAAAAAAAAATCATTTCTACAATTGTTTTTTGGGGGTTTTTATTTACCATGTTCACTTTACTCTAAAACTGACCTGGAAATATGATTCCCCAGGTTAGTAAAAGTATACAGATATGGAACATGTATAGATTCTTTTTAATTTATGTTGTGAAAAAAATTACAAAATTTGTCTGAAAAAAGTTTTAATTTTACAATATCTGGAGCTGGGTGTTGGCTTCTTTTTTGCGGCTTGATCTGACATTTTTATGTGTATCATTTTGGGGTACATATGTTTTGATTGCAATGTTGCAATGGCCAAAAAAATGTATTTCTGGTGATTTGATTTTTTTTCTTGGTTTATCAATCTGATTAATTTACTTTATATCTATACTAGCTGAAGAACCCAGCGTTGCCTGGGCATAGTAACCAACTGTGGTTAGTTATAACAAATTAAAATGATTATATTACACATAAAAACATTTCACATCATATATTCCACACTACAGATTTGCAACACAAATTAACTAAACGATTACCCAAGTATTGATAGTATTTTATTTTCAACTCATTCAAGATTTTTTCCTTTTGGTGCAAAGATGAACAGATTTTTGGCAGTTCCAACTCTTGAAAAGGCCACGTAAATTTGACCATGAGAAAAGCATGGAGATTGCAAATCGATCCCTTCTACTTTCAAGGACTGTCCCTGAGCATTGTTAATGGACATTGCAAATAGCAGTTGAACTGGAAACTGGAGGCATTTAAAATCAAAAAACAAATCAGATGGAATGAGTGGAATTCTTGGAATGAAAATGTCCTCTCCTTTGGCACATCCTGTTTCTGAGCTGTGTATCTAACCCTATCCTGTGTGATAATGTCTGCTGAGCTGTGTACCTAATCCTCTCCTGTGTGATACTTTCTGCTGAGCTGTGTATCTAATCCTATCGTGTGTGATACTGACTGCTGAGCTGTGTATCTAATCCTATCCTGTGTGATACTGACTGCTGAGCTGTGTATCTAATCCTATCCTGTGTGATACTGACTGCTGAGCTGTGTATCTAATCCTATCCTGTGTGATACTGACTGCTGAGCTGTGTATCTAATCCTATCCTGTGTGATACTGACTGCTGAGCTGTGTATCTAATCCTATCCTGTGTGATACTGACTGCTGAGCTGTGTATCTAATCCCATCCTGTGTGATACTGACTGCTGAGCTGTGTATCTAATCCACTCCTGTGTGATACTGACTGCTGAGCTGTGCATCTAATCCTATCCTGTGTGATACTGACTGCTGAGCCATATGTCTAATCCTCTTCTGTGTGATACTGACTGCTGAGCTGTGTATCTAATCCTATCCTGTGTGATACTGACTGCTGAGCCGTGTATCTAATCCTATCCTGTGTGATGCTGGGCTCCCCCTGCAGTCTGTGTCAGAGGGTGGTCTGTGTTGGCACGGTAATAAATTGTGTTATTTCCAGCTTTACAGAAGGACGATAGCACCATAGAAATATTAAGAATAATAGGCCAAATTGTTTGATGAATTGGAATGCCCGGGGTTAAAATTTTGCCTCACAACATAGCCTATGATGCTCTTGGGGTCCAGACGTGTGACTGTGCAAAATTTTGTGGCTGTAACTGCGACAGTGCAGATGACAATCCTGGACAAACACACATACATACATACATACACTTTTTCCCCATTATGTACCTAGGGGCAAAATTGTTTGGTGAATCGGAATGCGCGGGGTTAAAATTTCACCTCACAACATAGCCTATGATGCTCTCGGGGTCCACACGTGTAACTATGCAAAATTTTGTGGCTGTAGCTGCAATGGAGCAGATGCCAATCCTGGACATACATACATACAAACTTACACACACATTCAGCTTTATATATTAGATAGATCGGACATCACTTGTCTAGTCCTTCTTGCCTCTTGTTAACATTGCCTCAAACGCTGAGTCCCAGGGCTTCCTCATACTAGTCTGGAACGTCCGGCTCTGATGAGGCTTGGGATTGTTCTTTGTAAGGTCATGCTCCCTCTCCAAATGTCACCACTCATGGTGGTGATAAGAAGATACGATGAGGATGAGTTTTATTTTATGGCTCTTTATGGTTCAGCAAAATAGCGGACAGCGAATTCAGAAAAAGCCAAAATGCAGATTTTTTTGTAATTTTATGAATATAATCTGTTTCCACTCAAATATTTTCATTCATCTCTAGTTGTTCGCAGTGTAGGATGCAGCGAGGGTATCTGGAATAAGTTTACATACTTGTAGCCCTCCATAGCTGTGCCCAAATTTCTTAAGGCCCCGTCACACATAGCGACTTACCAGCGATCCCGACAACGATATCAACGTGTTAGGATCGCTGGTGAGTCACTATGTGATCGCTGGTGAGCTGTCAAACAGACAGCTTCACCAGCGATTAGCACAGCGACGCCGTGCGCGCGGCATTGCTGTGTTCAGCGCTGATTCATGTCAAAAATAGAATTAAAATAAAAAATATTGTTATTCTCACCTTCCGACGTCCCGCGCAGCTTTCCCGCCTCTCTCCACGCTCCGGTCCCATAATCCTTTGCGAGAATTACCGCGATGACGTCCGTTCTCGCGGGATCGCGAAGTCTCGCGGTCATTCTTGCAAAGGATTACTGGGACCGGAGCGTGGAGAGAGGCGGGAATGCTGCGCGGGACGTCAGAAGGTGAGAATAATAATTTTTTCTTTAAATTATTTTATCGCTGATCGCTGGTCTCCCGCCTGTCACACGCAGCGATGCGTGCTGGCCAGCGGGAGATCAGCGATGAAAGAAATGTCCAGAGATTTCCCAGAGGGATCAGCGATTCCGGCAGGGGGGCCGGTCGCTGATCTCTGTCACACACAGCGATCTCGCTGGTGAGATCGTTGTTGTGTCACAAAACTTGTGACTCAGCAGCGATCCCGCTAGCGAGATCGCTATGTGTGACGGGTCCTTTACACTGGTCTTAAAGTGTAGTTAGAATAAAATGCAACAAATGTATTGAGAGGTATGGGACCCAGTCATTTTTTCATACTATTATGAATGGCACTCTAAGAGCACTGCAGCATAAAAAGTTTTAAAGTGGTACTTTTCTACATACCAAGCAAAAATTTGCAATTGTTTTAAGTCCTCCCTATGTTTCTATGTTGAAGAGTATTTTCAAAGAATTACATCTTATAAATCTATGCATATATATAGGTATTACATAACATATCTAGCAGATCGATGGTTATTGAGCCACTGTAGGCACTCAAAAATCAGCTCCTGCCTGAGTACACACACCGTATGGACTCAGAAAAAAATCTCAGTTTGTACACAGTTTCTAAATAGAATTTACATGAATTGGAAATCTACTCTGCATACAGGCTTTTAGACTTTCTATGAGCATGTACATCGTGCTCTGCCTGGCAATTTGCACATAACAGAGTAGTTTTTTCAGCCATCTATGATGATCTCATGACCCGGCCCTCTCCAGTCTGCAGGTTAAGTACCTATTATTTAATATAAAATGATTTTTTTTTTCAAACTTTTGGTGTTAATTTTATAATGTGACTGATCACATCTTACTATTTTGCTGGTTTTATGGTAGCCGCTAGAGTACACACAATGTGCTCAGATTTCCTGTTTTCATGAAGTCTCACAACAGTCTCTAGTGTTAAACGCCACAACTGCCTTGAAGCCTTGATAGTCTATTGCTATTTTTCACTATAGCTTCCATAGAGCATATACACCCTTCTTCCATCCGCCACCCAAAAGATAGTTTTTAAAATTAAACACTATGTATGAAACATCTACATACTTCTACTACATATTAATAATGTAAATAGTGTTTATTACATGACACATTCCATTTGAAATAAATTTTCCAACTACATTGTCTATAAGTTCTTGAATTGGCAAATTGTCCAGAGCTTATTAAAGCCTCACCAGTATAATAGGTTGATTTTGAAGTATGTGTCTTATTCTTCAAAGGCAATGCAAATGCATTCATTTTTAATTTGCATCCCAGAATTGCATGGGTTTGTGCCAGTTCTCAATACTCAATATAACAAATGTTAACTAAACTTCTGAATCAAATAATACAAAACTTATTCTACTATATTTACATAGACAATTATGTTTCATGTGATGCTTGAGAATTGTAACATGGTCATTTTAGATAATTTTTGAGTCAATCTTTTATTTAGAATATTTTTAGACAAAGTATTGCATGGGCTTGGTTGGTAACTGTCCTTTATTCATGTATTTTTATATTAGGATGATTGACAAAGGCTACTTCATTGTCTCAGTCACATCTACAGAATAGATGTAACAATGGTACATATACTGTACCACTGAAATTACTGTTTGCTGCTCCCAAACATCGTTTTATTTCTATTATGTATGTGGTTCTGAAATAACACTTTCCTTCTTTAATATTACATGTACACAATGGTCAACAGTTTGTTATTATTATTTATTTATATAGCACCATTGATTCCATGGTGCGGTACATGAGAAGTGGTTACATGCAAATTACAGGTATCGCTTACAGTAAGCCAACTAACAATGAGAGACTGATACAGAGGGGAGAGGATCCTGCCCTTGTGGGCTTACATTCTACAGGATGGTGGGGAAGGAGACAGTAGGTTGGGGGGTTGCAACAGCTCCGGTGTTAGTGAGGTGATAGCTCCTGTAGTGGTGAGAAGTCAACGGGGTCATTGCAGGCTGTAAGCTTTCTTGAAGAGGTAGGTTTTCAGGTTCCATCTGAAGTGTCTGAATGTGGTTGATAGTCGGACATGTTGGGGCACAGAATTCCAGAGGATGGGGATATTCGGGAGAAGTCTTGGAGGTGATTAGGTGAGGAGCGAATAAGTGTGGAGGAGAGTAGGAGGTCTTGGGAGGACCAGAGATTATGTGAGAGAAGATATCGGGAGATTAGTTCAGAGATATATGGAGGAGACAGGTTATGAATGGCTTTGTAGGTCAGTATTAGTAATTTGAACTGGATACGCTGAGGGAATGGGAGCCAGTGGAGAGATTTGCAGAGAGGAGAAGCGGAGGAGTAGTGAGGAGAGACATTAATTAGTTAGGTAGCAGAGTTAAGGATGGACTGGAGAGGTGCGAGAGTGTTAGCAGGGAGGCCACAGAAAAGCATGTTGCAGTAGTCAAGGTGGGAGATGATGAGGGCATGCACAAGCACGTTAGTAGAATGAGGGTTGAGGAAAGGATAGATTCTGGAAATATTTTTGAGCTGGAGGCGACAGGACGTGGAAAGGGCTTGGATGTGTGGTTTGAAGGACAGGGCAGAGTCAAGGGTTACTTCAAGGCAGCCAACTTTGGGTACGGGGGAAAGTGTGATGTCATTTATTGTGATAGATAGATCAGGAAGGAAGATTGGTGAGATGGAGGAAAGATGATGAGTTCTGATATGTCCACATTGAGTTTGAGGAAGCGAGAGGAGAAGGATATGGCTGATAGACACTTCGGGATTCTGGACAGCAGAGAGGTGATGTCTGGGCCAGAGAGGTAGATCTGAGTGTCATCGGCATAAGACCAGGATCACACTTGCGAGATACTTGCACAAGTCTTGTACCTCAATATCGCTGCTCCCATTTGCTTCCAAACTTCTGGAGCAGCACTTCTACACAACTTTCCTCCCACTTCTCATCTAACTTGCTCTTTGACAACCTACAATCTGGATTCCGTCCCAATCACTCCACTGAGACTGCCCTGACTAAAATTACTAACAACCTACTTACCTACTTACAGCCAAAGCTAACGGACAATACTCTATAAGCCTCCTTCTAGACCTGTCCTCTGCTTTCGACACAGTTG
Organism: Dendrobates tinctorius; assembly: GCF_039654945.1. Lineage (NCBI taxonomy): Eukaryota > Metazoa > Chordata > Amphibia > Anura > Dendrobatidae > Dendrobates > Dendrobates tinctorius. The sequence continues at coordinate 7,858,263 of NW_027361776.1, read as the reverse complement.
ACCACTTCCTCCTACTACAGATCCTCTCTTCCTTTGGCATCAAAGACCTCGCCCTTTCCTGGAACTCCTCATACCTTTCCAACCGCACATTCAGCGTCTTCCACTACTGCACTACCTCTTCATCTCACCCTCTCTCTGCTGGAGTCCTCCCAAGGCTCTGTTCCAGGACCTCTACGCTTTACTCTTCTTAATCTATATACTTGGCATGGGACAACTCATAAAGTCCAATGGATTTCAGCACCCTCTTTAGGCTGGGATCACACTTGGGATCACACATATATTTCTATGCAGCCGCACACTCCGGTCCTGAGTGCCAGATATTGAGGTGCGAGACTCGTGTGAGTTTCTTGCAAGTGTGATCCCAGCCTAAAGAGGGTGCTGAAATCCATTGGACTTTATGAGTTGTCCCATGCCAAGTATATAGATTAAGAAGAGTAAAGCGTAGAGGTCCTGGAACAGAGCCTTGGGAGGAATCCAGCAGAGAGAGGGTGAGATGAAGAGGTAGTGCAGTAGTGGAAGACGCTGAATGTGCGGTTGGAAAGGTATGAGGAGTTCCAGGAAAGGGCGAGGTCTTTGATGTCAAAGGAAGAGAGGATCTGTAGTAGGAGGAAGTGGTCAACTGCGTCGAAAGCAGAGGACAGGTCTAGAAGGAGGCTTATAGAGTATTGTCCGTTAGCTTTGGCTGTAAGTAGGTAAGTAGGTTGTTAGTAATTTTAGTCAGGGCAGTCTCAGTGGAGTGATTGGGACGGAAACCAGATTGTAGGTTGTCAAAGAGCAAGTTAGATGAGAAGTGGGAGGAAAGTTCAGTGTAGAACTGCTGCTCCAGAAGTTTGGAAGCAAATGGGAGCAGCGATATTTTACGATAGCTGGACATAGCGGTTGGATCGAGGGTTGGCTTTTTAAGGATAGGCGTGATTGTGGCATGTTTGAAAGCAGATGGGAAGGTACCAGAAGTTAGTGATAGGTTGAAGAGATGGGTTAGGGATGGGATAAGTGTGGTGATGAGGTTGGGGAGGAGGTGGAATGGGGTGGAGTCTAGTGCACAAGTTGTGGGGTGCGATTTGGAGAGGAGACAGTTAAGCTCCCCTTCAGTTATGTTGGAGAGGGAGGTTATGGGAGAAGGACATTGGTCTGGTATAAAAAGGGGTTGAGGTGGTTGAGCTACTTGTGTTACTGCTAACATTCACTACTTGTGTTACTGCTAATATTTACTGACTTCCTTAAAGTTATATCCAGGACTTTATGCAAAAGCAAAAAATGTGCCTAAGCACTAACAGGCAGGTAATTGCAACTTACCTGCCTGTTGTGCACGCCACCATTTTCACCTGGCGCAGAATGGTCACACACCTCTCCTGCCAGGAATTCAGCTGCCTCTGCTGACATGACAGGATGTGACTTGTGTTGTCATTCTGAGTGACACCCAACACCCCCAGTTAGACAATGGGGATCCGGCTGTCAATCAATGATGTTGGATGTTCCAATCTATAGACATCGAAGCGGAAAAGAGGCCTCCGCTCTGTAGAAGTGATATCAGCAGAGGCTTTTGATTCCAATTTAGGAGCGGTCTAAGAGCGCTCTGTACTGGGGTAGAACAGAGCCATGCACAACAGGCAGGTAAGTTGCAATTACCTGCATGTAAGTTCTTAGGTACATTTTTTTTATAAAGTCTCAGATATTGTCTTTAATTGTTTTTTATTTTTCTACATCTAGAAAAAAAATAAACCACTGAAGCTGAAATTTCTATACTCTTATTAAACCTTTCAGTGGAATTTACCAGCTTTTATACAAGTACTTTTGTTAGTATCACTCAAGGTTAATGCTTAGTAGGTAAAGAGGTGTTCAAAAATAACATCCAGATAAAATCACTATCCACTAATATTTCTGCATCTAATTTTACTGAGTGGTTGACACACAAAACATTTCATATGTACTTCACAGTTTTAGTGAACCTGCACTTTGAAAAGCATTTTTTTTACCTTCAGTCTTACTTATGTCATGGTCAATTGAATGCTGCAAATCTTCTGGCACCAAAATGTTATAATGTATGTATTAAAATTGAATTGAGGACATTAAATATAGGGGCAGGGCCTAAAAGTTTTTAGTAGACATTTGTCATAAGCTGCACGGAAAAGAAGGGTTTCATTGCATGCATACGTTCACATGATCTGCTTCATCCCATCATGTTAACATGAATTATGTTAGTTCTGTAATTTCATCTGACCAAAGTCCACTGGTTTAAAGAAGCAGGGCTTTGGATTGACTTATACCATTAATTAGTATAAAGCTCCACACTTATATCTTTAAATAAAACAGTAGTTAACTGACAACATAAATGAAGCATTTGTCTATTTAAACATAAATGACTTAAAAAATGAAACTTCTAACCTTTTAAAATTACAGTCTTGATGACTGGTAAATGAATCGATTCATTTCTTTGAAGAGTCATTTAAGAATCCTATTTTATTTTCCTCAAAGGCATTCACTTGCTCTCTGTCCAACTAAAATTGAAAACCATTAGACGGACTGGCTATGGCTTTGTAGTGGTTTGTAAAACTATTGTACACTGTTTCTTGTGTAAAGTTGAGGTCTAGCAGCTCTGGACTGCATTTTGATTATCACAAATAACTGAAAAATAACGCTTCAGATTTGTACCATTAAGGAGTATATTCGGTTACAATCCTGGAAAATATCTTTGTGTACATTTATTCTGCAAGTTTAAAGGGGTTTTCCCACAAACAAAGAACTTTTCAATCAATAAGTTCAACATTTAGATGTATCAAAAAAAGTTTCTGTGCTGAGATAATCTTATACATGTGTCCCTGCTGTGTACTGTGTAATGGCTGTGTCTGACCGTGCAGGTACATGGTGTGATCATACCACAGCTCCTGGGCAGGGGAGGAAGAGAGTATACAGACAGGACAGCAGGGAATCACAGTTGTCCTGTCTGTATACAAGTAATCGTGATCAGCGATAACCAGCGGGGGAGTAAGAAAATCATTTAGTAAGTAAATCTAGTAAGAAAGTAAGTAAATTTAGTAAGAAAATCATTTCCCTGCCTGTTCAAAAACTTGTTTTACGTCACAGGAAGTATCAACTATGATCCCATACTGTTCTGTCTGTTTACTCATTTGCTTTCTCCCCCACCCAGTAGACATGGTATATTCAACCATGTTTCTGCAGGGTCAGACACAACTAATACACAGGGGCACAATTATGAGATTATCTCAGGACAGGAACATTTTTTTAACACATCCAATTGTGGAACATATTTTTGTGTTCTTTTAAATGATCATGAAATAAAATCTGTAAAAGTCCTTAAGTGGTATGATGTTACACTGAAGCATAAGTATAAATTCCCTTTATCATCTTAATACCAATAACGTACATGAAAGTGATTGCGGGGGTTCCCATGTGTGGAGGTGACTCAGGAGATGAGCTATCGCCACACATTATGTATGCCACCTATGTCAAACAGCAGTGGCTATAGCTAGTTCCAATTAATGCTATTAACCATTTAAACATGACTAATATCGTATGACAGCAGCGTTTGAAAGATACAGTTGTTGATGTTCATGCAAACTGGCTCCCATTGTCCTACCGACCTCCCCCGGCTATGGCACCAATAATTTGTTGAGGTATCTTAAAGGTACTGTCACACTAAGGGTACCGTTACACCTAATGATGCACCAGCGATCCCGACCAGCGATATGACGTGGTCAGGATCGCTGGTGCATCGCTAGGTGGTCGCTAGTGAGCTGCCAAACAGGCATATCTCACCAGCGACATCACTGGGGTCGGGGGTCGCTACTTACCTGTCAGACGTGGCGATCCTGCGTCCTCCCGCCCGCGTCCACGCGTTGCTCGTCTCTCCACAGGAAGTGCCGCAGGAAGCTGACGACGAGAAATGGTCCAGCAGCTTCTCGCGCGATCAGCGATAACCAGCGGGGGAGCCGGTCGCAGGTAAGTATCACATGCAGCGATATCGCTAGCAATATCGCTGCAACGTCACAAAATCGGTGACTTTACAGCGATATTGCTAGCGATATCGCAGTGTGTAACGGGGGCTTAAGCGATATCGCTAGCTAGCAATATCGCTATAACTTGTGACGTTATAGCGATATTGCTAGCGATATCGCTGTGTGTGATACTTACCTACAACCCGCTCCCCCGCTGGTTATCGCTGATCGTGCGAGAACGTCCAGGACTGTTTCTCGTCGTCAGCTTCCTGCTGTGACGACGAGCGACGCATGGAGCCAGGTGAGAGGACGCAGGATCGCCTGGTGTGACAGGTAAGTAGCGATCCCCGTCCCCAGCGATGTCGCTAGTGAGATCTGCCTGTGTGGCAGCTCACTAGCGACCACTTAGCGATGTACCAGCGATCCTGACCGCGTCATATCGCTGGTCGGGATCGCTGGTACATCGCTAAGTGTGACAGTACCTTTATGTAAGGACAACTATATGCCCATGTTGCAGCCATCTTTGTACTCCTTTGAAGCTCATCCCAAGGCTGGGCTTTAAACGAGCCCTCAATTTTCAGTATATAGTGAGATATTGCAATTTATAGTATAATCGGACCATTGCAGGTTCAATACCTCTAAAGTTTTAAAGCATAACAAAAAAGTGTAACAAGTTTTTTAAAAAATATTTAAAAAATTTAAATCACTCATCAAAAAAAATCACTTCCTTAAAATGGAAAAATTGCATTATTTTCATTATTTTATCCTATTTGGGCTTCCTTCTTTAAGGGGTTAAAGCCCAATAGTATGAGCAATAGTAACACATAAAAAAACTGCAAAAAGAGCCCTAGTGACAAGAATGGGAAAGACCTCTGCATTTAACCCATATACTGTCTCACTGCATGTTAATAACATATAAGGGGCTGACTGCGCTGGGTTTAGATCCCAGGGAATAGAGAGAGGAGGTAATCCATCACATGGAAGTGACCATAATCATAAATTATTAGACCATGAGTCATTCTGGATTTCTATTTGGGGACCGGCCAACGAGAATTATGAGTGTGAGACAGGACATAATCCTGTACCACTAAAGTTGATAGACACTCGTCACATTTTAAAATATAATTTGATATAAACAGATGCTCTCTTTTTGGGCCAACTGCCTCTTTATATATATGTTCTTGAGCATCTGTTATCACACAAGGGACTAATTTATAATCTGTACACACTTTGTATAAATAATACAGAAATGATTTGTGACATTTTTGAGTCAGTCTTAATGGTTTGTTATTTTCTTTATTTGATATGATCATTGATCATGTTCTCGCATTGGTTCATATATTAGTTTGCAGCTACATTTTTCACCATTGAAGTTACAATACCAAGCAGGAAAAGTTGTGTGATTATGAAAATCACAAGAGCTACAGGTATGTTACGAAAATTCAAGTCGCGAAAAAATGGAAACAAAACATTCAAAACATCTCTATGCATTTAGTATCAAGCATGATCGCCATGCACGGAAATATGCGCACTTACACACTATGGCATATTATCAGTGAGGTTATTAATGGTTGTATGAGGAATGTTATGCCATGCTTAATGCACTTAAAGACACAAATTATCAATATCCACTGTTGAGAGCTCTCTTTGCAGTTGTCGACCAATGATTTCCCAGATGTGCTCTATCAGAGACAAGTCCTGACATGTTGCAAGCCATGGTAGCACATTTAGGCCATGCACTTTGGGAACAGAACCCAAATAACATGTGGCCTGGTGTTCTTGTGTTGAAAAACAGCATCTGGGACACTTTGGGTAAATGACCATACCAGTGGTTGTACATCAAATCATTGTAATTCAATGGTGCTAGTGTACCTGCATTGAAGACTGAAGGGTCTGGGTACTGTACATTATGCCACTCCACACCATAATCCAGAGAGTAGGGCCATTGTAATATTCCATTTTGAAGACCTCTGCATAATGTTACCCAGATTCAAAATACAATGAGTGGTGATCCATTTTGCACTGTGAGTAAAATAGATGTCACATACCAAGCCTACGGTGTTAAACAGTGTCTTCTCAAAGCATCAGAATGTGTTGGCATGACCTTGGGCTATAAGCCAGACATCCAGCTGCAATGTTTTATTGACCCCATGCCATCGCTCTCAAAGGCTATCATGGCATGTATACTCTTTGTTTTGAAAATGTTATTTCTATTTTTTAAAATTTGCATATGATTAATATGCATATTGATTCTGCCTTTTGTGGAGTGGAGGGGGTGACACAGCTGCCCCCACTGCATTATGGACATAAACTTCAAGGATAAATTGTAAGATTGTTACTAATATTATATAGTCATCACTTATGTTATGCTGTGGCAAAAATGAAACTTGGTCTTCTGTTTGATTATTTTAACAGTTATTCATGAATTGAATGATATGAATGATAGGGTTGTACAAAACGTAAGCCTTTATTTATAAATCAATAGTTATTAGCCTTTTGTGATTAAACAAAATATTATTTTGAAAATTCTACAAAAATCTGCAGTTTATCTAGGAAGCATAGCTTTTCCAATGAGTATGCGTTCAGTTGTAACATGCAGATTCCAAAATACATTCTCTCCTCCATTAAACAAAATGCGTGCTCTGAGTCAAGTGTTGGTATAGGCTTCTTCACTCTCACAGTAGGGATGGAAGTGTTTTATCATTTATTATTGGGTCTGTGAAACGTCAACATTAGCAAAACAAATGCTTAAAAATATATAAAACAAAAAACTGTAGATAATTTGGTGTACATGTATATGTCTTTGTCTTGTTCAAAAGGATGTCCACTACTTGGTCAACCCCTTCTTATACTCAGCTTATACTCACTTCCCACTTTGCTCACCCTTCCCCTGATGAAACTTGAACATGAGTACTGCATCGAGTTAGCCGCCACTGATTGGCTGCAGTACTTACATCCAATAATGTGTGCACTTTGAACCAGAAGTGAGTATAAGCTTTTTTTATTATGTTCAGGGGACTGCAACAAGAATAATAAGAAGAGGTTTTCCAATTAGTGCACATCTTTCCCGCTCCCACGCTTGTGACGAAACCTTTTTACTCATCTTTCATTGCACATTTCTTTGGAGAATACAATATTCCATACGCCATTAGGCTCTTCGATTCATAACGTCAGTAAGGCATTGTTGCTTCTTTCAACAAAGGTTTGAAACAATTAATTTTGTTTCAATATTGTTTTAAAATAGTTGCTAAAATGTACAATTTTTCATCATGATGATGATGATGATGATGATGATGAAAAATACTGAAGTTTTAACATATCTATGTATATTCTGGTAAATATAATAAGTTTTAAATTTTTTTTTTTCTGACTTTGGCATCATGACTTCCCTGATTGGATGACTGAAACCTCAGGACCCTCTCATTAATGACATGTAGTGACAGGTTGCTTTATCGTACACCGCTGGATTTCTGACACACACATATGACATATGCTACTTGCAGGTTCCTGGAAAACTTTAATTATGAACAGTGAAGCTTTAACGCAGTCATCCAGATTTACGAATGATGGCAGATGTACCAAATCTGACAAGCGCACAAGACTTAGATTTTATGGAATTGACACTTGATTATAAAATGTCACAGGCTGCACATATAAGACATCTTTCTTATTAATAGTTTTGTTCATTTTTTTTATAATTCTTCACTCATTTGAGCATGTTTCTAAATTTTTGTTTGTTTGAATTTTGTATTTTTCCCCAAACCCCAAAAAAGTCGCTAAAATAAGGAAAGCTAAAAAGCAGAAAAATGATCTGTTAATGGAATGCATTAAATAATAGACATAGTGTGGACATATACTGCTCAATAAAATAAAGTGAACACAAACAGCCGGTTGCAAATGGAATAGTGTTCCCTTTTTGAGCAGTATATATTGTTCAGGAAAATGCCACAGAAGTAATGGAAACTAGACACCTGATATGTAAGGTATGTTCACAAAGAGCTTTCTCACATGGATTTTGCTGTATGATACCCCTCTTTTTTTGAGGCAAATTTTTTTTTACGAAAGGAGCCTCCTTTATTTTAATCTGAAAATGATTTTGTTGTGCATACAGGAGGCTTTCAACTGTGCTGTGATCACAAAGAAGTGACCTGCACTTCTGTTATACAAAATTATTATGGAACATTCACCAAACTTAACATTATAGTCAAAAGGATATAAAAAATGTATCAAAACGGAGTTGAATAAAAATGCCTGTTTTTTTTTTTAACATGGATTTCTCTTTAAAACCATTGTTATTCTTCTACCTTATAAAATCTCCTTGTGAGCATATCATTATAAGGATTGGTTACCTGGTTTTTTTTTTTAACTTAAATGCTTTTATTTGGGGCAAAATTGCTTTTCCAATTCACTTTGATTAAAAATGTTGCACCAGTTGCCTAATACTTGCTATGTGGTCTATGGTCATAAATCAGCAGAGAGAAACTCAGTAAAAGATGGATTTAGGCTACATTCCCACAGTGAGCTTTTGGTGAGTTTTTGATGTTGCATATTTTCTGCACCATTTCTGCACTCATTAAGAAAAATAGTAATGAAACTCAGCACTCAAAAGGATATGTTGCAAAACAATGTGAATTTATTTAAAATCCATGGATCAACAGCTAATCGAAAACGTTTCAGCACACATGGACCTCCATCAGATAAATATTGTGTTGAAGTGGAAGACCAGCAGTCAATACTCATAGGGAATGACACTTTAAGTGGACTGAAGGTGGTAATAGGTATGTCTGTGCTGAGGAATGATGGAGGATTGGAATCCTACTCAGGACCTCATCTATCCCCTCTAGAGTGTCTTTTATGATTTTTCTACATTACGTAAAATAGGTTAATTGCATTTTATCGAAAATACACAGTGTAAAAAAACTTCCCTTAAACTTATCGTGGGAGCATAGCCTAAAGAGTTGCAAACTCCCCGTCGGACCGTCATAGTGCCCTGACTGACAGATTCTCAGTTAATTCATTTTTCAGCCCGAAAGAAAATATGCACAAGACAGGCAATAGATGGCAAGCAGTGCAAATGTTTTAATGAAACCAAATTACGAAAATGAGTTTTAGTTTGAATAATTCAAATAGCATGTTATCCGAGCATCTGGGCGTGCTCCTATATTATGTTAGAGTCCCTGCGGCTACATTATTTGCAGTTGTTAGACAACCTGAACCCATGTGGGGATTTTCCTAACATACAGGAAATCCCCTCATGTGTTGAGGCTGTCTAACAACCACAAATCATGTAGCCACGGTGACTCTTAAGCCCCCGTTACACACTGCGATATCGCTAGCAATATCGCTGTAAAGTCACCGATTTTGTGACGTTGCAGCGATATTGCTAGCGATATCGCTGCATGTGATACTTACCTCCGACCGGCTCCCCCGCTGGTTATCGCTGGTCGCGTGAGAAGCTCCTGGATCATTCCTCGTCGGTCACTTCCTGCGGCGCTTCCTGCTGTGACGACGAGCGACGCGTGGAGCCGGGCGGGAGGACGCAGGATCACCACGTCTGACAGGTAAGTAGCGACCCCTGTCCCCTGCGATGTCGCTGGTGAGATCTTCCTGTGTGGCAGCTCACTAGTGACCACCTAGCGATGCACCAGCGATCCTGACTGCGTCATATCGCTGGTCGGGATCGCTGGTGAGTCGCTAGGTGTAACGGTACCCTAACATAATATAGGAGCAAGGATAACACCCGATAACACTTGAGCATGCCCCCTGGATAAGACGTTATCCGAGCATGTTTGCGCATCACTACTGGTGACTAGTGATGAATGGGGACGGGGGACTTGAACATATTATTTGAGCACGCCGAACACTTGGTTAGCACTCTAGCATGCTTGGATAACACCTAATCCGAGCTCATTCACTCATTACTACTGGTGACATGTTTACCAACTTGTGTTGTATTTTTTTCTTAAGTTTTTCCTGAAGAAGTAAAAAAAATAATATAAATTCATGTGTGTTGTACTGTTATGAGACTTGTAACATTTTATTTTTTGTTTAATGAATCTGTGTGAAGGCTTGTTTTTTGAGGGGCTTTTCTTTACATTTTTTCACTGAGTTGCTGTGACTCAAAAGGACACAATTCTACCAATTTGATTATTTTTTTCTTTGTTTTTAATGGTAGAAAAGGGGAGCGATTCAAAATTTTCTATTTTTTTACTTTATTTGCTAGTCTCATTGCTTATACTATTATACTACATTACTGTAAAATTAAGGTCTCATATGAACACCAGCTACAGGCTCATTTTCATACGACCACCTTCACAACAGACAATGAGGGTCTTCAGAAGATCACTTGTAGTTATGGCAAACCATTGGGGCCCTACTTTCGTGTCATGAAAGGGACAAGGGGCACTTAAAGTGTCCTTTAGTCCGTTCACTTTAAATGCTGCTGTCAGCGATTGACAGTGGCATTTAAGTTTTTAACAGTATAGTTCTGCCCCACCCACTTCTGTTAGAGGCAGATCCTTGCTGTGTATCACAGCCATTATCTGTCAGCATTGATGCAAGCTCAGTTCCTGAACTTGTATCAAAGACTGTTACCTGGCATATGACTTATTAGTATGACATATGTCGAGAAGGGGTTAAGAAAGAAAAAAAATTCCCACATGAAGGCTTTGTAGTGAATTCCAGTAGTATTTAACCATAATACAGTACGTATAAAATTTAGTGTGGACTTTTGTTAGCTCTGTCTTCCTCTGAATTTTTGTAGAGGAACACAGTTTAATTTTTGGGGATTGCGTTTGGCTCTATCAGCATGAAAATGATAACATTTTCAATAGGATGCTTTACTATTGGAATTAAAAGTTTATAAGATTTGCTTCTATATAAATTAGAGTAATAGTTTTGTGTTTTAATTCATTGAATATTATCTTTTCTATTACTTTGGCTGCCTTAATTTAACAAAATAGAAACACAATAGCCTTAATGCTTATACAAGAATATAGTGGAAAGTGCTTTTTATGTTACTTTTTATTTTATAAGCATCCTCTATATAAAAAATAAGCCATATTTATCCCCTGTTGGTCAGATGCTGGCTCTCATTCACTTCAGTGTTCATTGTTGCCTGGAATTGCACTGGTGGCATCACAAGTACAGGACGTGACTGCTACAGCTGGGATTTGACTCAGTGGCCATGTCAACGTACGTCACACAAGACCAGTGTTAGGAGCCAGGATTTTCCCACTGCATGATGGATCTCAAGCCTTGTCTGGTGCTGTGGTCTCCCATTCAGGCTTGGTCGCTGGGATGACTGCTCAGCACAGACTCTGGCCCCAGTACCTTGCCCAGGCTCATGCTGCATTTGTAGTTGCTGCTGACTCTCCAGCTAAGCCTATGGTGAGTACTGGTTTACACATGCAGCATTGCATTCTGGAGTCTAATTCCAGATTTCATCCTACTGAGCATGTCCAGGATGTGGTGCCTTCTCATTGGTGCTCAGACATCACCTGCTCTGGTTATCTGGCAGCTTCTGATTGGTCCACAGGCAAGGTCCTGTCTGTCTGGCCTTGAACTGTATGTATAAAAGGCTCTCTGGAGCGCACGCCTGTGCGCTAGTATCATGTGTGTTTGTTGTGTTGGTGGCTACTTTACCACCCTGTGTGTGCGTGTGCCGCTAACAGCACTGCGATTGTTGGTCTAGACAGGCAGTGTAGGGTGGGAACTCCCGCTTGAAATTAGCACCTGCATCGGGCATCCTCAGGTGCACGTGCTAAAGCACACCGTGTGTCAGAGCAGGGTCAACCACCAGCTTAGTCTTCCCTGGGGGGTTTAATTGTAGGGACCCCAATTAGTATTTTTTTATACGCCTGTGCAGTCTAACAGGGTATAGTCCTTTGTGCATTGCTTCATAGTACCGCTCTGTGGTGTAACAGAGCTTGTTACTTTGCGCTCTGTGCACACTGAGTGACATTTAACTCATTGTGCTTTAAGTATTTTCTCGCAGCTGTAATCCACCATTGTGCTAGCTGCGTTTTCTCCGTCACCGCAAGGTGGAATCTGGGTTGCGAATGCACCTTATTATTATTTCTTATTTAGTGCATTCTGCCAATCTTAACACTAAGTGGTTGGCTGCAGCAATCATACCATGCTTTTTTCAATAAAATTATGGACAGAAAACTTATTGTGCCCATTATAAGTCTTTATGGTCCATCTGGCATTGATGGTGTTCAATAGGTGGCAGATCCATTGCTGTCATGAATTCCTGTATTCCCTAATAGAGAAGAGTATAATGGAAACATCTATGTGAACTTAGCCAAAGCACAATACCTGAATGAAGTTTGTAAGTTCTCCTTATGTGTGAGTTTCTTTTTGGTGCTCAGGTTTTTGCTCACACTTCAAAAATACACTGAGCTGCTTTTTGGAGTGGAACTGAGATGTGTCTAAGGGTCCGTTTACACAAACAGGCCAGCGGCATTTTATCTTACTAACGTTCAAGCGGTTGTTTGAATGCCTGGATACTCTGGCAAACCAAAGTTAAAAAAACACAAAAAGAGGAAAAAATCCTCCAATATTAAAAAATAAACAAAAACAGGCAAAGATGCTTATCTGTCTAACTAGGCCTCAATTCAAAATCACTAACGGTGCAGCGGACCTAAGCAAAATGGCAACTGCACAGGTGTAATAATAACAAATGAGACAGCCAGCCTTCAATCAGGGATTGGCCGTGTAGCACACCAATGCAAAAAAAATTCCATATGTGGCAATGTGTGAACATTGCCACATACAGATTAAATTTTTTTTTTTTTTGCACTGGTGTGCCAATCCCTGATTCTGTGTTATTTGATATTTTTGCACCTGTGCAGTTGCCATTTTACTTGGGTCCACTGCACCCTGTTAGTGCATTTGTATTGAGGCCTAGTTAGACAGGTAAGCATCTTTGCCTGCTTTTGGTTTTTCTCAAATCAAAGTAAAGGATTTCTCACTGAACGAGCAATAGCACATCGCTGAGTGTGCATAGACTGCCATTGTTCTCTGCAGAACAATGCACACCATGATTCACCACCAAGAACAATGATCTTTTACTCTTTTATGCTGCATAAAATATAATTTCACCCAATGAACAAGCATTTTGTTTATTCATCAGTTGACCAGCATCCTGTCTACAAGTCAAGATAATCGTGATATAAGCTTTTTTAACAATGCTCATTCTCGATCATCTTGCAGTATAAATGCTACTTAAGAAAGCAAAATTGGAATTTGGAAAAAGTTGGTGTAAAGGGACTGATTTGAGATACAAGATCTGTATTCCAAAGCTTGAAACCACCTTTTCCAATCAACACTGTACATATTGTAATAGTTCCAGAGAGCAACGAAATCCTTCTTTAAAAGGATTCAGCAATAATTCCTATAATTTTTCAGTATGATTTCTATATTGGGGCAGATTACAACTCTACAATTGCTTTTAAGAAACTAGATTTTTTTTAACTGAAAAAGTTCTTCCGTTTTTAAGATTCAAGTAGGACACAGGACATTGATTTTAACATGCTACTAAAAGAGCTATTTGCAATAACATGAAACAGAGGAAATTGAAATTAGCTCTTCGCACAGTATTTGAAAAACCTTCATTACAAAAACATAAAATGCTACAGCACACATGCAAATCAGCACAGCTACATAAAAAATAAAGCTGAGGGTCTCTTAAAACATAATCTCATTGTGAAATAACACCTCCAACCTCTTACAAATTGGTACAAAGGTGGTTAAGCTAACATATCAATGGGTGTTGCTTCTGAAGGCCGGCAATTTGAGGCAGTGAAATTAATCTGCTGTGTTTTCATGTGAATTCAATAAAATAATTATATATGGCATTAGGGAAAATTTTGTTACTCTTTGTAGAGTAATTGAATCTGCTTCATAAAATACAAATTTTGGGTTGCTTCCTTTGAATAAATAAGACATTATTGGGTAATGCAAATATTTTAATAGTTATCAATATCAAAATATTAACAATCATTTCACAATTATTAGCTTATAAGTAGACCGCCAATCAGCCTCTGAACACGCAAAACACTCGTTCATTGGGTGTAATGAACTGTTGTGCAGCATGAAAGATCATAGTCATGTGTAAATAGGACTCACACCGCCAAGAACCATGGCAGGCTATGTGCACTGAGCCATCTAGCGTAGATCGCTCAGTGCACATCATTTACTCTGGACTGCCTGTGTAAACAAGAATTTAAACATCTGCTGATTGGGTAAAAGTTTACTAATTGGCAGTCGTATTGTGCTGCCAGTTTGTCCATGTAAACAGATCTTAAGTTTGAGCACCTAAATTGGACTCATGCTGTTAGCAAAATATGTCAGAACATGATTTGACATGTCATGACCAGTTGGTCATTTTACTACAGAACCTTAACCCCTTCACGACCCATGACGCCTACATAGGCGTCATGAAAAGCCATGCCCAAACATCCCATGACGCCCCCGTACTCGTCATGCTATAAATAGCCCCCCTGCGGGTCGGGTGAGCGGGGTTAATGAAAGGTCAACCGACCCGCAAACAAAGGACCCTTTATGCTTCACCACAGGGGGGTGGCTTAGCCCCCACGTGGCTACGATCGCTCTGATTGGCTGTTGAAAGTGAAACAGCCAATCAGAGCGAAAGTAATATTTCATCAATGAAATTTGATGAAATATTACAATCCAGCCATGGTCGATGCTGCAGTAGCATCGGACATGGCTGGAGACACTAATTTAACCCCCCCACACCGGCTGCCAGGGGCGATCGGCCCCCGCCACGGACTGACAGCAGCGATGGGCTGCTGCTGTCACAATCTGCCCCCCTCCCCTTCATTCCGCTCCCCCCGATGTCCGATCCCCCCTCACCATCCCCAGTACTTGTCATATCCCGCTCTGGCTCCCGGTGTCCCGCCGTCCCTCCTGCATGGGCGCCGCCATCTTTGAAAATGGCAGGCGCATGCGCAGTATGATTGTAATATTTCACCAATTAAATTTGGTGAAATATTACAATACATCCATGGCCGATGCTGCAATAGCATCGGCCATGGCTAGAGACGGCAATCAGATCCCCCACCCACCGACTGATGGCGCCGATCGGCTGCCGCCAACGACTGACGGCAGCGATCGGCAGCCGCAGTCATCATCAGGTCCCCTCCCCCTTCCCACCGCTCCCCCCAGCCATCCGATCCCCCCCCACTGTCCTCAGTATCTCCTGTCCCTCCGGTACCTCCTGGCCGTCCCGGTGTCCTGCGTCATGGGCGCCGCCATCTTGGAAAATGGTGGGCGCATGCGCTGTTCGCCGGCTGCAGATTCATTCATTTATTTTGATCACTGTGAGAATCTTTCACAGTGATCAAAAAAAAAAAAGTAAATAAAACCCCCCTTTATCACCCCCATAGGTAGGGACATATAATAAAATAAAGAAAATATTTTTATTTTTCCATTAGGGTTAGGGTTGGCATTAGGGTTAGGGCTGGCATTAGGGTTAGGGCTGGAATTAGGGTTAGGGCTGGAATTAGGGCTAGGGTTGAAATTAGGGTTAGGGCTGGAATTAGGGTTAGGGTTGGAATTAGGGTTAGGGTTGGAATTAGGGTTA
This sequence comes from Dendrobates tinctorius, assembly GCF_039654945.1. NCBI lineage: Eukaryota > Metazoa > Chordata > Amphibia > Anura > Dendrobatidae > Dendrobates > Dendrobates tinctorius. Next base: position 7,842,699 of record NW_027361776.1, on the reverse strand, counting down.
GGGCTGGAATTAGGGTTGGGATTAGGGCTAGGGTTGTGATTAGAGTTGGAATTAGGGTTAAGATTAGGGTTAGGGGTGGGTTGGGGTTGGGATTAGGGTTAGGCTTGTAGTTAGGTTTAGAGTTGGGATTAGGGTTAGGGGTGTGTTGGGGTTAGGGTTGTGGTTAGGATTATTAGGGTTGGGATTAGGGTTAGGGGTGTGTTGGGTTTAGGGTTGGAGTTAGAATTGAGGGGTTTCCACTGTTTAGGCACATCACAGGGTCTCTGAACGCGACATGGCGCCACCATTTATTCCAGCCAATTTTGCGTTTTAAAAGTCAAACAGCGCTCCCTCCATTCCGAGCCCCGAAATGTGCCCAAACAGTGGTTTACCCCCACATATGGGGTATCAGCATACTCAGGAAAAATTGAACAACACCTTTTGGGGTCTAATTTCCCCTGTTACCCTTGGGAAAATAAAAAATTGGGGGCTAAAATAATTATTTTTGTGGAAAAAAAAATGATTTTTTATTTTCATGACTCCGCGTTATAAACTTCTGTGAAGCACTCGGGGTTCGAAGTGCTCACCACACATCTAGATTAGTTCCTTGGGGGGTCTAGTTTCCAAAATGGGGTCAATTGTCAGGGGTTTCCACTGTTTAGGCGCATCAGGGGCTCTGCAAATGTAACATGACGCCCGCAGACCATTCCATCAAGTCGACATTTCAAAACGTCACTACTTCCCTTCTGAGCCCCGACGTGTGCCCAAACAGTGGTTCCCCCCACATATGGGGTACCAGCGTACTCAGGACAAACTGTACAACAACTTTTGGGGTCCAATCTCTCCTGTTACCCTTGTGAAAATAAAAAATTGTGGCCTAAAAAATCATTTTTTGAGGAAAAAAAAATATTTTTTATTTTCACGCCTTTGCGTTATAAACTTCTGTGAAGAACTTGGGGGTTCAAAGTGCTCACCACACATCTAGATAAGTTCCTTGGGTGGTCTAGTTTCTAAAATGGGGTCAATTGTCAGGGGTTTCCACTGTTTAGGTGCATCAGGGGCTCTGCAAATGTAACATGATGCCCGCAGACCATTCAATCAAGTCGACATTTCAAAACGTCACTACTTCCCTTCTGAGCCCCGACGTGTGCCCAAACAGTGGTTCCCCCCACATATGGGGTACCAGCGTACTCAGGACAAACTGTACAACAACTTTTGGGGTCCAATCTCTCCTATTACCCTTGTGAAAATAAAAAATTGTGGGCTAAATCATTTTTTGAGGAAAAAAAATATTTTTTATTTTCACGCCTTTGCGTTATAAACTTCTGTGAAGAACTTGGGGGTTCAAAGTGCTCACCACACATCTAGATAAGTTCCTTGGGTGGTCTAGTTTCCAAAATGGGGTCACTTGTCATGGGTTTCCACTGTTTAGGTGCATCAGGGGCTCTGCAAACGTAACATGACACCCGCAGAGCATTCCATCAAGTCGACATTTCAAAACCTCACTACTTCCCTTCCGAGCCCCAACGTGTGCCCAAACAGTGGTTCCCCCCACATATGGGGTACCAGCGTACTCAGGACAAACTGTACAACAACTTTTGGGGTCCAATCTCTCCTATTACCCTTGTGAAAATAAAAAATTGTGGGCTAAAAAATCATTTTTTGAGGAAAAAAAATATTTTTTATTTTCACGCCTTTGCGTTATAAACTTATGTGAAGAACTTGGGGGTTCAAAGTGCTCACCACACATCTAGATAAGTTCCTTGGGTGGTCTAGTTTCCAAAATGGGGTCACTTGTCAGGGGTTTCCACTGTTTAGGCGCATCAGGGGCTCTGCAAACGTAACATGATGCCCGCAGTCCATTCCATCAAGTCGACATTTCAAAACGTCACTACTTCCCTTCCGAGCCCCGACGTGTGCCCAAGCAGTGGTTCCCCCCACATATGGGGTACCAGCGTACTCAGGACAAACTGTACAACAACTTTTGGGGTCCAATCTCTCCTGTTACCCTTGTGAAAATAAAAAATTGTGGGCTAAAAAATCATTTTTGAGGAAAAAAAATATTTTTTTATTTTCTCTGCTCTGCGTTATAATCTTCTGTGAAGCACTTGGGGGTTCAAAGTGCTCACTACACATCTAGTTGAGTTCCTTTGGTGGTCTAGTTTCCAAAATGGGGTCACTTGTGGGGGAGCTCCAATGTTTAGGCACACAGGGGCTCTCCAAACGCGACATGGTGTCCGCTAACGATTGGAGCTAATTTTTCATTCAAAAAGTCAAATGGCGCTCCTTCCCTTCCGGGCCCTGCCGTGCGCCGAAACAGTGATTTATGACCACATATGAGGTATCAGTGTACTCAGGAAAAATTGCCCAACAAATTTTAGGATCCATTTTACCCTGTTGCCCATGTGAAAATGACAAAAACTGAGTCTAAAAGAAAATTTTAGTGAAAAAAAGTACTTTTTTTAAGGATCAATTTGTGATGCACCTGGGGGTTCAAAGTACTCACTATGCATCTAGATAAGTTCCCTGGAGGGTCTAGTTTCCAAAATGGGGTCACTTGTGGGGGAGCTCCAATGTTTAGGCACACAGGGGCTCTCCAAACGCGACATGGTGTCCGCTAACGATTGGAGCTAATTTTTCATTCCCTTCCCTTCTGAGCCCTGCCGTGTGCCCAAACAGTGGTTTATGACCACATATGAAGTATCGGTGTACTCAGGAGAAATTTCCCAACAAATTTTAGGATCCATTTTACCCTGTTGCCCATGTGAAAATGAAAAACCTGAGGCTAAAAGAAAATTTTTGTGAAAAAAAAGAATTTTTTTTTCTACGGATCAATTTGTGAAGCACCTGGGGGTTCAAAGTGCTCATTATGCATCTAGATAAGTTCCTTGGAGGGTCTAGTTTCCAAAATGGGGTGACTTGTGGGTGAGCTCCAATGTTTAGGCACACAGGGACTTTCCAAACGCGACATGGTAACCGATAAATATTCCAGCATATTTTCCATTCAAAAAGTCAAATGGCGCTCCTTCCCTTCTGAGCCCTGCCGTGCACCCAAACAGTGGTTTATGACCATATATGAGGTATCGGGGTACTCAGAAGAAATTCCTCAACAAATTTTAGGATCCATTTTATCCTGTTACCCATGTGAAAATGAAAAAAATGATGCTAAAAGAAAGTTTTTGTTGGAAAAATTAAAATGTCCATTTTTTCCTTCCATGTTGCTTTAGTCGCTGTGAAGCACCTGAAGGGTTAATAATCTCCTTGAATGTAGTTTTGAGTAGCTTGAGGGGTGCAGTTTTTAGAATGGTGTCACTTTTGGGTATTTTCTGCCATGTAGACCCCTCAAAGTGACTTCAAATGTGAGGTGGTCCCTAAAAAAAATGGTTTTGTAAATTTCGTTGTAAAAATGAGAAATCGCTGGTCAACTTTTAACCCTTATAACTTCCTAACAATAAAAAATTTTGTTTCCAAAATTGTGCTGATATAAAGTAGACATGTGGGAAATGTTATTTATTAACTATTTTGTGTCATATAACTCTCTGGTTTAACAGAATAAAAATTCAAAATTTGAAAATTGCGAAATTTTCAAAATTTTCGCCAAATTTCCATTTTTTTCACAAATAAACGCAAGAATTATCAACCTCAATTTACCACTAACATGAAGCCCAATATGTCACGAAAAAACAATCTCGGAATCGCTAGGATGCGTTGAAGCGTTCCTGAGTTATTGCCTCATAAAGGGACACTGGTCAGAATTGCAAAAAATGGCCAGGTCATTAAGGTCAAAATAGGCTGGGTCATGAAGGGGTTAAGGACTTTTTTCCTATATATCTTAGATACTCCAATGATTAAATTCCCTTTGAACAGGAACTTCACATTGCATTATCATTTAAAGAGATGCTTTTAGATTTATGGTATATTTAAGCAATAGGCCATAAATGTATCATGGACGAAGGTCCTGCCATTGGAACCCATGTCTATCCCAAGAATCGAGTTTTGTTGCATGGGTAGCTAGTCAAAATCCACTTACAAATTAATGGAAATTCCAACCACCTCTCCACTGACAATGTCATGCAACAGGACTCCATGCTCCTATAATAGGTCCTATTGGTTAGATCTGCATCTACTATTCACTTATGAAATTGCATGAGGACATGCCATAAATATGTAGTTAGATTGGAATAGGCCTTTCAAGCTTACACTTGAATTTCTCATTTTATTATCTGTTGTACATTTCGATTTGTACTTTTTTCCTCACAGTATACATTTTGATTTATAGTAACTATATCCCAGAGGTTTTCCCCTATGTGTAAAGAAATAGAATTTTGATTTTGCCATTCTCAGAGGAGAATGATGCCTCAGTTATGATTCTCACAAATTAATCTCATACTATTGTATTGAAAGAGAAAACACTTTGTAAAGCTATTAAGTGATAGTCTGTTATAGTGACGAACCACCAGGAAAGTCTATCTGTAAACTTAAAACACTGGAACTCGCCATAATTACCATTTGTGGTGTAGTAGCTCTAAGACGCCTAAAGCTGTTAAAAAAGAGTGAGATATAGAGCAGATATCAAATATAATGTGAATATGACGGCATAGCTTTAAATTGACAGGGTTATTTCCTGATAAATAGTCTGGTGTTTTCACAAAGACACCATGCAATTTTTCTACCTACTTTAGACTTTTTTTTCAGAATATTAGTGTTTTATTTATTGTGATGATAGATTGTGACATTTTGTGTAATACCCTCTGTCTATTAATAGTATTTGGAACCGAAGGTATTCATTTTAAGGATGCCCTAGAGAATCCTTTTTCTTGAGATGTTGCTGTAATTGACAGGAATTTGGGAATAATGTGTTTCAGTTGATGAATTATGGGCAATATGTGTTTAATTAAGATCATTTAGCACTGTCAAAATATGCAAATTTTAATATGTCAGTTATTTTATTTTTAAGTTCTACAAACTTGTGTTTTGTTTTTTTTTTGATCATAGAAGCATATTGAGTCAGGCTAGAACTAGCACTTTTTTAGTAGCAGCTATAGAGCAATTTTTCATTTTTGCCCGTAATGGAACAATGATTGCCTAACAATTTCTATCTATTTTTAAAAACCTTTATTATTATTATTATTATTATTATCATAATCATCAACAACAACAACAATAAACTCTTAGGGACAGAGCCAGTTTTGCTCGTAAAGGGAACCTGACTGCTCCCTGTGCCCACTAACCACCATCATGTATTTATTTTTGTGTTAATACTTTTCCTACCAAGCCCTTTGTACTGGACATTTTATTGCAGCAAATGGCAAAACTAAAATTATACATCCATTTGCAATATGGTAATTAGTGTCAGGCTGGTTGATGGGTCATTGTTTTTTTCACACTGTGTGGTTCGCCCCACCATGTGGGTGTGATAACATGATCAGCAAAAAGTCGGCGATGATAACATGATTAGTGGGACGACTAATGTGGGAAAAACAACACCCCATCAACCTGTCTGACACCAATTAGAATATTGCAAACATATTTTAATACAATTTTTTTGCTAAATGCTGCAATCAAATATGCAGTCACAATAGCTTGCTATATAATGTATTACGGCAAAAATAAATACATGGCACCGGTTTGGGGAATATAGGGGAACCGTCTTGTTCCCTTTATCGGCTGAACCGGATTCTTCAATTGTGACATGTGACATTTTTATGAAAATAATTCTAAGTGTTGCATTTTCTGAGATTTAGTTTTCATCGTCTTATCTGCATGATTTGCGTCTTGTAGACAGCCTGAATACATGTGTGGAATTCCCTAACAAAAGGCTTTCCACACATGTATTCAAGCTGTCTACAAGTCGCAAATCATGCAGATAAGACGATGAAAACTAAATCTCTGAGCATGCCATAATACTTGGAGGACACCTGAGCATGCTCAGAAAAACCCGAGCAACGAGTATACTCGCTCATCACTAATAAGCACCCATATATATATATACACTGTGTATGTATACAGTATATATATATATATATATATATATACACTACTTGGGCTATTTGCCAGCTTGGTGACTCGAGAGGCTGTTTGCCAGCTTCATTACCCCATAACCACATGCCTAGTACTATTATAGGGGCTAGCCCTAATACGCCACCTCTGCCTCTCATGTCCCCTGTTTGAACAGAGCACTGCTACTTCAGTAAAAGTATGTAGGAATAACTGAGATAGATGATCATAGTACTTGGCTATCTGTATCTGCCACATAGACTGTATATGAAGCGGCAGTGCACTGCATATGTGTGTTCACAACTACATTTAACTGGGATTGCGATTGATGGAAATGACAGTGGTAGGTAATAATTTGACTCTTCATGCAGCTGAACAGTGCTATACCTCTAAAATAATCTTTCTTGCCTATTCATCACCAGCGACATGGTATTTTTTAGGCTGTGGTGTTGCACGATAATAATGACTAGGCCAAGCCCACTACTGCTAGTGATTCTGCAAAATGATAACACTTCCCATTATCTTTTCTTTTCATGTTGGTGCTTTGCTTTTTATTGCAGCAAAATTTTTAAATAACCATCATCTGTCACCTTTCACAGCAAGTTTTAAGATGGAGAAAAGTAGAGCATCAATAAAGTAATGGCATCACAGTGCTTTGCTATCAATGTTGTGGCCATCGACCGACAATCCCAAAAATGAACAGAGCTTGGATAGTGGCAACCTTAGCTCCCATTAGAAAACACCTAGGTGGGGTTGTATCAAGGTAATGCCATGATTTCTCTCACTAGTTTCATACAAGTATACAAGTATTATCAACTGACTACAAATCAGTCTTTCTTTTTACACATTTTTCATCCTTTTTTTTCCTTTTTTATGCTGTCATTGTTTTCTTTTGTTACTATAGATATATCAGTCTCTACAAAACATTGGCATGTCATGAATACCAGCCCACTCTTAGTCTTGTGTTGTCACAATAATATGCCATTTTTCTTCATTTCCTTCCTATTAGACCAAGGGCACACTACCATATATTCAGTATGAGTGCTGTCCATGATAAAACAGGCAATACTCAAGCCGATGCCATCTCATGGGGCTGTGCAGATCAGCGTTATTTTCACGGACCAAATCTATGCTTGAAAAAATTAGCAGAAAGCACTGCTTTGTTCTTTGTGTCAGATGAGACTTTCCCATTCAAGTCTGTGGGTGCAAAAACAAAAATCAGACTCCATCCGGAGCCACCGTCTAGTATCCTATTTTTACAGGTACATTGTAATTCTGTAACTTGTGAAAATGTAGTCAGTCTGGTAAATTTTTAAAAACTGCTGAGTGAAAAAGGATTACACATAGATTACTTGCCGATGACAAATGAGAAAAAAAACCATCCAAGTCTTCCAGATGAAAGTTGGACAATTGTTTATGTGCTCGTGTGAACCCGGACTCTCAGTGAGGTTATGCTCCTTTAGGAAATGAACATTCATATTTCTTAAACCATAACCCAATCTGTAGATTGATGCATATCCATGTACATTTATGTATCCAAATAAGAAATGAGCTTCGTTTATGCCAGCCATGATTTTGTATCAGTTCTATTAATGTTGCTACACTATAAATACTGGTAAAAAACAACTTGTAGTTGCCTGTATGCTATAAAAGGTGTATTCAATTGATTGCCCAAGACATATTTCTAAGTGACTCAAAAATGTCAGATGTAGTACATATACCAAGCATGTGGTTGGCATTTTGATGACAGCAGGAGTTTTCCTACCACTCACAACCTCTTTGTTAAGACTGCCAAATATGAAAAATAGAAAAAAAATGTTGTCAGTCCTATTATTTTTCCTGATAGATGAACGATAAGATATGTGTGCCAATAATATTCTGCAAAATCAAATTTAGCAAGGACATAACATAATATAAGTTCCAAAAGAAGAAAAAATATCTCATTAGCATCTGCTGGCACGCATTAGTCACTAATACAAATTTGTCTCAAATACAATGAAATTAAGTCTCATCTCCTTCTCCTGTTTTATTTATTTGAAATCTGATGAAGTATCACTTGGCAGCGAAATTATTTTCCTTATGAGTTTGTTAACATGAAATTAAAATTTAAATGAGATGAACTTGTAATATCGGAGCATGTACTGGGTGCTGACCTCTTCTACACATTCTACGAATGCCTCCTACAGCTTCCTAGCTTGTTAGTCATCTGCATTTCTTCTTTACCTTTACTTTCTATTAATAATAATTATAATTATTCTTGTCTGTGCTTTCAGAGATGGATTTTTTTCCCCTCTCATTTGATTTGTCATTATAAATGTCCGCTCTTATTTCTTACTTTTATAAAATATGTTGTGCTATCTAACTGTAGTAATTAATACAACATCAAGACTAGTCTCATTATTTCTCACTGTTGTAGGCAGTTGTTACATTACATTTTTAGCTGGTTTTGTATACACGGATTTGTCAGGGCTGTAATTCACATCAAAGCCACAGAGTGGCCACACACAGACACATATAGCACAGAAATACTGTGACAAAATGTCACAAAGTCATGTCTGCAGATAACCTACTGCCACAAGTCTTGGGATATGGAAGAAGAAAAGAAAGGACGGAAATCAGTAGACCTATCTAAAAACAATCCCTACTGTGGTCGTAATAACAGGGTCGCTTCTTACATCACCAAAACTCCCCACCATTGTTTTTGATTTTTTTTTAAGCTTTTGTTTAAAGAATGTCAAAGAATAGAATTTATTATTAGCAAGTCATATATTATTTCAATAAGGGCCTGCAAGGAAATGGTTGGAAATTGCTATCCATTCCCCAACTTCCTAGACCTACTTTTACCTGTAAATTGAAAGTGTCCATTAATGAAGCACTCCTGAAGTTTTCTGTCACTAAATGTAGATATCTCTATGTCTGTGCTAATATACTCAACTTCCATCGCCTTCTCCAGTATCAAGCACCGCCTCAATTCCTCTCCTCAGTGACGCCACCACGCTTCAGACCTTTTTGGGCATACTGATTTCTATGTAACCCTGAAGTGGCTCTAACAATTGAAACCTATGTATCATCAGAGCAAGGCTCCACAGGCTTACACGGTAAAAGAAACCTCCGGCTCACGCACAAAACATAGAGGGACCTAGATAGTCTGAAGTGCAGTGATGTTGCTCAGAAGAGGACCAGAATGGTGCAAGAGACCAGAGAACACAGGTGAGTATATTCATGGGAGTGACAAAAAATACAGCTTCCATTGTAAACAGATTTTTCAGGCAAAATTTAAATTGATCCTAATAAAGAAAAATGTTACCTTAATTATTTTTCTATATTCACATCTGGGTTTTTTTTCTAAGTAAAAATTAATGTAAATTTGCACAGTTTGAATAGGGCTTACACTATTGCAGAATAGGAAGGGGTGAATTAAGAATTGACCTTTATTATAAATTGTTAAATAAAATAATTAGTATCAAATTGTAAAATAAATGACCATTCATCTGAAAGATGTATATTTAATCAAAGTTTGTGACTGGTTATATTATAAGCACTAATACGATCCACTAGATCCCGAGTGATTGGAGCTCAGAGTTGTGATGAATTAAAGTGAAATAGAGTCCCAACCACTGTTCCTATAATTAGAAGTTGGATTCCAATTTCACTATAAGGCACTCTAAATTGTTGTAAATATTTTGGTGTTTACAGAACCATTGGTATTGTACTATCACACCATGCATCTGAATCCCTTGTGAGGTAGCGCTGTCATTCACATAGGAGATTCTCGCTTAGCCGCCACAAAACCAGTTCCGGCACGGGTTTTCCATAAAACCATTATAGTCCATGCGGTTTATTTATGCAGCATAAACCAAAGCAAGCAACATAAAGTTCATATTAGCATAGCGTCCTTGACAGAGCTTCTCTCTGTCCTCCCTGTGGTCACACAGGTTGGCATACACAGGCTCTTCAGCCTCATAGTTATCTCACCCACATCAGGATTTCCTCATGGCTGTTTCTCCATGCTGCAGACATCCATTCCCTCCAGGGAATCATCAGGCACGTGCAGCCATTACACACAGCCACTCCACATGCTGATAGCTAGGAGACACATCTCCCAGCAGGACCTTTCACAACAGACCAACCAGGTCCCTGCATTTACCACATGTAACCTACCCTGGCCACCTTATATGGTCTGTAGCCACACCCACCGGGTCACATGGCTATGACCTCATCACAAGTCCTTGAACCATTCGCATACACATTGCAATAGCATTCTTAAACGCACCCCCTGGGTGGGTTTGTAGGAAACTGGGTCCGCCCGTCTCCCCAGCTACCTGGAGACTTCTCCCTGACACATTGAAACAACATCTCAGCAGTATCACTGCTGATCAACATACACATCAGTCTCCATCTCAAGGCCACCCCCCTTGAGATACATAATGATCATTCAGGACTCTGCCATTCATCCTTTCTCCTAGGACATCCACACAGCGCCCCCTAGCGGACACATTGGTCACTACACCGCATACCTCCCCCCTCTGTTCAAACCTGTGCGGTTGAACACACAGCATAACCCCAAGATCTCGAGACTGGGCACTCACTACACCTTGCCCCACAGGTCGAGAGAACCATCTCCATCTGTCATCCGGCCTCATCTCTACGTTAGGCCTCACCCGCCCCCAGCGGTCAGAATATTGGCCCTGATCTTTGGCCCTCCGGTTATTCTTGGAGGAACCATTCGGGTCCTTACATCTTGGGTTGAAGGTGGCCGCCACCTGGTGTTCCGTACCTCTTTATTGATTCGCCGACAGTCCCGCCTCAACTGCTCAATTTCTTGCTGGTACCCCACTCGATACTCAACGAGCATCCGAAAGTCTCTCAGGCTCTCCACGGAGCAAACCACCATGATGGGAATCCTACCCACTTCACTGGATACCTGGTCTTCATTATCAGGAGGGATCCTCACCCTCACCACACCGGAGATATTGACAAGGTCTTGCATTACCTTCCCGAGTCTTCCAACGATTCTCCCAATCATAGCTTTGGGTACCGGAACCACATCTTTCTGCAAACCCAGCCGATCCATAGCCTCCTTCGCTAACTCTAGGCGTCGAGCAGCTTTCATATTACTCCGCCTGACCAGCTGTTTGGCATGGAGACATTGTAAATGCATCTCTTTCAGGACAGCTACCCGGTTTTCTGTATCTTCCCTGGCTAATATTATCACCAACTGCCGAGTCTCAGGTGCCCAGTGCACCTTACAAGCCTTGACCGCCACTTTGAAAGCTTCATGCACACCTTCCTCAGCACAGGCTTCTTTCATGTCTTCGGGTACTTCGACTACAAATTTGAAGGTCGTGGTCTTTCTCTCTTCCTGGACTGAAGACTCTGGCTTTACCATGGACACTTCCCTCACTACCGTTGACCCTACTTGGTGACTGTCTTCTTCAGTCCTTAGCTCACAAACTTCCTGAGATTTTATCTCCTCACGACCCTTTTCCAAGATAGATACTGGCAGTTCCGTCTTGTTATCGCTCGCACTCACCCGCGGTAAGTCTTCGTCCAACTTCCTCTCCTGCCGAAGATCTCTTACAGTTTCTCTGTTCTTCCATCTCTTCCCTAAGAGTCTTGTTCACACTTTTCCTGGTGGACAGGTGACCTCTGAGCTCCAAGACTTCTTTCTCAAGCTCCTCAACCCTGTGCTCGGCCATTTGTGTCAGGACTCTTTCTTGTTTGACATGTTCTTCTACCTCTTCTCTGAGGGCCTTATTCAGTCCTCGCCATGTTACCATGTGACCTTTGAGCTCAGAGACTTCTTTCTCTAGCTCCTCTAGTCTGTGCTCCCTGTCTCTCTCAGAGCCACAGTCACCCCCAGAGTCTGAGTCACCCCGACCTGCCGAGCAATCACTCCAGTTATCCATTAACCATGCGAATACTCCAGCCGTCTTATCAACCAGGTCAACATCAGTCCTGTCACAAGATGTCAGGTCTGTCTGTTGGGCCACTGTACCCCTTTTCCTGGTCACTTCTACCTCTGACCTCTCCACGTTAGGAGCCATCACCGTCTTAGTATCGGTTAGCCCAAAATTAGGAACGTCTCCACCTTGGTACCATAGGTCATCCAACACGACAAAGTCCCGGCCTCCTTCCAAGGTATACACTAAGTCTGGTGGTATACCGCCACCTTGGCACTCACTGCCTCCGGGCCCCTCAAGCACCACTCTGTCTAGCACATAGTTCACAGTGACCCCATGTTTACAGCTAAACCTGGGCCATTTTCTCGGTCAGACAGAAAGTGAGAGGAGTTCCTAACAGAGTCACCTGACTCTTTGAGACCAACCGTCTCGAGATTCCTCCCCGGTGCAGCATCACGGTACACACTTGCAGTTCGTCATGCTCTGGAAAGTATAACCCACATTCTGATAACACTCTACACGAACACTGCTGTTCCTCTTTTGAAACACCGGCCCATTTCTGGACCAGCCCGATTTGGGTCGCCGCCCCCCTCTGGGACTCCACCTCTTTTTGGGTTGCCACCCCAATTTGGGACTCCACCCCCTTTTGGTCTACCACCCCGATTTGGGCCACTGCCCCCTTTCGGGATTTCCCCATGTCCGTTATACAGGTCTTCTCAGACCAGAGTTCACACCACACAGTTTTTTACGATACCACACACGTCCTTGTTAGCACCACCACAGCTCTTGCTGTCACTGATCTTCGACACCACCGGCTGCC